>NW_026779040.1:1196128-1796128 GCF_030144855.1 Hypanus sabinus
GTTCCCCCAAACCCTCTTTTATCCTGACTCACAGGGTCTCAGATGTCCATCAGCTTGAGATGATGCAATCCCTCCAACAACCTCCCCCTCTGTTCTTTGCCTGGGGCGTCGATGTATCGTACAATGTGCAATACACAAGTCCGTCTCCAAGAGACAATAGCCGGCATCAATGGGTCCTCCTCTCGGAGGCCAAGACACATTCCAACGCCTTGTGGATTCTGCATATCTTTCTCTCATTTTCTGGGTCTCCTGAACTGACTCAATAGTGATCTTGCGATTCTCACAAAGGAGAGGGCTTCCCGCTCCCTTCGGCCCCTCAGATCTGTGGTACATTCATAACAAGATGAAACTAAATAAATGTTTCCTCGTTTATGGAAAACCTGTCTCAAATTTTAATCACTGTTGCCCTATCGTAACAATTGGTGGCTCTTCGGGAACTGCTCCGTTTTGAGTTTAAATGCTTGTTTAATTATCACTCGGTACTGGAAAAGCGAAATACCTGATTCTTTGGTTTGATTGGTTTGTGGGTGGTATTCGGGAACAATGAATATTGACCACTTTATGGCATCGCCAGACCCAGAGTTATTAGGGAAGGTGAAAAAGAGTGATGTATCTGAGATTGATAGCAGGTTGGAAAGGTATTTCGAAGACTACAACAAAGCCTGTAATTCAAAGAAAAATCTCGTCACACTATGCCGAGTCGGGTGATTTTGATGAAGCTATTTACGAAATGTTTCCAATAAGTAAGCTCGAGATGCAGTTACAAATCGAAAAAAAAAACATGAATTGTGAACAAATTAAAGTGGACTTGGAGCGATGTAGGTTAAAAGCTGATAATAGACAGCGGGCATTTGAACTTACAATGGCGGAATTAAGATCAGAGAATCGGTCATCTGGTTCGAGGAAAACGTTTGTTGTTAGTCAGGAAATTAAATTGATACCTCCATTTAGTGAAAATGAAGTGGATAAATATTTTCAACTGTAACGTACCCCGTAACTGGGTGTCAGACCAGGAGAGAGAGAAGAATCCGTTGGAGTCTGGTGGCACTATATTCAAAGGTGCTTATTACTAAAATATGCAAAACAATACCAATAATGCAAATATACATATAATACAAGTTATCAGTAATAAACCTAGAAGTGTAGAATAGTAATAAGCAATAATAAACAAGCTCTATTGAAGTCTAGGGGTGAAGGAATAGTCATTAGTTCAGTTCAGTTCATGCATGCTGAGGTAGGTATGGTGTGTGTGTGTTTTGTAAGGTTTGGAGAGAGAGAGAGGAGAGAGAGAGAGAGAGAGAGAGAGAGAGAGAGAGAGAGAGAGAGAGAGAGAGAGAGAGCAAGAGATTGAACAGCTGCAGTCAGCAAACCTTCCTGGTACTTTTTGATTCCGTTGTACCGTTGTGGTCATTCGGGTATGAACCGTCCTTTCTTCAGCTAGACTGTTCTTCTGTGATGGTCTCGTCACTCTGGCATGAGTGGACACACACACAAGTCCCAACCGGCCCTGGCTTCAGACGTGAGCTTTACTGACGGATCTCCTGTTTCGGTCCTCGATGCCCCCACCTTCCTGTAGGTTCTCAACAATCAGCCAGTGTCCACTGGTGTGTTCGCGTGTGGGGGGGGGGGTGTCTCCCCAGACCTGTCTTTTATCCCTATAGACGGGGTCTCAGGCATCCATCAACTTTAAATAACTGTGTCCATCATAGCAAGCCACTACTGCTGTCTCCTGAGGAATGTTAACGAGCAAAAATAAGGTCCTTGTAGTGGAAGATATATAATCCAGAAAGAGTCAATATATAATAAATCAACAGTCCTCTCTCTTATCTGTCGCAGATGGTCTTGCCTTTGTGCGTCAAATCTCCCTCTCGTTAGCATCACACCAACAGCAATAGTTAATAGCTCTCGGGGGGCGGGAATGAATGGTTAACTCTGCACCCCATTTCCAACAGGTCGATTCAGCAATCATAACACCTCCATCTTTCCAGGAATTTTCAGCAGGGTGAAAATTAACTAATAAAGCATATTACAGAATTACGAAGTTTAACAGAATACAGAAGTGGTCTTATTTACCAGAAAAATAGAAATACACTTTCAAACTAACATCTGGATAAACAATTAGAAATTACGTTGTCACTCCCCTTGACATGTTGTATTTTAATATCAAATTCTTGTAACAGCAGATTCCAACTTAATAACAGTCTATTTATATTGTTCATGGTAGCAAAAAATACCAGGAGGTTGTATAATCAATTAAGGGTCTCTGTGCTGAACAAAGGTAGACCTCAAAATTCTGTATCTCCAGGATAAGTGCCAACAATCCGTTTACCTCAGTGGAGTAAATTCTCTGGAGCACATTGAACTTGCGAGGGAAATACGCTACTGGTTGTTCAATTTCATCCTCAGCTTCCTGTAGCTGGACTTCCCCAGCTGCCTCGTCACTTGCATCAGTCGCCAGGGAGAAATGTTACAAAAGATCATGTGCTTTCAACACAGTGTGTTAAAAACGTCTCCGCTAATTCACTTAAACTGATTTCTGTCACTGCCGCTTTTTTGGATATACCGCGAGTTATCGCGCATGCGAGATAAATCTTGGAATCTGTGGGCGGGTCTTCAGCACTTACAGGCTTGCTTGTCAGTTTCACTGCAGAATGCACGTCACCACCTGCCAGATCGTTACCGAGTAAGACGTCCACGTCGTCCATCTGTAGTTTCGACCGCACCCCTGTTTCGACTGGTCCAGATACCAGGTCACATTTTCAGAAATATCCTGTGCAAATGTACGGCCTCAATCCATTTTTCCGATACCTCTTAACACAACTTCTCCAGTCTCAGACTCAGCACCGAAGCCCAGCACCTTTCTTAGAATCAAAGACTGACCAGCCATAATATCCCTCCAGATCCGCAATGTAACCTGGGTATCTCCCTCCTTCACAAACACCGTCTCTTTCGCCATAAACCTCTCATCCCCCTCTTGCCCTTTATCTAACATCGCCGTCTTCCCCAATCTGTTGACCTGCTCAATGCAACCAGTCGCAATTGCTGTTTTCCCTTTCTCTGTCTCCTTCTTCGGAGCCATGCGATTAGATGCGATATGACCAGCTTTCCCACAATTGTAAGATGTAAACATACAAATCTTCTTGCCAGCCTGTTTTTCTCATCCCTGCCTTTTCCACTAGTTCCCGGCTTATCGGGTTTAGTTGGTAGGCTTTCTCTGCCGTCCCTACTATTCCTCGGGTAGTTTTAATTTGTGGAAAATTTCACCTTATGGGTTCAGGCATACTCGTCTGCCAAAGGCAGTCGCAGACAGAGTCTCTGTCTCCTTCTCGTCCAGTAGGTCTTCATACCTTCAGGGATACAAACTTTGATCTGCTCAATCGGCATCAACAGTAGCAGCTTGCCATAGTCTCCAACAACCCTTTTTGAGGCGCACCAGCGTTCACAATAGAATTGTATCTCACGGGCATATTCTAAATACTTGTGGTTCCACGACTTTCTCAAATTCCGGAACTTCTGCCGGTATGTCTCTGGCACCAACTCGTGACTCCTTAGTATAGCACTTCTTACTTCATCATAACTTTGATACTCATCCATATCCAATGCCGAATACGCTTGCTGAGCCTTCCCCTAAGCACACTCAGTAACAGAACAGCCCATTTCCCTTTAAGCCAGTTCTGGTTCAAAGCTAGCTTCTCATAATGGAGGAAGTATAAATCGCCATCCATCTCTTCGAATGGAGGTACCAACTTAATTTCCTGCCCAATCTTGAACCCACTGTTTGGGTCAGTTGCCTGGCTTCTTCCCTGCAGTACCTTTAACCTTTCCATTTCCAGCTCATACTGCCTCTCTTTCTCTCTGTCTGCCCTTCTGCTTATCAGCCTCTTGTCTCTGCCTATCAGCTTCTTCCTTCTCTCTTTCAGCCACCTCTCTCTTCCTTTCAGCTTCCATCTTATTTATCTGGAGCTTATGCTGCCTTTTCTTATCTTCCTCAGACAACCATATTTTTTCTATCTGTAACTGAAGCTTGGCTGGTTTCCTCTCAGGGAACAGTTCCACTACATCCGATGAGAATACACCCTTAGATAGATAATCCACAGCTATTGATCTCTGTATATCCAACTTTCTCATCGTCGGCTTCAAGCCCGAGAGATTCAAAAGGTTTGCAAGACCCAACAATTCAACCTTTCTGGCATACTGTCATGCCCCCATAGTTGAGACCTTTGAAAACTTATCAATCTCCATCTCTGCTGGTATCCCGTTTGGATATCCACACAACCAGAGCAAATAAGGGACTTCTATCCTGATTCACTGCCCCCCCCCCCCCCACCAATTTGGTAATCAAACCTCGGACACGAGGCCTCAATTTTTTTACGTACCTCGTAACTGGGTATTAGACCAGCAGAGTGTGAAGAATCCGTTGGAGTCTCGTGGTACTATAGTCAAAGGTGGTATTACGAAAATAAGCAAAACAATACCAATCATGCAAATACACATATAATGCAAGTTAGCAGTAATAAACCTAAAAGTGTATGAACAATGTACTGTGTATGTTACTCAAAATGATTTTTTTTTTGGTTTGTTAAGAGTAGGACTGCTTCTTTGTTTGATACGTTTTTCTCTCGCAGTTGGTTTGCTTTATATTTGTTGATATGGTAATTGTATTCATTTGTTAACCAATGGGGTATGTTATTTTGACTTGTGAGGCTGGGAACTTGGGGGAGGGGTTTGCCGCGGGCTTTTGGTGGAGAGTCGGGAGGAAGACGTCGAGGAAGGAGGACGTGCGCTGCACTGCTCGGAAAACAACCGAGGGTGGTCCCAGGTGCGAAGACGTGGAGGTCGGAGGCAAGCGACGAGGGGTTGAATGGTTCGATGTTTGAGCTCCATCGATGTGCACTAAACTGACTGAACTTTGCTAAGTTGGCGCTTTTATGTTTATTCCCTTGCATATATAATGTATTGACAAATACTCTTTTAATTTTAGTAAACACTTTAATGTGTATTTCATAAAGGTATTTGTTGTGGGTTTGATACTGTGGGCAGGCGCGATAACCTCGATTCTCACAGCACCTGCGTGCACGGGAGGTGGGATTGGTGTGTGGCTGGATCCCCTTTTTCCCTAGACATATACCAGCCTGTTGGCTAAGTGTTACGTTTGTGGGGTGCTTGTTCGGGATTGGATTGTCAGGGGCTGTGGAATCGCGCAGGCAGCAGAGCGGAGATGGACAGAGATATGATTGTTAGCTGGTGCGAATTTGAAGGTGTACCGGCGCAGTATGCTTGTGCAGTGAGCGGATTGAATTTTCGAGTTTGGGGAGACGCGATAGTGCGGGACTTAAGATCGGTGAAAACTATTGGGCAGGCAGAATTGGTAGGTAGACGGTGTGGTAAAGAGGTAGCGTCTAGTTGGGTGTTGGTTCGTACGAGTGCTGACGTCAGGACGTTGGACCTGCCGGCGACGGTCAGAGTTCCGGGGGAGGCGGGGCCGTGGGGACTCCACACTCTCTCCGAGGGGCAGGATGACGAGACACCGGAGGAGGTGCTAGAGCTAGAGGAGGACACCAGAGAGGCGCCCGGCACTAGTAAAGAGAGGTGGGAGGAGAGAGTCGTGACTAAGCCCCGCCCCCATGTAGAGGGGAAGCCTCGGAGTTGCCAGCCGCACTTAATTCCCTGGTGGGAGTGGCCGAGCGCCCACGGCTGAAGCTGGGGGTGTTCTGAGGAGCCAAGCCTACACCAGACGGGGAGGTGGACTATGAGACCTCGATCGAGCATACGTCTTTGATGTTAGAGGAGTGGCCAGGCTCGGTGGAGGAGAACCGGCAGCGATTTTTGGGAAGTTTGAGGGGCTTAGCAGCCAAAATAGTCCGGGAGTTGAAAGCTGAGAAGCCTGGGTCCTCAGTGCAGGAATGCATAGAAGTTTTGGAGGGAGGGTTTGGGTTGTCAGGGGAAACGTGGCTGCTTTTAGCAGAGTTCCAACGCCTGGAACAACGGAGAAGGAAAAAGCTTTCCGCGTACATATTTTGGATGGAGGGTATGCTTACGGGATTGCGGCGCCGGGGGTAGTGAAGGCGCCTGACGTGGCTAGCGTGAGGATGAGTCAGCTATTCAGTGGCTCTCTGGAGGAGGACAAGGTGGCATTGATTATCCGGCAGGTGTATAGAAAAGGCCCCCTCCATCGTTCGGGCAACTGATTATAGAGTTGCGGGAGGAAGAGAGAGCGTTGGCGCGGAAAAGGGGCGCGGAGCGATCTTCAGCGATACAGGAAGTGGTGACTGGGTGGAGGATTGACAACTCCCGGGGAGTAGGGAACCCGCTCAGGAGGGGAGGGACAGGGGAGGTACCCACACCCGGGAGCGACCAGTACAGTGGGTGGGGAGCGGGATTCATCGTGGGAGAGGAGGGGTGGCAGGCAGCGTGTGTTTTAACTGTGGGAAAGAGGGGCATTTCAGGCGGGACCGTGAGCGGCCGAGGGTGTGCTATAGCTGTGGATGGAGGGACACTTTAGGTGGGATTGTGAGAGACAAGGAAACCGCAGAGGACAAGCCCCCCTGCGACTAAGAAGGGAGAGGTGTCGGGAAACTTAGGAGAGGCTCAGTGAGGGAACGGACTGGGGCCTCTGGAGGAACACGTTCCCAGAGATCATCTGGAAGAACACCGGGTGCACAAGCCTCTATTCCGGATGGGCTGGTAGGACCCCGTGCCAGTGTGGGTCTACGGATAGAGGGAGTTTAAGCAAATGCCGTTCTTGATACGGGATCGCAGGTGACCATATTGTACCGGTGTTTCTACAATCAATATCTAAAGCATTTGTCCGTAACCCCATTTGACGCCCTGAAAATTTGGGGTGTGAACGAGGGTGACCACCCGTTCGATGGGTACCTACCGGTGAGATTGGAGTTCTCGGAGGGCGATGTGGGAGTGTCAGAAGCGATTCAGACGTTGGTGTTGGTGTGCCCTGACCTGGTGTTTCGAGCGGTGTTCGAAGAAGGGGTTACCTCCTTAGGGCTGGACCCGGAGTGTAAACGAGGGACGGTGTGGTGTACGCAGGCGAGGCCCAGGGTGATCCGACCCGGGAAGGTAGCACTAGTGATGGGGAACCCCAGATTCCCAGGATTGCCGAAGGGCGAATCCCTGTTAGCAGACGCCCCGGACGATCTTGAAGGGGAGACACGATTTCCGGCGGGGGTGCTGGTGAGGCCCGAAGTGCAGAGACATACGAGGTACATACGAGGCGAATAGCTCAAAGTGTCAGGAACACAACGGCAAGAGAAATCACCTTTAAGAGGTGAATGCCGCTGGCCTATCTGTTCCCGGTGACGGTAATGTCTAGCGCACCAGTGAGGACCCCTAACCGGGAGGGATCGGAGCATCGAAGGGAGCTGAACGCTGTAGCCTTTAACTTCGGGGTTTCCCCAGTGTCACCGGAGTGGAAACGCAGGCTAGTAGAGAAGATGCTGAAGATGGAAGCTGTTTTTACTCGGGGCGAGTTTGATGTTGGCTGCGCCAAAAGCACTCGCCACACCATCCGGGTGACGGAAGACACCCCGTTCCGAGAGAGATCCCGGCGACTGGCTCCGGCAGATGTTGAGGACGTGCGGCAGCACTTGTGCAAATTGAAGGAGGCCGGAATCATAGCTGAGTCTCGAAGTCCTTATGCGTCCCCAATAGTTGTGGCACGGAAGAAGAATGGGAGGGTGCGCATGTGTGCTGACTACAGGACTTTGAATCGGCGAACTGTCCCTAATCAATATACTGTCCCAAGAGTCGAAGATGCGTTGGCCGGCCTGAGCGGTGCGAAGTGGTTCAGTGTGCTGGATTTAAGAAGTGGGTATTACCAGATCCCGATGAGTGCGGCCGATAAAGAGAAGACCGCTTTTACCTGCCCGCTGGGGTTCTATCAGTTCGAACGAATGCCCCAAGGCATATCGGGAGCCCCAGCCAACTTCAAGAGGCTCATGGATTTTGACTTCGGCGAAGCTGGATGCCACAGGACATCGGTGGCTGCCGGCCTTGTCGGTATATGATTTCAGCCTGAGGTACCGCCCCGGAAGCAAGAATGTCGATGCGGATGCGTTGTCTCGTCGGGAGCCGAGCGAACAGGAGAAGGACGAGGAGTGGGAGAGTGTCCCCGCCCCGGGAGTGAAGGCGGTGTGTCAGTTTGCTATCACCGTGAAGGCCGAGGGAAGAGGGTGGTTGGAAAGAGCCGTGGACCACTTGCAGGTTTTTGACGACGTCATACCCCTAGCTTAATGTGACCTGACCGCACTGCGGACTAAACAGTTCCCGGGACTGAGTCCGGGGGAAGTGGTAGTTGCTCAGCAGAATGACCCGGGTCTTGGCACTGTGTGGAGAGCGATCGAGAAGGGGGTTGGGGCGTTGGCTGAAAAGGCGAAGCACCCGTTCGTGCCTCTGATGTTGAAGGAGTGGTCTCGGTTAAAGTTAAAGAACCGAATTTTCTACCGGGTAATGGTGCCTCCGGACCAACCCCGCTGTTGGCAACTGGTCCTGCCGGAGGAGTATCGCCAGACTGTACTCCAGGCCTTACATGATGATTCTGGACACTTGGGGGTGGAAAAGACTTATGGATTACTCAAAGACTGGTTCTACTGACCCCGGATGAGGGGGGAAGTCGAAGAATACTGTAGGGGATGCAGTCGTTGCATCCAGAGGAAGACCCTGCCAGCGTCGGCGGCTCCACTGCCGCACTTGTACAGTGCGGGACCTCTGGACTTGGTATGTATGGATTTCCTGTCGATTGAGCCTGACGCCAGCAACACCGCGAATGTCTTAGTCATCAGCGATTATTACACTCGCTATGCTCAGGCATTTCCCACTAAGGATCAGAAGGCGACGACAGTGGCGAAGGTGTTATTGGAGAAGTATTTTGTTCATTACGGCCTTCCGAGTCGAATCCATAGTGATCAGGGGTGGGACTTTGTGAGCCGCCTTGCCCATGAATTACTGACTATGCTCGTGGTTGAGAAATCCAGGACTACCCCTTATCACCCACAGGGTGATCCTCAGCCAGAGAGTTTCAACAGGACCCTGTTGGATATGCTCGGGACACTGGAGATTGGGCAGAAAAGTAGATGGAGTCGTCATATTGGACAATTGGTTCACTGTTACAATTGTACTTGCAATGATGCTACAGGGTACTCACCCTATTATCTGATGTTCGGGCGGGAAGCGAGGTTGCCCATTGACTTGTGTTTTGAGGGTGAAGTGGGTGAATTACCCGGGTGGTCCTATCTAAAGTATGTGTCCGACATGAAGAGGGAGTTACATCGGGCGTACGAGTTGGCCGAGGCGGCGGATACCAAACAAAACCAAAGAAATAAGATGTGGTATATTCGAAATGTGAAGTTTGTCCAATTATTGCCGGGCGACCGGGTCCTTTTACGGAATTTGGTACTCCCTGTTCAGCACAAGCTGGCCGATCGATGCCTTTCTCGAGCTGTTTCCTGTACTTTCCTCAGTTTCTATATTTTGTAGCTTATTTCTGTCTGATTCATTTCCGGTCGCAGGACATACTTTTATGTCTCTGTCGGATTGCGAATGTGGATATTTAGCAAAACGTTTCGTAACCGAGAAACGTCTCGATTGGCCGATACAGCAGAAGGACTCAAAAAATCGTTCCGGCCATTTACGTTGTAATGAAATAACGGGATTTAGGGTGCATTCGGACATGCGGAGAGAATGGACGTTCAACGAGGTACTCTATACTTGTTATAGATGTGCATTAGTTCGGAAAGACCTGCACCGTGCAGTAACTCTCAGAAAGAGAGACGACAATTGTCGGTATATGAAGGAATATGTAAAGTGCAAAAAGATCGTCTGTTTGGGGAACGTCAAAATTTGTCGTCCATACACTACCGGAAAAAACAAAGAACATGCACTTCCCTCTGCAGATGATGCCTGTCCTGCGGGGTGCCGTTGAAAAATGTAGGTATTCTTATCCAAATAAGGAAACACGTATTTTATTTCGAAAGGTTTTAGAAGCACAGTTAATAAAGTATTAAAAAATACACACCACCTACATTTCTTCCATCCTCCAATGTCCCTGGCTTTCCCTCTGGTACTGCAGTTGTTTGATCTTTATTCGATATTTGTATAACCTCAGCCTCACTGGCAGCTTCATGCCTGCTGAGATCCATTACACCTGTATCGATCGCTGCCGTCATTTTACGAGTGACCCCGCCAGTTCCTGGAGGTTAGCTTTGAACACAAAAGTGAGTAGCATCTGGAGCAACCCTTTTGATTTTAGGAAGTGGGAATGAGATATGTGATTGTGGTAATGATACAGTTAATATCTCTAATACATAATTTGGGCAGGAGAATTAAAAGGCCATCTGATGCATGTCGCGATCTGTCTTATAACACAGCCTTGTTAAGCAACCTCATGTGTGGCACCTTCTCAAACGACTTTTGCAAAGGCATTAAATAGCAACCACTGCCTCCTCTTGTCCACCCTGCTTGCTACTTTATCGAATAAATATTTCCTTTCACAAAAATCATTCTCACTTTGACTTATTCTAGCAAAATTGTACAAGTACTTTGAAACCTCCGAACTTTCTTTAGAGACATCCGGAAAAATAAAATACGACCCAACGAGGAACTATATTCCAGCTGAGGCTGCGTGAGCTCATTGTTTCGAAAGGCCTGCTGCTGTACAGTAAGTCGAAGGAAGGGAGACAGCAGATGCCAACATATGAAAATGCATAAGACCTATCTGTTGAGTGAATGTCCGTCTTTTCTAATTGAGACACTGCTGACTGTATCGAGGTGCTCTCCAGCAATTTGTTCTTCGTACTCAAACAACAGAACACTTTTTTTTCCTGAATTGACATACAAACACGCTGGAGGTTTACAGCAAACTCACGACCTATCAATTTTCCTTCCTCTGATGTGCCTGGATATTTGTCTTCTGCGCTAATTGCCGGATCGTTATTTGTTATTTCGATAATCATATTACTCTGCTTACCAACGCCATGCATATCTTGGGTAGGTCTTCTTTTACCTTTGTCGGCAGAACTTTCTTCAGATTGTTTACTGAGTAGTTTACATCCGCCAGAATAAATCCCACGAGGTCGTTGTTCTGTTTGTATTTGTTTGAGCTCTGTAGCCGTTTTGAGAGTTGCTCCGCCGATCTCTGTCGATTAAATGTTAAATACATCAATAGAATAATATTTGGGACACATGGCTGGTAATCAATAGCACCATAGATTTAAAGCCGAAATATTTGTTTTTAAATCTCATGTTATAAAGTTATATGCCCAGGGCTCTGCTCTATTTAAAGCTGTCTTTTTTAACTGCTATTTCATCTATGCTTACATATGGCGAAGAAGATCATTTTCAGTTTGATGGCAACACGAGTGAATCTGCAGATGGTGGAAATAAATAAAAGCACAAAATGCTGGCAGAGCTCTGAAAGCCAGACAGCATCAATGGGAGGAGGTAGTGATGACCCTGAAAGGTTTCGGCTGGAACCGTCGTCACTACCTTCTCCCATAGATGCTGTCTGGCCTGCTGAGTTCTGCCAGCATTTTGTGTTTTTATTTTCAGTTTGATGTTTGCTTTACCGAGTCAATTTGGGAAGTGGTGGGTTTCAAGCAGGTACGGAGGTTGTTACTTGCAGGAGCAGGGAAACAGCCTGATCAGAGCTACCCTGATATTTAATATTAGTGGATATCCAACTATACTAGCCTCAACTCCTCTACCGTGTCATTTCTCCACAACTCCCAATTAATCGAGCGGTTAGTTAGTGATCTGTCACCGCTTGACCTTTCTCTATTACTGTGCCGTTCACTGGCTTCCAGGGCGGATAATATTATCTGTGTCTCAGCAATAGATTTGGCAAACTAGTGTAAGTTGACTTATGTCCTTCATAGTCGCATGTTGACTGAAATCCTCAGTTACCTGGGATAGCTTCTCAGTATGCTGTATTTTATTTTTATTCTACCGATTGCTAAGAAAGCGACTCGTAGGTACTTTCTCCATGGACCCAACAGATACTTAATGAACGAGATGCGAAGGTGGCATTAACTGCAGTAACACACACAGAATGCTGGCGGAACACAGTAGGCCAGGCAGCATCTATAGGGAGAAACACTGTCGACGTTTTAGACCGAGAACCTTCGTCAGGACTGCAGTATTTTCGCAGTATTGATGAAGGGTCGGTTATTGAATAGATAACTAAATTGTGTATTGAATTGGTCATCAAATGGAACAGTGATTGCAACGTAAACTTTAAAAAGAAACATCAGTTTTTGTACTGTTTGCTCCAAGCAAATTAAACCAAGGAAATGAGAGAGAACAAATAAAACAAAACAAAACAAAACGAGTGCCTTAACGTGTAATGCATGTCATATAATTTTCCAACGAAACATCTGCGGTGATTATCTCTTGGATTAATGACGGCCATTATAATCGTTAAAATCGAGACATTAAACGATGAACTTCACAGAGCAGTGTAAGCAGGACAATGTCAGATCGAAGCTACATCATCGCAGGAAAATGGTGAAATGTCATCAAAGGGAACATTGTGAAGATTATCAAAAATATGTGGGGGACTTATTTTACAGTCAGGAACAGTCCGGTTTATAAAATCAAGCCAGCTTTGAGGATCGCGGTTTGTGGGGGTATAACATAAGCTATGGTAATGCCCTTATCCTTCTTGCTTTCAACTATCACTCACATATCTTCGGTATTTCTCGACTCATCTTCTACCATATGCAGCCTCATGTCTAAGTTTTCTCTTAAGTCTATCACTACTCGTTTGACTTTAGTTTCTTGCCGATCTTTCTAGGTAAAGTATATTGTAATGCTATATTCATCACCATCGTCTTGGGTGATCATCAGGACTTTTTTTTTGGAACAAATGAGTGGTATAATTGGTGCAGACTCACCACGTGCATATTTGCTCGAAGAAAATTTGCCTCTTTTTTTGCTCAGAGATCTTTGTGGTCGACTAGTTGGGTCGCCTGATCTCTTGTCCAGAAGGGCTGTCACTTTCACCTTCAGATCGGTCACTACCGCGCCGACAACGTTTCCGTCTGAACCATCAGCTAGACCACAAACATACAGCTAATGTTCCCACTATCACGGATATTACTAAGGCATCAAGGATCCAGATGTTTTGACACTGTTCCACTGCTGCGTTTTTGTAAATAACGAATAGTACAGATATGTTTGATCACACACCAGATGACAGGCAAATGACATACAAATACAAAATAACTTGCGAAGTAGAATCCACTGGACGCCGATACCAGTTCTTTATATATGTACATAGTATTGATTTTGATGCTCTACCTACCGGTTTAGAATAGAGTAATATGGATCAGCAGAATTAGGCACTTTTCTCTCACAGGCCTGCATATGATATTAAATTTCAGATATTAAATCCTGGCTCTTTTGTACAAAATTAAGCACAACGCACTCACAAACACTAACAAGATAAAATTAACAGATGCTGGAAATCCAAGCAACAAATACAAAATTCTGGAGGAACTCAGGAGGCGAAACACCTTCATATCGCCTCTGCTGTCTCGTTTTCCAGAAGAAGAGCTGGGATATAGTGAAATATCTTCAAGGGGAACCACTCATATTCACTTTGTGAAATGAACTACTCCCACAGTCCGAGAAACCCGTAGTAGAAATGAAAAAAGGGAAAAAAAGAGAAAACGAACATGCTGAAATTTTGGTGAAATAGAGAAAAGATTTTGGAAAACACCACAGAAGTCAAAAAGCATCACATCGATTGAAATCTCTTTGGCAAGGTAGGTTCACTGGAAAGACTGATAATTTCCAGCATTTGCATGAATCCAATATTTGAGCAATACCTTAAGTACATTCTATCGCTTTATATAAACACTCTCTATGCTTATGTTTAACTGCCTGGTATTGCTAGGTTTGAGTCTGTAACGCGTTTTAGTGCTGTTAAACCCTTACATCGCTTCAAATTCCAATAGCGTCTAATTACTTTGAGGAAGGATGCTGAAGAGTCATGAACAATTGTTTTCTGTTCCACTAAACTGATCCAGTTGTTGACGCTAATGACGGGGCCGACAGAACAGAACAATATTATTTAAGCCTGAAACCTGAAGTTAAGCTGTGAGGCAATGTACCTAAACAAATAGGAGTGTGCGTCAACTCCAAATGTACAAGAAGTCTGCACTAATCAAATATCCTACTTGGACATTTACTTTACATCAACCACTCCACATCATCTACCTCGTGTATTACCTCTCGTGGAACTTTGCCTGAACACGGCGACTCTTTTCCTGCAGAGTTCTTCCAACAATTAGTTACTTCTATTTTCATGTAAAATCGACAAGAGTCTCTAGCACGTTATTGGTTTACATAGCTTCAAAGTGCAACAGCGTATTATCCGTAATATTTCTATCCACAAAATTGTATTTATCGAGAACAATCTTTGAACGATTGTGATGGGGAAAGGCAGAAGCAGAGAATAGGTCCCAACCCTCAAACGAGCATCTTACAGTTACACACCCGGGCAAACAGTCTAATGTGTTGATATTAACTATCAAACGGCAACTTACAAGAAGTCCACACCAATCATATCTTTCTTCCGTGCTCGTTTGCCTCACCGAACATCAACCACTCCACACACTGTCTCTCAATTTCTACCACTCACATCTTAACTGGAACAATTTATTGAAACCAATTCGTGGCATCGTAGGAGTCGAGTGTGGCGGGAAAACCCAACCGTTCGTGTCAAAATATGAACACTCTTCCAAGAAACAAGCCTGAATCGCTGTCACTATGAGGCTTATCCACAAAGAGCTGTTCTGCTCCATTAGAGTGATATTTTATATGCAGAACTAAATGGCAGTCTGACTGAAGGAATGAAGGGAAAATTTCACAGCCAGCCATAGATGAGTCACTTATTAGTTTAAAGGAATACACAAGCGCAAAATATTGAGAAACACAGGCAAAATGCTATTGGATATTAACCTATCAGGCGGCAGTTAACGAAATAATGTTTTGGGCGTAAAACTATTGTCGGGATTAGAAATGAAGAGGGAAGAGACCAGAAAAGGGAAATTGAGGAGAATTGGAAGAAGTAGGAGCAAAAAGATGAGAGGTGAAGCCAGGTGGGTGAGAGCAGCAAAGGGCTCTAGACAAACTAATCAGATGTGAGAGGCGATGGAAACACGGCAGGAAGCGAAGCACAATTGGGAGGTGATAAGCAGATGGGGAGAGTTTTCAATATTAAAATGTGGGTATAAAAACTAGGGAGAAGGGTATAGGAAACATGTTTCTATTTACAGGAAGCAGCAACCTGATTTCATGCCGGACAAAAAGCTGTTATTCCTCCAACCTGAGAGTGCTTCCTTCATGGCAAAAGAATTCAGCGACTTATTTATCCGAATTATAAGTGAATTGGCCACCAGGAAATGCTGCATGAGAGCAACGGGATTAGTTGTGATTGACAAAGCGATCTCTCAATTTATGTCCTATTTCAATAATGTGCAGGAGCCTGTGTCATCGTCACTGGATCCAATTGGATGGAGGATTGATAGTAAGCTTACGAAATTGGCGAGTTTTGTGTGGGTGCATGAAGTAGCGGCAATTCAATGTTTAGTTTCGAGAAAGAAGAATTGGTAAACATTATCATGGAGGGCTTGAAACTGGACCGTTTAACATAGCCAATGTAAAGCTGGTCATAACTGGAGATAATGCAACGCCCGTGGCTATACTTTGTGTTTAGAAGAAATGGTTGGAGCCATCGGAAACTTTGTTCTGGATGAGGACTAATTCTGCTAGATGGAAGATTCACGCAAATGAAACGATCGGTTTAGTATTAAGTTTAGCAGTGAAAATGAGTAAGATCCGTCTTCTCGAACCCACCGATACGTTGTTGTTCATATACATATTCATCAAAAAGACGTTTAATAAGTACATCGTTGGAAAATACAGCTCTTCCGTTGGTTTCCTGCAACATCATAACAACTCCACACAATAAAGTAAAATTTATTTGAAGTGATGACGTGCAACCTATTTCACTACCGGGAGCTCTTTATCTCAGAGAGGTTTCTGCTGCTTGCAGTGGTCTGTCAGAAAGGGGACACACCGTTATTCCTGGCATATGGACGTAAGTGAAATGGAACGAGTTGGTCATTGTGCAGGCAGAAGATATTAGATTACTTGGTTTCAAATTACAATGTACATTTCTTAATCCAAAATTAGTATACATTTTACGACCCAAATATGTTCGCTCACAGATAGCCACAGGGCAAGAAAACCTGAAATAACCCTACTTAAGGAAAAAAAAAGATATATGTGAAACACAAACACACAGCAGACAAAAGAAAAAGCAAGTTAAAAAAAAATAATTCATACAAAGTGATGAAGCGAACATGAATAATCCAACTATGTTCTCAGATCTCAAACCCGGAAAAGCACAGGTTTGGCCCAATGCTTTATTTATGAGTTCATCATATTCCAAGCTCAAATGCTTCGTAATAACATTGTGATCTGAACGGCCTGTTCCTGTGTTGAAACGCCTGTTCCTCTTTCTCTGTTCTATGTTCTATGTTCTATGCCATTCCTCTGAACCATTAAGTGCTTTGCAGTACTTTTCTATGTTCTATATTTTAAAGCTTCTGATATTTTAGTCAACAGTCATCGGAGTGGAAGAGACTGAGTAGTGACCTTATAGAGGTTTATAACATCACAAAGGGTATACAAAAGGGTAACATACTTAGGATTCTTCCTCACTTGGTGAGGCAATAAATAGAGTGGCGATATTTAAGGAGAGAGAAGAAAGATTTAAATGTAGCACCATCTGTCATTCAATAGAAATGTAGCATTACCGAATATATGGTATGTTGCTGAAATTCAATTTGACATTTGAAGGAATTTCCGAGCTGTTATCCTACAGATCAATGCTTATTGTCATATGGATATAAGCATTGACTTTGAAACGACCATCCCTGGCGCCTTGCGAAATAACGGGCTAAAAATAATCATGAAGCAACAGTTAGACTGGTGATTTTGAAGTCGAGAGACTAAACATGTAATAGTAACTCGTGACTTAACTATTTGAAAAAAGAGTTGCCTATATATAAATACTCTACTCAAGCTAGATGTAGAGCTATTTTAATGCCATGGAAAAAGCACTTGGTCAGATAGATTGATAATAAACTGTAAAGGTAAATTTATTTGTCCAAAAATAGACTAACAACTAACTTACTTGTGCAACTGAAATAGAATAGATAACCTGGGGTAAAGGGATCAAGGTTTCTCCGTGAATGTAACTGATGCATCCACTACAAATGTGTTTCTTACATTACTGTCTTGATAAGTTTTAACATGTTCTTTGTCGCCTCAGATACAAAGACCCCTGTAAATCTGTTTAATGATCTGCATCTGTGTTTCTTTCTTTCATATGCATTTCATTTTTTCTTACTTTTCTGACTTTTCCCATTCTGTTTATCCATCTTCCCTTTCCTATCTCTTTATTTTTAATCCTCCCTTATCTCTTTATATCTGTTGTTTGATTCCTTCAAGTGTAATTACTTCCCCGTTGAGAAATGTCTTGAGGAACCATTATGGAGTTGTATGTATATTTGTCTTACAGTTCCGGTTCCCGATTTAAAAGGAGCCCAGCCATTAAAATAAAGGAACCTGGAGGAATTTCCTGTTACTTTATCCCAAATAATGAACGTGAGCTTTACTCCCATGTCTCCAGATCATTTTTTCTTAAATATCTTGTTAGATTTCAGATAACGAACGATCTGTTTTTGAGGATTTCGTTTTGACAAAATAAAAAAGTAATAGCATCAAACAATTGAAACAATTTACACATTCACGACGGCAGGAAAGGACAAAGTCAACTCTCATTTTACTTCGACTCGTCTTAACGTTATAAAGTACACCGCTGCTTCTGAAAATTTCACTTACCCATTCCAATTTCATTCCCTGCGTCGGTTTCAGAATCGTAATTCTCACGCTTCTGTCCTTTGTCCACATAACCTTCAACTACTTTAGGAGGCGGGGGAATTATCGAACCAGTACCTGACCGAAAGATGTTTGATTATAACATGAAGAGACTGGGGTGGAGAAACGCAAATTGATGAGAAAATAGAAGTGATAATATTGCAAGTTCTCTCAATTAAAAAAGTAAAGTAATGAAATGACCTCCAATAACTATATCGATATACCAAGGATGATTTAGGTAAAACGCTTCTAACAACGATAATATTGAATTGTGCCCTCCGATATAGGGATTTATTACTAATTAAAAAATCCATGTAAGCAAAAGTAAAAGCAGAAACCATACCTTGACGCCACCTGCAATTCAGAACAAAAGTTGCTTTGTACAGTTATACGCTCTGCCAGAGAGTATTAAAACTACATTCGCAGAGATTTAGGACAATTTTCCTGCAGGACAGTGGTTATTTTCATGTGGATAGAGAAGGTGCCTTTGAAATCAATATCGCAAAATTCATGTGGCAGAATTTGGTAGAAATAATCAAAATAACAGAGAATGTTTGTCTAAAATCAGAATAAATTATATTAAATGAACAAAATGGGCATGTTCTTGAAGTCCGAAAAAAAAAAGAAAACAAACAACGATGGGAAGTTACATTCCGAGATAAAACTCTTCGAGTCAAGTCACATCTGGGGAGAAACAGGTTTATATCTTAGACGATGTTTCACTTCATTTAAATTTAGAAGGACTGGCTGAGATTTGTCAAATTTCTGTATTTGACATAATGTTTAAAAAATTCTGAGCTTTTCGTGTGAGTATCAATTCCTCTAGAGAAAAAGAGTAGTAAAATTTGTTTCAGTTTTAAAGGCTTTTAAAACACTTCGAAAATTTTAACAAAACAGAATAAGATGATTTAAGACATATGACACAGAGATATGCTTCGACAATTTGGACCATCGGTTCTCTTCTGCATTCGCAGTGTTAGCACATCTTTTCTAAGATAATGCGCGCAGAATTGCTCACAGGAATCCAAATGAGTCCTCAACCGATATTTGGAAAGACTCCACGTTACATCATTTAACAATCTAGTCTTCTTGAAAACCGAAATTCGCATTTGTATTTCTCACCGAAGGCACCCCTGGTAAACTCTCAGGATACTGCACAAAGACTCCCAGCGCCAGTTGTACCTAGGATTTAGGAAACTATTTCTCCATTTGGAAAATAGTTTACATTTTTTTTTATTTCTACTGATAAAATGAATGATTATGCCTTTCCCGACACTGTGCTCCATCTGCCTCTGCTATTGTACAATCAGCTAATTTGTCGAAATCCAGAAGTCCATTACACATAGGAGTAGAATTAGGCGATTGGGCCCATCGAGCCTTCTCCGCAATTTAATCATGGCTCATTCATTTTTCCTCTTCTGAACTTCCCTGCCCACCTTCTCCCAATATCCGTTGATGCGATGCCTAATGAAAAACCAATCAATCTTTGTCTTAAATGCACATTTCTACATGTTATCCACAGCTTCCTGTGGTAAAATACTCCACGAATCCACCACCCTCTGATGAATGAAGTTTCCTACCATCCCAGTTTATCCCGAGGCTCTACCTTCTCGTTCGAGACTCTTCCATCATGGGATAATTCCAAAACTCATTTTCTCGCTGAATGCCTTTAAAGATTCGAAAAGGTTCAATAAAATCCCCGCCCCTCTCTCCACCTCATCCTTCAAAATCCAGCGAGTAAAGGCATCGAACTATTATATTACTTTCATTGTATTACAACTCTTTGATTCCCAGAATCACTTTTGTGAAGTACCTCTGAACTATCTCCGTAAGACCATAAGACTACTAGGCACGAAGCAGAATTAGAGAATTTCTATCATGGCTGCCTCTGGATTCCAATCAGCCCCGTGTACTTGCCTTCTCGCCATAAGCTTCTAGAAGCCATCAAACTACGCATTAAATATACGCACGAAATTGCACCCGCCACAAAATTCTATGGCAGAGTATTCCACAGATTAATTACTATCTAGCTAAAAAAAAGGAAAAACTCCTCCATTGTTCTCTTCTAAAACACAGCCCCTGAATTTTGAGTCTGTGCCCTTCAGTTCTGGATACTCACACCAGAGGGAAAATCCTCTCCACTTCCAACCCATATGGTCCTTTCAACATCCGATAAGTTTCTATGAGATTACCCCGCATTCGTCCAAAATTACTGTGAGTCTAGGCCCATAGCTGACAGACGTTCCTCATATATTAACTTCATCAATCCTGGATTTATCCTTGTGAACCTCCTCTGGACAACTTCCAATGACAATATATTGTTTCTGAGATATCGGGCCCACACCTGTTGTCAATACACTAAGTGTAGTCTTCTCAATCCGCAGCATTTCCCTTTGTTTTTATATTCAATTCCACTTTGAATTAAATTCCAACATGACAAAATAGAGTCTGTCCCTACCACTTCTTGATGATGAAGTTCCCCCTCGTGTTACCCCTAAATTTTTGCCCCTTAACTCTCATTTTATAATTTCTTGTTTGAATCTCCCCTACTCTCAATGGAAAAAAAGCCTATCCACGTCAACTCTATCTACCCCTCATAACTTTAAATACCTCTATCGCCCCCCACCTCAACCTTACACGCTCCAAAGAACAAAGACCTAACTTGCTCTTTCATTCTCTGTAACTTGGGTGCTGAAACCCAGGTAACATTCTTGTAAATCTCCTCTGTACTCTCTGTATTTTGTTGATATATTTCCTATTATTCGGTGACCGGAACTGTAAACAACACTAAAAATTTGGCATCACCAATGCCCTGTACAACTTTAACATTACATCCCAAATCCTATTACTCAATGCCCTTATTTATAAATGCCAGCATGCCTAAGGCATTCTTCACCACCCTATCCACATGAGATTCCACCTCCAGGGAAGTATGCACCATTATTTCTAGGTTCCTCTGATCTACTGAATTCCTCAATGCCATACCGTTTACCATGCATGTCCTATTTTGATTATTCCTACCAAAATGTAGCACCTCACATTTATCAGCATTAAACTCCATCTGCCATCTTTCAGCCCACTCTTCTAAATGGCCTAAGTCTTTCTGCAAGCTTTGAAAACTCACTTCATTATCCACAAGGCCACCAACCTTAGTATTATCTGCATACATACCAATCCAATTTACGACCCCATCATCCAGATCATTAATGTATATGACAGCATTAGATTCAGTACAGATCCCTGAGGCACACAAGGAGTCACCCTACTCCAATCTGACAAACAGATATCCACCCCTACTCTCTGGCATCGCCCATCCAGCCAGTATTGCTTCGATTTTACTGTTTCAATATTAATACCTTACGATTGACCTTTCATAACTAAACTTCCGTGTGGAACCTTGTCAAAGGCCTGACTGAAGACCATAGAAACATAAAGTACTGCTTTACACTTGTCAACACTCCTGGCAACTTCTTGAAAAAATTCAAGAAGATTTGTCATACATGACCTTCCACGCACAAATCCATGTTGACTAATCCTAATCAGACCCTGTCTATTCAGGTAATTATATATACCATCTCTAAGAATGCTTTCCATTAATTTACCCACCTCTGACATGAAACTTACAAGCCGATAATTGCTAGGTTTATACTGAGAACACATTTTAAACAATGGAAGCACATGAACAATACGCCAATCCTCCGGCACCATCCCCGTTTTTAATAACATTTGAAATATTTCTGTCAGAGCACTTGCTATTTCTATACTAACTTCCCACAAGGTCCTAGGGAATATATTGCGAAAACCTGGAGACATCCTCTTTTATATTCTGTAAAAGCTTTAGTACTTCCTCTTCCTTAATCAGCATCGTTTCAATAACTACCCTACTTGTTTTCCCTACCTTACACAATTCAATATCCTTCTCCTTAGTGAACACCGATGAAAAGAAATTGGTCAAAATCTCTCCCAGCTCTTTTGTTTCCGCTCATACCTGCACACTCTGATTGTCTGAAGGACCAATTTTTCCCTCACTATCCTTTTGTTATTAATATAACTGTAGAAACCCTTTGAATTTATTCTCAACTTATTTGCCAAAGCAACCTCATATCTTCTTATAGCTTTTCTAATTTCTTTCTTCAGATTATTTTTAAATTCATTTTATTCCTCGAGCACCACATTTACTCCATGTTGCCTATATTTATTATAGATCTTTCTTTTTTCTGAAACAAATTTCTAATATCCCTTGAAAACCATAATTCTGTACCTGAAAAATTCTGTAGTGATTGATCTCCATTTCTCTATTACATCCTTCCCGTAAAACGAATTGTGTCAATCCATTTCTTCTAAATCCTTTCGCAGCTCCTCAAAGGTAGCATTGCTCTAATCGTAAATCTCAAACCTGGATCCAGTCCTATCCTTCTCTATAATTATATTGAAACTGATGGTATTGCGATCGCTAGACCCAAAGTGCTGCCCAGCACATAGCTCTGTCATTTGACCTATCGCATTCCCTAACAGGAGGTCCAACACTGCAACTTCTCTAGTTGATACCCCTAGGTGTTGCTGCAAAAAGCTATCCTGCACACATTTTACAAACTCCATTACCATCCAACCCTTTTACAGAATGGGCTTACCTGTCTATGTGTGTGGAACATTAAAATCTCCCATAATCATAACCTTGTGCTTAGTTCAAACATCTGCTTTTAAATTTGCTCCTCCTATTCTCGTCCACTATTAGTTTGTCTATAATACACCCCTATTAGTGGTACTACACGTCTCTCAATTCCATCCTAGTAGCCTCCCTGGACGAGCCCTCTAATCTATCCTGCCAGAGCACCGCTATAATATTTTCTCAGACAAAGAATGCAACACCTACCCCTCTTACCCCTCCGATTCTTTCACACCTGAAGCAACGAAATCCAGGAATATTTAGTTACCAATCCCACTCCTCCTCCAACCATGTTTCACTAATAGCTACAACATGATATTTCCCGGTATCAATTCATGCTCTAAGCTTATCCTCCTTAATTACAATGCACGTAGCTTTAAAATAGGTGCCTTTAAGTAACTTCCTCCTCTTCCTCTCTATTTATCCCTAACAGTTCAAACATCTTTGTATCTTTATCTACCTTCTCCCCTACATCTTCCGTCTCAGCGCTCCCCTTCTCTATCTCCTGCCTATCCTCCCTCATACACTGTCAACTATCTTTCTCTATTTGTGAGCTAATCTCCTCTGCCCGAGTCTCTTCACATTTCTTCGCACTCTCCAAGAATTCTAGATTAAAGTCACCGTAGTAGCCATAGCAAATCTCCGCGCCAGGATATTGGTCCGCCTAGGATTCAAGTGTAAACCGTCCTTTTTGTACAGGTCACACATGCCCCCGAAAGGTCCCAATGTTCCAGAAACTTGAATCGCTGTCCTCTGTCCATCCCTCAGCCACGCATTTATCCTCCACCTCATTCCATTCCTACTCTCACTGTACAGTGGCACAGGCAGTAATCTTGAGATGTCTAACTTTGCGGTCCTTCTTCTCAACTGCCTTCCGAAATCCCTACATTCTTCTTTCACGACCTCTTCCCTTTTTTTACCTATGTCTTTGGTGCCAATACGTACAAAGACCTCTGGCTCCTCACCCTCCCACTTCAGGATATCTTGGACACGATCAGAAACATCCCGGACCCTGGCACCAAGGAGACAAACTACCGTCCGGGTCTCCTGATTGCGTCCACAAAATCGTCTATCTGACCACCTAATAATCGAGTCAACTTTTACTAATGCCTTCCTCTTCCTTTCTCTAGCATTTGAGCTACAGGGCCGGGTCAGTGCCTTAGGCACGGCCACTTTTCCTTCCCCAGGTATGCTGTCCCCCCAACAGTATTCAAACAGGTGTAATTATTGTCAAGGGGGCACAGTCACTGGGATACTCTCTAGTACCTGACTCTTTCCCTTCCCCTGCCTAACGGTGATGCACCTGTTTGTCTCCCGTGGCCCCGGTGTTGATCACCTGCCTGTTGCTCCTCTCTATCAACTCCTCACTCCCCCTGGCCAGACGAGGTCATCGATCTGCAGCTACAGTTCCCTAACACGGTTCCTTAAAAGCTGCAGCTCGGCGCACTTGGCACAGACGTTGACGTCTGGAACGATAGGAGAGTCCAGGCATTCCCACATCGGTCACCGAGAACAACAAGCTGCCCTCACATTCACACTTCCACTTTCCTGAAATAACAGAAGAAAAACTGAAACCTAAACCTATCGTGGCTCGCCCGCTTCCGCCTATGTCCGATGAGCCAAACCCATTAAGCCTACATTTTCCTCCCGGCTCACTCCGCAGCTCGCAAGCGACGCCGCCCGCTGTATAAGGCGGTGACGCTTTTAAAACTTCTCTGCTTCTCTGCGCGACTTCACACGCCTGTGTATTCTCCGACTTCCTTCTTGAAATGATCTATCAAATATCATTACTAAACCTTACAAACTATTCGGGTCCAATTGACCCGTTTCGACATTTGCCAGCAGGAAAAACTCCCTAAATGCCAGTTTTTCGAGCCGAAATTTGATGACTTTTTTTCCTAATTGACCCAAAATGCGCAAAAAAAGAAAATATTTAAACAATTTATTCTTTTGTACAGGTGCTACAAATAACGTACATTGAGGTTGTTCTCTGTCGAATCTGACCCGTATCTATTGAAATGGATTTTAAAAACATTAATTATTGATAAATGTCAGATCGGCTACTTATGCATTTTAAATAGATATGGCTTCAAAATTTGGTATAGATACTTGTTATGATGGGATTGACCCAGACCATGCTCTGAAGCTATAGAATATGAACAGGTTGCCTGGGCTAATGCCTTCGCTCTGTCTACCACTTCCTCCTTCAGTACCCAGGTGCACAGTCCATCTGTTCACGCTGAACTATATACCCTTATGTCTTTCAGCGTTTTGAGTACTTTCGCCTTTGTGATAGTAACTGCGCTCCCAGCTTTCTCCTCTCAACCCTCAACCCCTGGTACACAGCCAATGCCTTCCAAAATGAACAATGTTTCAAAATTCTCATTTAATTCATTGGCTATCTCGATGTTCTCCGTTATGTCTCAACTACGATCTCACTTTTATTTTGGACATTGTTGGAAAAAAAAACCTTTAACGATCCCATTTAATATTATTTACTAGCTTGCTTTCGTATTTCACGTTTTCTTTTCCAATGCTTCTTTTAATTGTTCTCTGTAGGTTTACTTTTAAGAACACTTCTCAATCCTTTATCTTACCGCTCACTTTCGTTGTGTTGGATGCATTCCCTCCCGCTTTTAGACCATGAGAAAATGACGAAGGAGCAGAATTCGTCAATTCGGCCCATCGTGTCCGCTCCGCCATTTCATCATGAGCTGATGCAAACTCCCGTTTAGTCTCATTACCCCGCATTCTCATAATAACCTTTGATACACTGACTACTCAGATACCTATCAATCTCTACCTTAAATGCACCAAATGTCTTAGCCTCCACTGTTGCCCGTGGCGCCCAGCAATCTTCAAGTCATGTCGTGCTAGACTCCCCCACCATGGGAAACGACTTTAGCACATCCACTCTGTCCATCCTTATTCGACATGTTTCTATGAGGTCCCCCCTCATTCTTCTAAACTCCAAGGTGTACTGTCCAAGAGGCGTCAAACGTTCCTCATAAGTTAACTCACTCATTCCGGGAATCGTTTTAGTGAATCTTCCCTGAACCCTTTCTAATGACAACACGTCCTTTCTTAAATAGGGAGCCTAAAACTGTACACAATTTTCCAAGTGAGGTATTACCAGTGCCTCATAGAGCTTCAACATCACATCCCTGCTCCTATACAGTCTTCCTCTAGAAATGAATGCCAACATTGCATTCGCCTTCTTCACCCACGACTCAACCTGGAGGTTAACCTCAAGGGTATCCTGCATGATGACTTCCAAGTCCCGTCGCATTTCTGAACTTTCAATTGTCTCTCCATTTAAATAATAGTCCGCCCGTTTATTTCATCTGCCAAAGCGCATAACCGTACACTTTCCAACATTGTAATTCATTTGCCATATCTTTGCCCATTCCCCCAATCTATCCACGTCTATCTGCAGACTCTCTGTTTCCTCAATACTATCGGCCCCTCCACCTGTAATTATCATCAACAAACTTATCCACAAAGCCACTGTTAGGCCAGTTATTTTATCACTTCCTGACAATCTTCATATGCACATGTACACTTTGTCAATCATCCCAATATGAATATCAATCTTCATATGCTATTTTACAAATTTATATTTATTTGTTGTTCCTATGATTTATTTAGATTTGCAGCGGAAATAGGTCCTTCCGGTCAATACGTAACAGTAGCCTAATAACCGGACAATTTACAATGATCAATTTCCCTGCTAATCGGAACGACCTTGGACTGTGGGAGTAAACCAAGAATTGGCGAAAAAGATGTATAAACTTTTGGCAGAGGATACAAGAATTAAATTACGATATCTAAACACAAGCTGGAATGCATCGCGCTACTGTTACTGTTGCATTTTGTCTCTCTGTATGTTTAGGTTGCATCAGATACAATGTACGTATTATTGAGTTATACATTAAAGTGAAGAAATTCAATGAAAGGCGGGTAAAAAACAATCTGTGCTCAGTTCTGGTCAGCTCAATACAGGAAGGATGTGGAGCCCATTGAAAGGGTGCAAAGGAAATTTACAAGGATGTTGCCTGGATAGGGGAGCATGCATTATGGGAATAGGTTGCGTGAACTCGAACGTTTCTTCTTGGGCCGATGGAGGATGAGAGATGACCTGACAGAGTGCATAATATGATGAGACGGATTGATCCTGTGGATAGTCGGAACTTTATCCCAGGGTTAAAATGGCTGCCACAAGAGGGCACAGGTTTATGTTGTTGGGGAGTAGGTACTGAGGAGATGACAGTGGTATGCTTTTTTTTTCACTCAGAGAGTGGTGAGTACGTGGAATGGGCTGCTGGCGACGGTAGTGGAGGCGGATACGATAGGGACTTTTAAGACTTTCTGATAGGTATATGCAGCTTGAGAAATAGAGGGCTCTGGGCAAGCCTATTAATTTCTAAGGTAGGGGTATGTTTGGTTCATCTTTGTGAGCCGATGGGCCTGTATTGTACTGTAGGTTTTCTATGATTTATTTTATAAGAATAGCATTAAGCAATCTAGAAACTTGAAATTTCAGACAAAACAACAAAACAATCACCTATGCACTAAATTAAAAAAAAACACCAGATATAACGCTGTTAAATAGCACTCAGCGATATATAGTTTACATTCGCACAGCGACTGGTCTGAAATCTTCTCTGACAAATTACCAACAAATGAGTTCGATTGCAATTGCAGCGAGTTCTCAATATCGGTATAATGCTGATAGTCAAAAAGTTGTCTGATAGCCTGAACTACTGCTTTATTGCACTGTGCAATATAAATCTCAAAACATTCTTAAACACCCGCAACTTATCGAGAGCAAGCTTAAAGTTTTGAAACGTCTTAATATGATGAACTATGACAGTGTATGAATATTTATTTTCCATACCCAGTGAAAGAAACATTGCCGATGGGGAGAATGCAAGATTGAAGACGGGCTGGTTAACAGGTTTAAGCAAATGTTAACGACGTTAACTCGCGTTTTCAAATGGAAGCATGTTCTAATTAAGTCATTGTGTCATAGAAACATATAGCAAAGAATTACGTCTTCAGGGACTCCATGCTGATCACAAACCACGCATTAGAATTCAGATGCCTGCCCATTAGAGATATCGATGGAGCTCCGGATATATGCGGAGTCACTCGCTTTGGTTACATGACATTACGGCAATGAAATGGTAAATGTTCACACATGCGAAAATTAACTTCGTGGATTCGCACAATCAGCCACAGAGAATAGTATTATGTCTTCCACTTGTGCCACTATGTATTATGCAGGACTTGCTCTCTTCCATCAGGAATAAAATGTATAAAACCTTCAGATCCCACACAGCCAGGTACAGGTGGAGTTATTGGCCTTCAGCACTCAGGTTCTATACTAATAGAGATAAGAGCATCTCACATTTAAATGGAGACATAATGTAAATATATTTACTCCTCATATATGTGAAGGATGTAAGAAATAATGATAATTCAATTCAAGTTCACCATTTAGGACCATGGTCAGACCCTATTTGGAGTACTGTGCACAGTTCTGGTCACATCATCACAGGAAGAATGAGGACACTATAGAGACGGTACAGAGGAGATTTACAAAGATAATGTCTGGGTTGGGGAGCATGCCTTATGATAATAGGCTGAGTGAACACGGCCTTTTTTTCTTGGAGCGACGGATGATGAGAAGTGACCTTATAGAGGTGTACAAAATGATGAGAGGCATTGATCGTGTGCATAGTCAGAGGCTATATTTTCCCTAGTGCTATAATGGTTAACACAAGAAGGCATAGTTTTAAGGCTCTTGGAAGTAGATACAGAGGAGGCGTCAGGGGTATCTTTTTTACGTAGATATATCTGCCTGTTATTGACGTGGCTTCTTGGTTTAGGTCAGCAGGTTATTCCAGTATTTAAGAGTATGTATCAGGAATATGGTTCACCTTCCTGTATTCCTGCATTCACTTCGAACTTCCATGAAATTTGAAATTTCAACTTTGCAGACAGAGTAATGGTGGGGAGCACCTGGGTTGCATGCTCAAACCGTGACCCACAGTGGTACATATCTATCAGAAGACTTTCCGACGAAAGGGGTTCTTACAGTAATAGTAATTGCATTTATCTCTCTGTACTGGGTATATTTTCTGGGTATTTCTATACTTCTGTGTTCTTGACTCTGAGAAACACGGTCCGAAAATGCACCCATTAATCCCTCTCATTGACCCTGACAATCAGCTAGTGTTCTATCCGTTCTTCTGATCTTCCTGTAACGTTTTGGGCTTCAAACCTGTTAAGCAGCCTCTTATTGAAATATTGTCTAAATTCCGAATTCGTTGTACAAAACATTCACTGATTCTATCTTGTGCTTCCTGTTTTATTATTTCTTCAAACATACTCCAGCCGTCTCCAACCATGCCATAATCCATTGATTCCTGTAGATAATTACTAATGCTGCCAGAATATCTTCAGTCGGCACTTGCAGAAACTCGGCATGCAGACCATGTGGTCCATGTGACGTATCTACGTTCTGGCCGTTCACCTTCGCAAGGAGATTCTCACCTGTAACGGCAGATTAACAAATGTCTTCCTACTGACACTCTCAGACATCTAACATATTGATAGTGGCTTCGACAGTGCAGATTGACACAAAATACTTCTTCAATTTGTCCACCGTTATCTTAGCTCCCAGTACTAGCTCTACTGCATAATTTTCCAACAGTCCGATGTCAACTCTTGCCTCAAATTTACTTTTTATATGAAGAAATATTTAGACCATAAAACCATAAGACATTGGAACAGAATTAGGCCATTTGTCCTATAGAGTGTGCTCTACAATTCAATCATGTCTGATAGTACATTTTCTCCTCCTCAACCCCAGTTCCCGGCCTTCTCCCCATAAACTTTGATGCCATGTCCAATCAAGAAGCTATCAATCTCTGCCTTGAATACACCCAACGACCCAGCTTCCATAGTTGCATGTGTCACCGATTTTCACAAATTCATCGCCCTTTTCCGGAAGAGGTTTCTCTGCATATCGGACTTGAAAGGACGCTCCTTTATCCTGAGGCGATGCACTGTTATCCTAGCTTCTCCCACCATAAGGAACATGATTTCCGCCTCTGCTCTGTTTAGGCCTTCCAACATCCAATTCAATTAGATCCCCCCTCAACCTTGTCAATCCCAGCGAAATCAGACCCGAACCATCAAATCTGCCTGGTATTTATTAATAATTTATTTATAACCCTTTTATTCATAGAATCATCCTTATGAACCTCCTTTGGACTCTGTCCTGTGAAGACATCTTCTGTAAGATGAGGGTCACAAAACTGTTGAAAGAATTCAAGGTGAGGCCTCACCAGTGCCTTATAAAGCCTCAGCATCACATTCCTTCTCTTGTATTCCAGACCTCTTGAAATAAATGCTAACATGGCATTGGCCATTCTCAACACCGAATCAACCTGCAAGTTATCCTTCAGCCTGTTCTGCACAAGGGCTCCCGTGTTACTCTGCATCTCAGATTCCTGTATTTACTCCTGTTTAGAAAATAATCCGCACATTTATTTCTACGACCGAAGTGCATGACCTTGCATTTTCCAGAACTGTATTTCATGTGCCACTTTTTTGTCCATCCTCTTAATTTAAGTCCTTCTGCATCCTACCTCTTTCCTCAACACTACCTACCCCTCCACCAATCTTGGTATCTTCTGCAAACTTGGCAAAAAAGCCATCATATTCCCATATGGCGGCGCGGCAAGGCAGCAGTGGCCTGTTAGACCTGATTTTACTTTAATTTAAATTTCTAATTTAATTTGAGTACAGAATTTTTGATTACAGCAGATGTATAACAGAGCGACTATCCGGCATCGCCAGATACTACTACAATACAGAGATCGCCCAAAAACAAACGTTTTCGAAGATCTGATGGTCAAATTACGTGACCTCGGCTTGCTGAGGGGAACGGGCCTACAATCCTCTGACTCGACTGATGCTGGTAGCCGGAGATGGAGACGTCGTAAGCAATGTGCGAGGAAGTGGAAGCGAGGCAAGCAGGAAGGTGTCTGTGCCAGGCAAAAACCAATCCCTAGCTGGCCGGCTTTTCCGTCCAATCTGCTCACCAATGTCTGCTACCTGGAGAATAAATTGGATGACATCGAATTCCAACGAAATACTCGGCGGGAGTACAGAGTCTGAAACAGAGTTATAGAAAGATGGCTCATTAATGAACTTTCGGACGCCGCCGTTCAGCTGGCTTGTCTTGCTTCCAGCGGACAGGGATGACTCCGGTAGGCTCGCGGTGGTGGCTTGTGTGATTGAATCAATACGGAATTGTGTAAGAACTCTGTGCTGGCTTCCATATACTGCTCATCGCTAGTGGAGTTTGTGGCTGTTAGATGCGGACCATTTTATGGCCACGGGAATTCACCTCTGTCATTATATTCGGTGTGTACATTCCCCCCAGCGCTGATGCTAAGGAGGCGCTCTGTGAACTGTACGGGGCTGTCAGTGAACTGCAGAACGCATACCCTGATGGACTGTTTTCTGTCGCCAGTGTTTTTAACCAGGCGAAACTTAATTCACGGATTAGATCAGAACGCAAACTTTGTAACGACAGGAGGGAATGGTTTATACAGAGATCTCCGACGTGTAATGGGCAGAGCCCCGCCCCCGCCTCGGTTACTCAGAACATATCTCTGTTATGTTAATCCCAGCATTCAGACCGCTCGTCAGGCGCTCCAGACCAGTTCAGAAGCAGGTGAGAACCTGGCCAGCAGGAACCATCTCTGCTCTTCAAGAGTGCTTTGAGAACACTGACTGGCACACGTTCAGTGAGGCTGCAAACGATAGCGTCTCTACAACATGGAGGAGTGCACAGAATCAGTGACCAGCTGCATCAGTAAGTGCATTGTGATGTTACTCTGTCCAAGACCATCACTATACGCTCTAACCAGAAGCCATGGATGACCGCAGAGGTGCGTGCGCTGCTGAGGACCCGTGACTCCGCCTTCAAATCATGCGACATGTCACCCTTAACAACAGGACAGGCCAAAGCGTCCCGGGTCATCAGAGAGGCAACGCGTGCACACGACTAGCGAATCCACAGCCACTTCCAGGACAGCAGCAATAAGCGGCTCATGTGGAAGGGCATCCAGGATATTACCAATTACTGAAGAACATCACTTGACTGTGCGGCTGATGCCCCCCTCCCAGATGAGCTGAATAACTTCTATGACCGTTTTGAGGCAAAAAATGACCTGGCGGCGAGGAGGTCCACCTCTCCTACAACCGTGTCTCACCGTGGCCGATGAGAGAAGAATCCTCCACAGGGTCAACGCACGGAAGGCTGCTGGACCAGAATACATTCCTGTTAGAGTGCTCAGAGGACGTGCAGACCAGCTGGCAGATGTCCTCACTGACATCTTCAACATCTCCCTCAGCAGTGACACCGTTCCAACGCGCTTCAAGGCCGCCACCATCGTCCCCGTGCCGAAGAAGTCTTCAGTGCGCTGCCTCACTGACTACCTTCTGGTTGCACTCACATACATCATCAAGAACTGTTTCGAGAGGCTCGTCATGAGGCATATCAAGACGCTGCTGTCCCTTCACTGGACCCCCTGAAGTTTGCGTACCGTCCCAACCGCTCAACAGACGAGGCCATTGCCATCACCCTCCACCTGATCCTAACCCACCTGGACAAAAAGGACACATACGTTCGAAAGTTGTTCAGAGACTTCACTTCAGCATTCAACAAATGATCCCTCAGAAACTGCATCTGGATACTAGACTTGCTTACTGGGAGAACTCAGTCAGTCCGGATCGGGAGCAGCATCTCCAACACCATCACACATTGCACGGGGATCCCTAGGGCTTTCTCTTCAGTCCACTGCTGTTCATTCTGCTGACCCACGACTGTGCTGCAACATACAAACCGAACCAGAGCATTAGGTTCGCCGATGACACGACAGTCGTTGTTCCCATCAGCAAGAACGACGAATCAGCTTACAGAGAGGAGGTGCAGCGATTAACGGACTGGTGCAGAGCCAACAACTTGTCTCTGAATGTGACCAAAACCAAATAAATGGTTGTTGACTTCAGGAGGCTATGGAGCGACCACTCCCCGCTGAACATCGACGGCTCCTCGGTAGAGATCGTTAAGAGTACCAAATCTCTTGGTGTTCATCTGGTGGATAATCTCAACTGGTCCCTCAAAACCAGTTCTATAGCAAATAAAGCCCAGCAGCGTCTGTATTTTCTGCAAAGGCTGAGGGAAGTCCATCTCCCACCCCGCATCCTCATCACATTCTACAGGGGTTGTATTGAGAGCATGCTGAGCAGCTGCATCACCGCCTGGTTCGGAAATTGCACCATCTCGGATCGCAAGACCCTGCAGCGGAAAGTGAGGTCAGCTGATAATATCATAGTGGTCCCTCTTCCCACCATTACACTACACGCTGCATCCGCAAAGCAATCAGCGTCGTGACGGACCACACGCACCCCTCATACAGACTCATCTCCCTTCTGCCGTATGGGAAAAGGGAGCGAAGCATTCGGGCTCTCACGACCAGACTATGTAACAGTTTCTTCTCCCAATCTATCAGACACCTCACTACTCAGAGCCTGGATTTTCATCTTACTGCTCTATGGTCCTGTTTATCATTTATTGAAATGCCTGCACAGTTTTCTGTACATTATGCAGTCCTGGGTATGTCTGTAGTCTAGTGTCGTTTTTTTTTTCTTCTGTGCTGTTTTTACATAGTTCAGTCTAGCTTTTGTACTCTGTCATGTAACACCATGGTACTGAAAAAAAATCTCTGATTTTCACTATGTACTGTACCAGCAGTTATGGTTGAAATGATAATAAAAGTGAGTTGACTTGACTTGGACTGAACACCTATTCAATCTTAATAATTTATATGACGCATAAAGAGATAATATACATCATTATGTGTATAGTGTGGTGAAGAATGCGTTTGGTATGCGGCCTTTATAAATTAGAGTTGGGATATAATGTTATAATACCTGGATCTCAGCACCTAAGTTACAGGGAAAGGCAGAACAAGTTAGGTCTTTATTCTTTATAGTACAGAGAGGACACATGATAGAGGCATTTAAAATAATGAGGGAGATAGATCGAGTTAACGTGGTTAGGCTTTTTCCATTGAGAGTAGGGGAGATTCAAACATGAGGACATGATTTGAGAGTTAAGGGACAAAAGTTTAAGGGTAACACGAGGGGGAATTTCATTACTCAGAGAGTGGGAGCTGTGTGGAATGAGCTTCCAATAGAAGTAGTAGAGGCAGGTTCGTTATTGTCATTTAAAGTAATATTGGATAGGTATATGGACAGGAACGAAATGGACAGTTATGGGCTGAGTGCGGGCCAGTGGGACTAGGTGAGTGTAAGTGTCGGCACGGACTAGATGGCCATTTTCCGTGCTGTAATTGTTATATGGTTATATAAAAAGAGATGGTCTGAACACCGAACCTTGAGGAACACCACAGTAACCGGTAGCCAAAAAGGTAAGGTTTTATTTATTCGCACTCTTTACCCTCTACCAATCAGCCAATGCACTAACGATGCCGGTAACTTTCCTACAATATGATAGGCTCTTAACTTGGGAAGCAACCTCATGTGTGCACCTTGTCAAAGGCCTTCGGAAAGTTCAAATATGCAAAAGTTACTGCATACATTTCATCTATCCTATTTGACCAGGATTTTCCATGAAAGAAACCAGGCTGACTGTGTGCTATCTTGCTTGTGTCACCAAGTATCCCATCACCTTTTCCTTAGCAATTGACTCTAACATCATCCCAAACACTGAGGTCAGGCTAACTGGTCTATAATTTCTTTTTTGCTACCTTCATCTTTCTAAAAGAGTGGAGAGACATTTTCAAATTCCTAATCATCTGGCAGTATGCAAAAGGCCAATGATTTTTGGTAGACAATTTCTAATGCCACCACAATGTCCAATGCTACTTATTTCAGAACCCTGAGCAGCAGTTGATCCGTACCGGGTTACTGATATACCCTTACGTTTTTCAGCTTTTTGAGCACCTGCTCTCTTGTAATAGTAACTGCACCCACTTCTCTTCCTTCGCACACTACAAAAACAGACACATTGCTAGTGTCTTCCACAATGAAGACTGTCGCAAAATACTCATTGAGTTCATCAGCTATCAACCTGTCCCCCGTTATTATTTAGACTGCTTCATTTTTAGCGGTCTTATATCCACTCACTTCTCCTTTATTTTTACAATTCTTCAAAAATCATTTACTATCTACTTTGATAGTATTTGCTCGCTTTCTTTCATATTTCACCTTTTCTTTTCTAATGATTCTTCTATTTGCTCTCTTTAATACAATCCTCCTAATCCTCCATATTTCTATTAATTGTTGGTTTGCTATATATATATTTTTTATTTTACAATAGCTTTGTCATCTCATCCACGGTTGTATTATTTTATCAGTTGCATATTTCTTCATTTTTGGAATACGTATGCGCTGCACCTTCCTCACTTTTCCCAGAAACTCACGCCATTGTTGTTCTGCTGACATCCCTGCCAACAGCTCCTACCAATTTACTTTGGCCAAGTCCTGTCTGATGGCATTTTGCACTATTGTATTACGTCTCTTTGACTTTTATGTTGTTTCTCTTGTCAGCCACCAGTTCAGTTTACCTGCCACTCGAGGACTTCCTCTTTGAGATGTATCCATCCTTCGCCTTCCGAATTACTTCCAGAACCCCCAGCCGTTGCTGCAGTACTCAGACCTGCTACTGTTCTTCTGCAAAAATTTATACGAGTTCTTCTCTCAAGCCAATGTCATTCTCTCCACTCCCTTGTAATAATGATTCATCCGAATTTAACACATCGCAGAACATAGCAGATACAGAACACCAGCAGGTGTGTGTGTGTGTGTGTGTGTGTTTGTGCGTGTGCGCGTGCGTGTGTGTGTGTGTGTGTGTGTGTGTGTGTGTGTGTGTGTGTGTGTGTGTGTGTGTGTGTGTGTGTGTGCGCGTGTGTGTGTGTGTGTTTGTGTGTGTGTGTTTTGCTACAGATTTTCGATGTGAGCAGTATCACCGTGTTTATGTATTTCTGGTCTTCTTTTATTTATTCGGTTATATTACCGTCTGAAATAAGGGCATAAAAGATAAATATAGGCTCTCCGTCTGATGATGTTATTTTTTTTTCTGTGTGCGTCAGCAGATACTACCCGGACACAAGAGAGGCATGAAGAAGACAATTCATGAAACTGACTGTCATGCATTTATGCTGATATTCCACGAAACCTAAAATTTCAACTCTGTTCTCTAGGTAAGAGGGAAAAACAAATATTTGAATGTACAACTGTGACCCAGCACAGTGAATATTTATCGGAGAAGGTTCTGAAAAAGAACCACCTTCTGAAATATTAAATATTAGTACGTCTATACTTCAGATGTTTCTATCGTTTGCTATTCCTGACCTGGCAGATCAGCGTTACAAAGCATTGCGTATATATGTCAGATATATGAGACAGTAGCTTTTTTGTGACTATCATAAAAGGGAGAATTCAACAGAAAAGTAACGGGTCATTTGGCATATAATGCTAGCATGGAACCGGAGATGAATGAATGTAAGTTCATTCAGCCTCTACGCGGTCTATGAACCTATATCAATTATCTGCATATATATCTGTCTATATAAGAAACTCTTAAATTTCAATGTGACATCTATGTATTGTGTTGTCAAAATGCATTTCCAACGCTTTTCGGCCTCTGGCATTAGATAAATCTTAACTTTATCTGAACTGTTTTAAGCGATTGGACGGATTTTAAGCTTAGCAAACGGATTGTCAACCACGGTAATGGGTGGAATATCTGAAATTATAAATAATATAATTTAATATAATGTAATAGTCTGGAATTATAAACTATAACGATTATTGCAGAACAGCTTTCTGAAACAAGTAAAAATTAGAGGAAATGATGGATAGACCCATAGAATGAAGAGGTAAATACTGTTCATATCTCAGGTGGAAATAAATACATCGAACCTCTTTCTGCTGTGTATTTTCAGAACTGTCTTGTTGTGCTTCATGATTTCGGCAATGTTTCCGAGACGTCGTGTGGAAATATGGAGAAATGTAATGCTCGGCTTGTCTCGTATTACTTGGAGTTCCTTCGATGCTCCGAGTAATAATTCTGAAAGGTCATACAATGGTACTGGTTCCTTATGGTCACATGTACTGAGATACAGTTAATTGGATTGATTTGCGTACCATGCAGTGAGATCATGCCACACGCCATTTCACAGATTTACCAAAGGAAGAACAAAATGCAGAATAACCTGATTGAAAAGAGTTCCTCCTTAAATTGATTCATTTCCAGACTTATACAGGCTTACATGGAACATAGTAAAGCACAGTTAGGCCCTTCGGCCAACAATGTTGTGCCTACTCAAATCCCTACCTCCCATATAACCCCCTAATTTAAATTTCTCCATATACTTGTCTAGTAGTCTCTTAAATTTCACTAGTGTGTCTGCCTCCAACACTGAGCCCGACAGTGTATTCCACGCACCAACCAATCTCTGAGTGAAAAACCTTCCTCTAATATCCCCATTGAACTTCCCTCCCCTTACCTTAAAGCCATGTGCTCTTGGACTGAGCAGTGGTGTTATGCGGAATTGGCGTTGATTATACATCCTAACTAATTCCTCTCAATATCTTGTATACCGCTATCACGTCTCCTCCCATCTTTCTTCTCTCCAAAGAGTAAAATCCTAGTTCCCTTAATCAATGATCATAATGCATAGTGTCCGCACCAGGCAGCATGCTGGTAAATCTCCTCTGTACCCTTTTCAATGCTTCTACATCATTACTATAGTGAGGCGAACAGAACTCGACACAATACACCAAAGTGTGACCTAACCAGAGTATTGCAGGGCTGCATCATGACCTCCCGACTCTTAAACACAATCCCTTAACATATGAAGGCTAACACTCCATAAGATTTCTTAACTACCCTATCTACCTGTGAGACAACTTCCAGGGATCTGTAGACATGTACCCACAGATCCCTCTGCTCCTCCACATTACCAAGTATCCTGCCATTTACGTTGTACTCTGCCTTGTTGTTTGTCTTTCCAAAGTGTGCCACCTCACACGTCTCCCTGTTGAACTCCATCTGACACTTCTCAGCCCACTTTTACACCCTATCATCGTCTCAATGCAATCATCGACAGTCGTCTACACTCTCCACAGCACCACCAAACTTTGTTTCGTCTGCAAACTTGCCAAACCTGCCATCTATCCGAATATCCATGTCTTTGATAAAAATACGGAAAAATAGTGGTCCCAGAACCGTTTCTTGTGGGAAAGCATTAATCACCACCCTCCAGTCCGAATATACTTTCTCCCCCTGAATCGACGCGGGTGGGGTCTGTGAATGGAGCTTAGTTCCTGTGATGGGCTGGTCTGCATTCACAACTCTCTCTGTCTTCCAACTCAAGTTATGTAACATCATACGGGCTGGATGACAAAGAAGCAAAAGGTAGAACGAAGAACCGCCCCCATCACTTACACTTGTCCACCTTGCACCATGCTATGCGTATTCGTAATCGGCCACTGTAGGCACACTGAAGACTCACTAATATACAAGCTTTTCGCAGAAGGACAGACTCGACTAGAACTTGATTTCACTATTACTTACTTTATGGCTTCTATTCGTAATATAGTGTCTGAATTAGAAAACGCTGCAATCCTGACCATACAGATTACATTCTTGACTTGTAACAAAATTAAAGCCATGGTGAAGTACATTACACAAACAGGAGTCTCGAAAATACCGAAAAGGACGGAAATCCGAAAGGTCAATACTGCATACAGAAATGTCATGTCACTTTATGTTGCCGTCTCTCCAGCAGTAAAGGGGATTATTAATTCAAGGAATAATTTCCTGAAAAAAAATCTTAGGAAGCTCATACTAACTTTGAGAGCAGTGTGGCAGTTGGAGACGGAGATATTGAAGTCGACTAGCTTGGCATGCGTGTAGGAAACAGCACCAATGCAGTTTTCGATGCAGCCTAGTAAAATGGGGGAGTGATACCATTTATGGAAGATAGAAAGTTCCTCGTAGCCAACAAAAAAGGCAGGAACAACTTTATTTTTTTATTTCATTCTCTTTTGCGAGTACCCATTGCTACAACATCTTATAGTTCGTCTGCGTTGAAGCCATTCTGATAACATAAACTTTGATCTCTCGAACTTCCGGCAATTATCCAACCCTCCATCCCCATTCCCCTTTCCTGTCTCTCAGCTTCCCCTTATCTCTTTTGCTGCTAATTGCATCCTTCTGCTCCTCCTCCTCCCTCCCGTATCCAAACATTTCTTCCTTGTTCTTCTACCCTCTTCAGATTACCCTCCTCCAGTCCTTGATCTCTTTCACCAATCAACTTGGCAGATTTTTTACTTCACCATTGCCTCCTCTTTCCAAGTTTTACTTTGCATTTTTTGCTTCCACTCCTCCGAACTGCTTCTTCTGACTTCTTATCTTTCGTTTCCTAGTCCTGCTGAAAGGTCTCTGTACAAAACTGCTACAGTTTACTCTTTTTCATAGATGCTGAATTCCTACAAGTTTTTGTGTGCGTTGCCAGTGGATTTCCAGCACGTGCAGATATTCAGTTGTTTGTGGTTATGTCGCTATCGTATAATTTGTTACATTGCAGGTTTGTAAAACCAAAATTGAGACAAATTGCAGCATCGCAGTATTCTCCAGGACTGCAGTAATTTCAAGCCACGTGAGTAAGTATTGAAGTAATTGCACTTGATGGAGAACCATTCGCTTTAACCAAATTGATCATTCCTCGGGAACTGCTTTTGGAGCGGATTTGATCAGGTCAGTTGATCAGAAAGGAATTTCATGAATTGTTTATTTGTACAGACAGTGACCTCACAGCAATTCATTATTGTTGTCAGAACGGCAAGCTTGCATAGTGATTTACAACGCCACCGATCGGTGTTCAAATGACCGCCCTTAGATTCCGACTGGATGCTTATTTTCTAAATTTTATTAGAAGCATAGAATTGCAAAGCACTACTTTGAACATTAACCCAGTCAGACAATTGAAGTCAAAAGTTTACATACACTTAGGTTGAAGTCATTAAATCTCATTGCTTAACCTCTCTACAGATTTCATGTTAGCAAACTATAGTTTGGAAAGATGTTGAGGACATCTTCTTTGTTTATGGCACGAGTACGTTTTCCAGCAATTATTTACAGAGAGATTATTTCACTTTTAATTGACGATATCGCAATTCCAGTGGGGCAGAAGTTTCAAACAAAAAGAAAACCAGAATAAATCAGTCATGTCCTCAGAACAACAATATCTGTGGACCTCCACATGTCTGGTTCATCTTTGGGAGCAATTTGTCAACGCCTGAAGGTACCACGTTCATCTGTACAAAACAACAGTACGCAAGTATAAACACCATGGTACCACGCAGCCATCATACCTCTCAGGAAAGAGACGCATTCTGTCTCCTAGCGATGAACGTATTTTGGTGCGAAAAGTGCAAATCAGTCTCAGAACTACAGCAAAGGACCTTGTGAAGTCGCTGGAAGAAGCAGGTAGAGATGTATCTATTTTCAGAGTAAAACAATTCCTATTTCGACAATACCTGAAAGGCTGCTCAGCAAGGAAGAAGCCACTGCTCCAAATCTGCTATATATATATGGAGGAATTCCAGCAATTAGTGTGAGAAGCGTGTGGAATACTACCCAAAACGTTTGACTAAAGTTAAAAAATTTGAAGGCAATGCTACCGAATATTAACAAAGGGCATGTAAACTTCTAACCCACTGGGAATGTGGTGAAAAAAAATAGAAGCTGAAAAAAATCATTTTCTCTACTATTATTCTGACATTTTGCATTCTTAAAATAAAGTAGTGATCATAACTGACCTAAGACAGGGAATGTTTTCTAGGATTAAATGAAAAGAAATGTGAAAAACTGAGTTTAAGTGTATTTTGTTAGGGCGAATGTAAATTTCTGACGTCAACTGCATGTCGGCAAATTTAATTGCCCTTTTATTTAACTTGACAACTTAATCGCTCCCAGAGAGAAAAAAAAGTTAAATTCAAGCAGTGTAGTAAGTAAAAGTTTTAACCCATCAATTTGGAGAAAATTGATCTTTTTGTGTATTCCTCTTATGTAGGATTTCAGATTACCCGAGCAAATATAATTGTTAGATCGGAGGACATATAAACAGGGTGTCCACTGTTTGAGGAGTGTGTCTGTTGCTAAAATGGGTATGAGTGTAAATACATTGGTAGACCTGCGGCCAATGTGTCACCTGTGTAAAATGTTCGTTTTCATGCTCCTATGTGATTATAACTGTGAGCCTGACACTTCCTCTCTCCCTCTCTCTGTCGTTGTGCATGTAGTTTGTGTGTTTGTGTGCGTGTTAGTGTGTGTGTATGTGTGTGTGTGTGTGTGTGAGTGTGTGTGTTTGTGTTTGTATATGGCTGTATATGGGGGGCTTGTGTTTATGCGTGAGCATGTGTGCAGCCGTTTGTGTTCGCATAATCTGCGCATACGTGCGTTTATGAAACATACGTAAAAATTCAGTCCGACGTCCAATTGCCTCGCGGATTAATAATAAAAGTTTTTTTTTTCTTTTTTTTCAACTCTCTCTCAGGAATGTGGTCATACCCAGATCTAGACCTGAGCAAAAACGATCTTGAGTAGCAAAGTGTCAATAATTTCACGTGTCCTGTCCTGTTGCCCTGCAGGAATATTGAGATCATGACAGTCAGATGAAGGCTCTCTGTCTGATTGCCCGTCAGACTGTCTGTTTATCTATGCGCCGTTTCTTCCATTTAAGTATAATACATAAATATTTACAAATAGCTAGATCAAACTTACTATCAAGTCTCAGGTAAGGTACTCCAATAGTTGCCATTAAATAATTTGGTGCGAATTTAAAATAAGGGAGTTAGAAATAATTCTGGAAACTATAGACTAGTCTGAATCCCGCTAGTTGAAGGAAGATAGTTGAGGAGATTCTTAGCTGACATGAATTTTTCGGAAAATTGCCCAATTATGTCTGGTCTGTAAACTCTTGTGCCGGACCGAGAGCAGGGAGGAACATGCAAAAAAGCTTTGGAAAAAAAAACGCAAGATATTCTGCAGATACTGAAATTACAGAGTAAAACCCCCTATAGGTACTATGCACAAAATGCCGGAGGAACCCATCTGGTAACAAACACTCGAGCCATTGGGGCAAGATCTTCCTGTCAGATCTGTAAAGAAAGTTCTCAGGAGCCAGTATCAGAAAAGGTTTGTGGCATTAGTCATCAGATAATAAATAAAACATGTGGAGGTGAGGATGCAGGTGCGTGCGAGATGATAGAATAAGCAAAGAATGAAAGTTGGTATGTTAAACGTGTAAAGGGCTAAAATGAAGGGATTTACTGAAGAGAACTGATATATGGGGTAATGGAAATGAGCAAATCCATAATGTGTGTGTTCGTATGTGTGTGAGAGAGAGAGAAAGAGAGGGGGTGGAGGAAGAGATAGAGAAGCTGCAGATGCATAGAACCATGGTGACGTAATCCTTTATTTTCACATTTTCCTTACCCAGAGAAGACTGCAGAAAGTGCTCATCCTGAGTTGTCGGCGCTGTGTTTCTGCAGATATGATTTGCGGATCAATGCAGTATGCGTTGCAAATAAGTTACTCCAATCGCCTGCTATTAGCTGTAAATTTTTTGAACTTTGTTCTGAACATTACACATTATGTCGAGACTGTAAACATTTTACGTTGTACTTGATCATAGGATCAATTAGGCTTGGACTAATTAACTAAGTAGATATTTAGCATACCTATTTTGAGTGAATTACTTCCCTAAGATACTGTCTGAAATTTTATGTTTGATTTTTATCTCTTGTTCTATGTACACCATTTTCAACTGCCTTGTGTTTGAAAAGTGCATTGCAAATAGACTTGCTTGCTTCTCACTTCTGCTCATTGCTCCTAAAGCGAAATCGACTGACGCAACACTGAATTGAAGAATGCACTGGTTTATATGTATTTTCATAGGGAGACCATTGGGAAATAGTGAATTTGCAGGTAATATCTCATTTCATATTCAGCATTTAATACGAACGCACAATTGCGAGGAACGTCCCTGCTGCTGGATGACTGGATCTTATAACGCAGCATTCCGATGATGAGACCCAGCAACGATAATGGTATGCTACCAAAATTTGTATCGGCTTATTTTGCATACATACAGTATCACTGATCAAACGGTTGCATCAGAAAATGTAATGTAGCATGGAGCGAATCGATTTTTCAGATTTTGCTGCTCTCCAGCATCGTGGCAACATTCCAATATTCATGGAAGTCTCATGTTATTATTGGTTTCTAGTATGATGTACTTTACATCACATTTCTACCCACCGTTGTTATTTTATAATGCATCAAGTAAAGTTGGAAAGCAGTGCAGAATATCTTTGAGATCAAGCAAACAAGCGGATGTTTCTGAGGAATTGCCTGCATCTGTCTTTTCTTATCCCTACCGTGATCAAACACCCTGGCATTATCCTCAATCTGCAGTAAACTGAATTGTTCATAAAAAATTGCATCGCATCTACAACGGAGTACTTGCATTCATGTAAATAAATGTAACCTTTTTTTACGTTCAGTCCGTTATTAAGATTAAAACGTTTGATGCAGTTTCCTGTCCAACAGGTTCATAGCGTAGCCACCTGTTAAAAACAAAAGCTAATTAGAAGTCAAAAGGTAGCGCCTACTGGGTGTTGTTTGAATATAATTATCCAATATATTGTACTATAAGAAATGAACTGTTAAATCTAGTCTTATTAATCATTTTGTTTGTGCCATATTTTAAAATGATTAACTTCTCATTTTAACAGATATTAATGTCATGTTTCAAAAACAAAATTCTTTCCAAACTATATTTAAATAATGTACATAAGCAAAGGTATAAGCACCTGATTTCTTTCTGTTGAGCGTAATTATCCACATGACGGTGCAGACTTTCAAGACTAAACTGATTGGCGTGCTTCTCATCCTGACTGGAATTGCTCAGGTTCAGCTGCGTTACCGAATGATTTGTACTGAGTGTGGAGAAAAGAGTCTGTAGACAATCATCTGTTAAATGGTTGGATCGCAGCCTGCATGGAAAGCAAACAAGAATTAACGTCTGGCCAAACACACACACATACACAGCAACATAGAGAGAGTTATGCACAGACCGACACATGTGTGGATTTATGCCTACTAGGCAAATAACGACCGAATATCTTAAAATTTATGCTCTGAATAAAACGACTGCACTTCAAATCTATTGCTTATCAGTTTCATATCTCTTTTGTCCAAATACACATAAAGAAATGAGCAACTGGCAAGCTTCTGAGGATCTCGGCGAACCAGGCAGGATTTAAATCTGGAAAACAATGATCGATATTTGAGACTGGCACTAGTTCACAAACGTGCGTGCAGAGTGAAGATAATATTTTGTTTGTCCTATTATCTCCGATTACATCTGCACATCATCACAATCTATCGTTTTCTTCTCCTTTAAGTTCCAGCATTTTTTAGGCCTCTGTGTCTCCCCATCAACTCTGGAATCTGCCTGCGTATTCAACCTCAATTCAGCCCAAACGAAGTCACTTGCCCGTTGTTCTTTATTTTTAGAACCAGAGAACATGTCAGCACAGAAAACGGCCTTTTGGCCCTCCTTGTCTCTGCCGATCCGTTTTTCTGCATAGTCCCACTGACCCGCACCCGGCCCACATCCCTCCATACCCCTCTCATCCATGTAGCTGTCCAAGTTTTTCTTAATTGTTAAAAGTGAACCTACATTAACAAATTCATCTGGCAGTTCAATCCACACTCCCACCACTCTGTGTGTGAAGAACCCACCCCAATATACCCTTTAAACTTTCCCCCCTTCACCCTTAACCAATGTCCTCTGATTTTTTCACCTCCTAGCCTCAGTGGAAAAAGCCTGCTTGCATTCACTCTATCTGTACCCAATGTAATTTTATATAAATCTATCAAATGTCCTCTCTTGCTTCTACGCTCCAGGAAGTAAAATCGTAACGTTTTCAACTTTCTCTGTAAATCGAATTCTCAAGTCCCGGCAAAATCTTTGTAAACCTATACTGCACTATTTCAAACTTATTAATATTCTTCCTGTGATTCGGTGACCAAAACTGCACCACTTCCCCAAATTCCGCCTCACCAATGCCTTATACAAACTCACCACAATATTCCAACTCTTATACTCAATAATATGAATTTTAAACGTCAATGTACTAAAAGATCTCTTTACTGCCCTATCTACCTGTGACGCCACTTTCAGGGAATTTTGTATCTGTTTTCCTGGATCCTTCTGTTCGACAGCACTCCCGAGTATGTTCTACCTTGGTGTTTCCTTCCAAGGTACAATGCCTCACACTTGTCTATTTTATCCAGCTGCCATTTTCAACCCATTTTCCCAGCTGATCCAAATGCCCTTCAAGATTTTCCCTTGTCCACTCCAACTCCAATCTTTGTAGCAACTGCAAATTTTCAGATCCAGTTTACCACCTTATCATCCAGATCATTGATATAGATGACAAATAAAAATGGACCCACACAGATCCCTGTGGCACACCACTAGTTACAGGTCTTCGTTCTGAGAAGCAATGCTCCACTCCCACTCTGACTTCTCCTATTGAGCCAATGTGTAATCCAATTTGCTACCTCATCATATATATCTAGCGACTGAATCTACCTAACTAACATCCCATGCCTTGTCAAACGTCTTACTGAAGTCCATGTCGGCAACATCCACTGCCTTCCCTTCATTCACTTTCCTTGTAACCTCCTCGAAAAGCTCTGATACATTTGCTAAACATGACCTACCACGCAAAAAGCCGTGTTGTCTCTCTCTAACAAGTCCCCGTCTATCCAAATACTTGTAGATCCCGTCTCTTAGTACTCCTTCCAATAATTCACCTGCTACCGACGTCAAACTTACGGGCCTACAACTTCCCGGAGTATTTTTAGAGCCTTTTTAAAACAACGGAATAACATGAGCTGTCCTCCAATCCTCTTGCACTTCACCCCGAGATACCGACGTTTTAAATACATCTGTCAGTGCCCCAACAATTTGAACGCTAGTCTCCTTCAATGTCCGAGAGAATACCCTGTCAGGTCCTGGGGATTTTTCTGCTCTGATTTGCCGCTATATAGCAAAAACCTCCTCCTCTTCAATCTGTATAGTTTCCATGGCCTCACTACTTGTCTTCCTTATTTCCATTGACTCCATGCCAGTTTCCTTTGTACATACGAACCTATTAAAAAAACATTTATGATCTCCCCAATTTCTTTTGATTCCGTACATAGCCGACCACTCTTATCTTCAGAGCACCAATTGTATCCCTTACTATCCTTTTGCTCTTAACATACCTGTAGAAGCTGTTTGGATGATCCATCACCTTGACTGCCAAAGCTACCTCATGTCTTCTTTTAGCCCTACTGATTTCTTTCATTTTTGTTTTATCACTTTTTTATACTCCTCAAGTCACTTATTTGCTCCATGTTTCTGACACGTATTATGCATTTCTCACTTCTACTTTATCATAGTTCCAATATCCCTATAGAACTAAGGTTCATTAGTCTTGTTCACTTTGCCTATAATATTGACAGGAACATCCAAACTCTGCAGTCTCAAAATGTCTTAGTTGAAGGTCTCCCACTAACCAATGGCATCCTTGCCAGAGAACAACCTGTTCCAATCCACGCTTTTTAGATACTTTCTCAGTTCTTCAAATTTGGCCTTTTCCCCGTTTAGAATCTCAACCCGAGGACCAGATCTATCTTTATCGATGCCCAAGTTGAAACTAATGGTGTTATGATCACTGGAGCCAAAGAGTTCCCCTACACGCACTTCTGTCACCATGTTCATTTCCTAACTCATTTCCTAATAGGAGATCTAATATTGTGTCCTCTCTAGTCGGTAGCTCTATATATTGATCCAGAAAATCCTACCCATCTAGACCTTTGACAATATGGGAGTCCCGATCAATACGTGGAAAATGGGATATAATGCTAAAGTTGTACAAGGCATTGGTAAGGCCAAATTTGGAATATTGTGTGCAGTTCTGGTCACCGAATTATAGGAAAGATATCAATAAATTAGAGAGAGTGCAGAGATGATTTACTAGGATGTTACCTGGGTTTCAGCAATAAAGTTACAGAGAAAGGTTGAACAAGTTCGGTCTCTATTCATTGGAGCGTAGAAGGTTGAGGGGGGATTTGATCGAGGTATTTAAAATTTTGAGAGGGATAGATAGAGTTGACGTGAACAGGCTGTTTCCATTGAGAGTAGGGGAGATTCAAACTAGAGGACATGATTTGAGAGTTAGGGGGCAGAAGTTTAAGGGAAACACGAGGGGGTATTTCTTTACTCAAAGAGTGATAGCTGTGTGGAATGAGCTTCGTGTAGAAGTAGTAGAGGCTAGTTCAGTTGTGTCATTTAAGGTAAAATTGGATAGGTATATGGACAGGAAAGGAGTGGAGGGTTATGGGCTGAGTGCGGGTAGGTGGGACTAGGTGAGATTAAGGGTTTGGCACGGACTAGGAGGGCCAAGATGGCCTGTTTCTGTGCTCTGATTGTTATATGGTTATATGGTTATATGGTTAAAATTAAAATCCCCTGCTATCACAACTTTATGTCTGTTGCAGTTGTCTGCTATCTCTCTGCGGACTTGCTCCTCCAATTCTCGCTGACTATTGGGTGCTCTATAATACAACCCCATTAATGTGCTCATACCTTTCCTGTTTCTCAGCCCCACCCATATAGCCTCAGTAGACAAGCCCTCTAATCTGTTCTGCTTGAGCACTGCTGTAACATTTTCCCTGACTAGCAATGCGACCACCCCGCCCCCTCCGCCACGCTTTATGCCCCTGTCTCTAACTCGTCTGAAACATCGGAACCCTAGAACATTAAGCTGCCAGACCTGACCTTCCTATAGCCAAGTTTCACTAATGGCTACAATGACATAATTCCACGTGTCGATCCATGCTCTCAGTTCGTCACCCTTCCCCAGAGTAGTCTTCGGATTGAAATAGACACATCTCAGAAGATTATTACCACCACACACAATTCTATTTTTGAATTTGCATGAAACTTCAACATCATTTATTTTCATCCCCGCTCCACTATTCACTCTGGCTCTCTGGTTCCCATTCCCCTGCAAATCTAGTTTAAACCATCCCCAATAGCACTAACAAATCTCCCTGCAAGGATATTGGTCCTCCTGTAGTTCAGGTGTAACCTGTCTCTCTTGTACAGGTCCCACCTGCCCCAGAAGAGGTCCCAATGACCCTGAAATCTGAAACCCTGCCGCCTAAACCAGTTCCTCAGCCACGTGTTCATCCTCCAGAGAATCCTACTCTTACCCTCACTGGCACGTGGCCCAGCTAGCAATCCTGAGAGGTCCTGCTTTTTACTTCCTACCAAGCTATCTATACTCACTCTTCAGTACCTCCTCACTCTTTCTTCCTACATCATTGTAGATCTATGTGTACCATGACAACTGGCTGCTCACCCTACGCTTTCAGAATGCTGTGCACGCGATCTGAGACATCACTGACACTGGCACCCGGGAGGCAACAAACCATCCGGGATCCTCTGTCGCGACAACTGAACCTCCTTTCTGTACCTCTAAATATAGAGCCCCCTACCACTACTACTCTCCTCTTCTTCCAACCTCCCTTCTCCACTGCAGAACCAGACTCAGTGCCAGACATCCGGATTCTGCAGCTTGTCACAGGTAAGTCAACCCCCCCCCCCCAACAATATCCAAATCGGTATACTTGTTGTTGAGTGGAATGGCCACAGGTGAGCCCTGCTCTGCCTCACCTTCCCCCTACGCACACTTCTGTCAGCTGTCCTATGTCGTTAACTAATAGGAGATCTAATATTGCATCCTCTTTAGTTGGTACCTCTGTATACTGATTTAGAAAACTTTGTTGAACACATTTTACAAATTCTAACCCGTCTAGACCTTTAACAGTATGGGACTCCCAATCAATATGTGGACAGTTAAATTGTCTGCTATCACAGCTTCATGTTTCTTGCAGTTGTATGCTATCTCTCTGCAGATATGCTCCGCCAATTCTCGCAGACTATTGGGTGGTCAATAACACAAACTCATTAATGTTGTCATACCTTTCCTGATTCTCAGCTCCAACCGTATGGTCTCGGTAGACAAGCCCTCTAATTTGTCCTGCCTGAGCACTGCTCAGCACATTTTCCCTGACTAATAATACCGCCCACCCCCACCACCCTCCATCTCTCTTCCTCTATCACATTTGAAACATTGTAAACTTGGAGCATTAAGCTGCCAGCCCTACCCCTCCGGTACCAAATTTAAGTAATGGCTACAATGTCATAATTCCACGTCTCAATCCACGCCCTTAGCTATTCTGCCTTCCCCACAATACTCCTCGCATTGAAGTAGACACACCTCATAAGATTATTACCAACGCACTCAAACCTTCTATTTTTAACTTTCCATGAAACTTCAACATAATTTGTCGTCACCCCCGCTCCATTATCTACTATGGCACTCTGGTTCCCATCCCCCTGCAAATCTAGTTTAAACTCCACCACCCCACCCCCCCCCCACCGCCCAACAGCACTAAAAAACCTCCCTGCAAGAACATTGGTTCCCCTGTAGTTCAAGTGGAACCCGTCTCTTTTGTACAGGTCCCACCAACCCGAGAAGAGGTCGCAATTGTCCCAGTGATCCTACAATCTGAAACAGTGCCCAACTAGACTAGTTCCTCAGCCACGTGTTCATCCTCCAGAGCATCCTATTCTTACCCTCAGTGGCACATGGCACAGGGTGCACTCCTGAGATTACCACTCTCGATGTCCTGCTTTTTAACTTCCTACCAAGCTCTCTATACTCACTCTTGAGGATCTCCTCACTCTTTCTTCCTACGTCATTGGTACCGATGTGTACCATGATATCTGGCTGCTCACCCTCTCATTCCAGAATGCTTTGCATGCGATCAGAGCCATCCCTGACACTGGCACCCGGGAGGCAACAAACCATCCGGGATACTCTGTTGCGAACACAGAAACTTCTGTCTGTACCTCTAACTATCGAGTCTTCTATTACTACCGCTCTCCTCTTCTTCCCACAGCACTCCCTTCTGCTGAACCAGAGTCAGGCCAGAGAAGCGGCTGCCGCAGCTTGTCCTACATAAGTCAACATCGCCAAATAGGTATAGTTGTTGCTGAGGTAAATGGCCACAAGGGAGCCCTGTTCTGCCTGTCCTTTCCCCTTCCTTCACCTAACGGTAACCCAATTACCTGTACGCTGCTCCTTTGTCGTAACTACCTACCTGTAGCTTTTATCTATAAACTTCTCATTGATTGATCCGGAGGTCATCCAGCTCCTGCTCTAGTTCCCTAACGCGGTTTGTTAGGAGCTGCAACTCTTTTTACATTTCTATTTGCAATTCAGTCCATTTGCATCTGTCTCTTTCAAATCTTATGAATATGTTACTTGGATCTATCTGCTCCTGAACGATCACAATGCAGAAGTCCACCTGACTTATTTCAGGCCTGCCACTCGACTAATTCTAACAACTACGTATCTAGCATCTTCTGTCAGCACTCTCATTCCGCATGTGTCTACCAGAATTTTTCCAGATATCTATTCTGGCTGGTTAAACGAATTTTTTTGTAGAAGTTCGGTTCTCAAAAGCTGTTCTACGTAGTACAGATGCCACAATGTCCTGTTCACCGAAGATTAAATAAAATAGACTGTTTTGACAACAGCTGACACACGAATGAGAAGCCTAATTCATTAATAGCTCTTCATCTTTGGCGGACGAAATTAAAATCTATTACTCACTCCAACGTTTGTATTTTACAGTCGTTTTCCTTCAGAATATTGAAGAGTGGTTTCACTCCGGAGTCTTCTAAGTTATTTTGATTCAATCTAAGTAACCAATATAAGCACGAATAATTAATTGATCCTGATACAGAAATCACAACATTATTGTGCAATAGATCGTTCTGCATATTTTCCACAAGATACAGTGAAGGTATTTCAAAACAAATTTAACAGCTAATGTCATTAAATCAATGTTCCCTCTGGCCATGATTGCTACAGTTTCAATTAACTCTAATGATCGACAAAGTACAGAGGTGGGATATAATCGTACCTCGTGCCAAAATATATTTTTGAAAATCATTTTGGCATGTTGCACAATAGAATCCTGTGCATGCAGATATAAATTATGTAAATAATCCGTTCGAGTTAGTGAGGTGAAATAATTACAACTGAATACCGGCAATTGCTGTCATCAGCATCGACTACTGGTTAGACTCCGAATTCCCATTTCAAGTAAATAAAGAAAAAAATCCCACTTCAAACACGAATGGTCTGACCCATGCCACGCATCTACTCCACACCACCTCACATAGCTTGCGATGAAGGGTGTTATCTTGAAATATGCTCATACGCAAGATTTAAAAGTTAACCTAAAAGTTGCAATCAAATTAATCCCTACGATGAATGTATTTCAATGAGGAATATATGGGATATTTGACAAATTACCTGAGAATTACACACTTCTGCAGCAGGTGTCCCAGTTGCTTTATTTCCTCTGGCCGTGCAAGGCATGAACTGAGATCCAGCTCCTCAATCACCTCAGTATAGATTAATGTTCTGGATAAAACTGTGCAGTCGGGAGATGTGAGAAAGAGTTTATTTAATTTAATTGCTGAAATGGGAGTCAGCACTTCTTTCGTTATTTGATTATCACCAAATTCAAGTAAGCAGTACAGTGTATGTAAAAACGTGCGTTGTGTAGACCTCCCATCCATGTTCATTAGTCGTCTTTTGACATTTTTTGTAAGCCATTCGGAGATACAGGAAGTGACCTCAAAACGGTCTGTACCCATTTCCAACTTCAGGCGATCAATTGAATTCCGTGAAGACAGGCCAACAAGAAAAAGTAAAAAGCTCCTGAATCTGCCATCAGTGTCCAAAAACGTTTCATCAAGTAAACCTTTTAGTCGAGGTATTGGAGTGCATAATATGTTCGCAAATGCAGCAAGAAAGTCTCGTACAACAGAATGCCTGAATCCGTAAACAGCACCACAACTTTGTTTGTCCGTATCCTGGATCATAAAGGTCGAGGTTAAATTGGGAGGGCAAAGATTTAGATCGCTTAATTCATCAGCTTCCATCGAAAATAGTAGTGAGTTACGCCTAATTGCTTTGTAGGCTAATGCGCCGACTTCAATTAAACACTTCTTGGTTGTGTTGTCGTCATATCCACATGCTCTGAGAAGGAGCAGTACATAGTCAAAGAGCAGCTGGGTATGGTTTATAACGGGCATTGTTGTTTCTTCTTCTCTTTGTGGTTGGTGACACTCCAGAGACGAGGCGAGAGTGACACAAAATAGAGGGCTACTACACATGTTTCGCAATATGTCATTCTGCTCATTGAATTGTACAATACATTTTGCGTATTGCTCATGGCGTAGATAACGGCAAAAATATGCCCGCACTTTCTCAGAAGTGAATCCCATGACTTGCAAAGTTGAATCTACTGTTACATGATGTAGCGTCTCCTGCTTCCAAAGCCGGGAAGTAATCAGCACTGAGCAGCCTTTGAGAAACTGTCCCTGAAGGAGGCTGCGTAGGATGTCGTTTACTAAACAATTAGACTGTGGTCCGGTACATCTATATTGTAGATCTCTATTTCTTTCAACATCAGAGAAAATAAAGGGTCGATGCAATTGGTCCAAATCATCAATTATAAATAATAAGCGTTTGGGTTCCATCCACAAATGATCCAGGTAATTTTCCAAGTCAGGATATGCATCAATTATCAATCTACTTAACGTTATTTTTCCTTCTATTGCGTTTAAATTCTGAATTTTAAAATGAAGGACAAATCTGAACTGATGGTATTTCATTCCCGTGGCCCAGTCGTGGATTATCTTCTGTAATAGAGTGGTTTTCCCTGTCCCTGCAGCCCCATAGACGACGCTGATGCTGGTCTTATCGGAATCACTGCTGTTTCTTTTCAATAATTCATTGATCTGAACTTCCTGAACGTGATTACGACTTCCTCCTTTTTCATCCTCATGCTCAAAGGGTGTCAGGATAATCAGTGGGTCAGTATAGATGTCAGAAATTAAACGTAACTTTGGCATTTTCATTTTTCTACTTTGATCTCGGAGATTATATTTGTATTGAAGAATCCCTTCAGAGATAATGAAAAATAAGTAAGCAATTGAATGGCTCTGTGAGTTGTTCCAGCGTATACATACTCAATTGCACTCTAAATAAAGGGTGATTGCCATCTGACAAGAAATAATTTTAATTGTCTCTGATTTTGAACATTCAGCAATATTATAGTTTTATATCACTACCAATTACAATAGGATTACTTCTATTGTCTTACGATATGTATCTGTAAATTAAGCAAATAAATAATTACCAACAGGGAACATTGCACTAAAACATCATAATCAAGTTATGTAACAAACAGTTGGTATAGTAATTGCCAGATGAAGTAGCCAGAATTTCCAGGATGGCATTGCAAACGTACACTCCGATTCTGCAATTAGTGAACTCGTGCAGAAAAGCTCATGACAATAAACATACTTTCCATATCGAACGAATGTAATCCGATATTTCATATATTCTACCCTTATATTTCGAACGCAATTATGATAAATTACATCCATAATATATCTATAATATTGAAACAACAAGCGCGCACACAAACACACACACACACACACACACACACACACACACACACACACACACACACACACACACACACATACACACACACACACACACACACACACACACACACACACACACACACACACACACTCAGCAAGGGTGATCAGCCAGATGACGTGGTGCACATCTGTACCAATGACATAGGTAGAAAGAGTCAGGAGGTTCAGAAGTGTGAGTATAGAGAGCTTGGTAGAAAGTTAACAAACAGGACCTTGAGGGTAGTAATCTCCGGATTGCTGCCTGTTCCGCGTGCCAGTGAGGGTCAGAATAGGCTGCTCTGGAAGATGAAAATGTGGCTGAGGAACTGGTGTAGGGGGCAGGGTTTCATATTTCTAGATCATTGGGACCTCCTCTGGGGCAGGTGGGACCTATACAAGAGAGACCAGTTACACCTGAACTACAAGGGGGCCAATATACTTCCAAGGAGGTTTGTTAGTGTTATTGGGGAGGGTCTAAATTAGATTTACAGGGGATGGGAACCAGAGTGCCAGAGTAGACAGTGGAAAGGGGGTAAAATAAATGACGTTAATAGTTCATGCAATGTCATAAATAGTAAGGTTGTGTGTGGTGGAAACTATCTTCTGAGGTGTGTATATTTCATTGCAAGGAGTATTGTGGGAACGGCAGATGAGCTGAGTGCCTGGATTGACACATGGAATTATGACATCATAGCCATTACTGAAACTTAGTTACAGGAGGGGCAGGACTGGCAGATCAATGTTCCAGGGTTCCGAAGTTTCAGACTTGATAGAGGCAGAGGGATGAAGGGTGGGGGTTGGTGGCTTTGCTAGTCAAGGAAAATATTACAGCAATGCTTCGGCGGGAAAGATTGGAGGGCTTGCCTACTGAGGCCATATGGGTGGAGCTGAGAAACAGTAAAGGTATGACGGCATTAATGGGGTTGTATTATAGACCACCGAATCGTCAGTGAGAATGGAGGGGCAAATCTGCACAGAGATAACAGACAAAAGCCGGAGACAGAAACTTGTGATTGTAGGGGATATTAATTTTCCACACATTGATTGGGACTTCCATACTGTTAAAGGTCTAGATGGGTTAGAATTTGTGAAATCTGTTCAGGAAAGTTTTCTAACTCAATATATAGATGCACCAACTAGGGCGGATGCAATATTAAATCTCCGATTAGGAAATGTGTTAGGGCAGGTGAAGGAGGCGTGTGTCGAGGAACATTTTGGTTCCAGTGATCATAGCGTCATTAGTTTCAACATTATCATGGATAAATATAGATTTGGTCCTCGGGTGGAAGTTCTAAACTGGAAAAAAGGCCAAATTAGAAGCAATGAGAAAGGTTCTAAAAAACGAAGACGGGGACAGGTTGTTCTCTGGCAAGGATGTGATTAGTAAGTGGGAGGACTTCAAAGGAGAAATTTTGAGAGTGCAGAGTTTGCATGTTCCTGTCAGGGCTAAAGACAAAACAAATAGGACTAAGGAACCTTCGATATCAATGATCTGGATAATAATGTGGTAAGATGGATCAGCAAATTTGCTGATGAAACAGAAATTGGAGATGTAGACAGAGAGAAATATTTTCAAAGCTTGCAGATGGATTTTGAACAGTTGGGGGCTGAAAAAAATTGCAGATAGAGTTTAATGCGGACAAGTGTGAGGTATTGCACTTCGGATGGTCAGGGCAAGGTAGAACGTGCAAGGTAAATGGTAGGGCACTGAAGAGTGCAGTAGAACAGAGGGATCTGGGAGTACAGATACATCATTCTCTAAAAGTGCGTTACAAGTATATAGGGTTGAAAAGAGAGCTTTTCGTACATTTGCCTTTATTAAAGAAAATATAAGATTTGGAATGTAATGGTGAGGTTGTATAAGACATTGGTGAAACCAAATTTGGAGTACTGTGTGCAGTTTTGGTCATCTAATTGCAGGAAGGATATTAATACGGTTGAATGTGTGCACAGAAGGATTCCAAGGATGTTGCCAGAACTTGAAACACTGAGGTACAGAGAAAGGTTGAATCGGATAGGACTTTATTCCCTGGAGCGTAGGAGAATAAAGGGTAATTTCATAGAGGTGTATAAAATTATGATGGGTATAGGGAGAGTGAATGTAAGCAGGGTTTTTCCACTGAGGCCATGGGAGAAAAAAAAAACAGAGTTCATGGTTTAAGGGTGAAGGGGGAAAAGTTTAAAGGGAACATTAAGGGGAGGCTTCTTCACGCAGAGTGTGGAATGATCTGCCAGATGCTCACTTTTGACATTGAAGTAAAACAAGGACAGGTTTATGGATGAGAGGGACTTGGGGGGATATGGCCCAGGTGCAGGTCAGTGGGACTAGGCAGAAAAATGGTTCGGCACAGCCAACAAATCTTTCTTTTTTTTGGAAGAAATTAGTTGCTTAGCTGGTGCAGACTCACCACGTGCAGATTTCTTCGCCTTGCTCAAAGCTGTTTGTGGTCGACCAGTATCTGTTATGTCGGGTCCAGCAGTGCTGTCATTTTCACCTTCAGCTCGTTCATTACCGAGCTTAAAACGTTTAGTTCTGATCCAGTAGCTAGACAACAAACCTACAGCAGATATTCCCACTATCACTGATATTACGAAGAAAACAGGCATCCAGATGTTTTGGCATGGTTCCACTGCTGCTTTTTCTGTAAATAGCGAATAGCACAAAGGTTTTTGATCACATACCAGATCAGAGGCAATTGGCACACAAATATAAACATAAAGTGCGAAGTAGAATCCACTGGACTGCTATGCCAGTGATGCTTTGACTATTTTCTCTCATAGGCCTGCATGTCATAATTAATTTCCGACATTAATGGACGGTTATTTAGAACAAAATAAGCAAAACGCACTCACCAACACAAACAGGAGAAAATCTGCAGATCGTGGAAATCCAAGCAACAAACACAAAATTCTGGTGGAACTCACCATCAATGGTAGATAGGAAGTTGTTGACGTTTCTGACCGATACACTTCATCAGGACTCAGAGTCCCGACGAACGGTCTCTGTCGAACTGCTGACTATACTATTCTGCATAGGCGCTGCCTGGACAGCTGTTTTCCTCCAAGATTGTGTCTGTGTTGCACGCACTCTCCAACTGTAGGCATATTCGTAGCTACAGTTATCTCTCTCTCTCTCTCTCTCACTCTCTGCTGTAGCATTCCTGTTCGATCTCCATGCGTTATATCGCCTTTGCAGTCCCGTTTTCCAGAAGAAGCGGTGGTATATAGTAAAATGTCTTCAAGGGCAACATCATGAAGCACATTCAAATTGTGAAATGGACTACTCTTACAGTCAGAGAAACTCGTATTAGAAATAAAAAAAGAAAAGGAGAGAAACGAACGTGAAGAAATTTAGGTGAAACAACCGATAAGATTTTGGAAGCAGCCACGGAAATCAAACAACAGCAGATTGGATGAAGCGTCTTTGGCAAGGAAGGTTAACTGAAAAGGTTGAGAATTTCCTGCATTTTCATGAATTCAACATTTGAGCAATACCTTAAAGGACATCCACACGCTTCAGAGGGGATGAGAGGGGATCTGATTGAAACATATTAGATTATTAAGGGATTGGACATACTGGAGGCCGGAAACATGTTCCAGCTGATGGGTGAGTCCAGAACTAGACGCCACAGTTTAAGAATAAGGGGTATGCCATTTAGAAAAGAGATGCGGAAAATCTTTTTCACCCAGAGAGTGGTGGATATATGGACTGCTCTGCCCAAGAAGGCAGTGGAGGCCAAGTCTCTGTATGCATTCAAGAGAGAGTTATATAGAGCTCTCATAGATAGCGGGATCAAGGGATATGGGGAGAGGGCAGGAACGGGGTACTGATTGTGTAAGATCAGCCATGATCACAGTGAATGGCGGTGCTGGCTAGAAGGGCCGAATGGCCTAGTCCTGCACCTACTGTCTATTGCCTATTTATGTCTGCTTATAGAACCATAGAACATTACAGCACTGTAACCTGTCTTTTGGCCCTTCTTGGCTGTACCGAACCATTTTTCTGCCTAGTCCCATTGACCCGAACCTGGACCATATCCCTCCATACCCCTCTCATCCAGGTATCTGTCCAAGTTTTTCTTAAATTTTAAAAGTGAGCCTGCATTCACCACTTCAACTGACAGCTCATTCTACACTCCCACTCATTTCTGTGTGAAGTAGCTCCTCTTAATGCTTCTTTTAAACTTTTCCCTTTTCACCCTTAACTCATGTCCTCTGTTCGTTTTTTTTTCCCCCTAGCCTAAGAGGAAAAAGCTTGCTTGCATTCACTCTATCAATACCCAACATAACTTTATACACCATTATCAAAAATCCCCTCATTCTTCTACTCTACACGAAATAAAGTCCTAATCTATTCAAACTTTCTCTGTAACTCTGTCCCAGCAATATCCTTGTAAACATTCTCCACTCCCTTTCAAACCTATTAATATTGATATCGTTCTCGTAATAAGGTGACTAAAACTGCACACAAAACTCCAAATTCAATACTTTGATTTAAAAGGTCAGCGTGCCAAAAGCTCTTTTTACGACCCTATCTACCTGTGACACCACCTTTAGGGAATTCTGTATCCGTATTCCCAGATCCCTCTGTTCTACTGCAGTCCTCAGTGTCCTACCCTTTACCTTATATGTTCTAACTTGGTTATGTTCAACATTCTGGTATTGCTGCGACCGTTAATCCATTAAGCTGTTTCAAAGTCTACTAGCGTCTAATCATTTTGAGTAAGGATGCTGAAGAGTCATGAACGATTGTGCGTATTCCACTAAATATATTTGTTGCCATCCAGCAGTTGACGCTGGTGACGGGGCGGGCAGAACAGAAAATACCTCGTGTTATTAAAACCCGCAACTTGGAGTTACACAGAGAGGCAATGTGCCGAGAATATTAGCAGTGTGCATCAATTGTCAATTTACAATAATTCTGCATTGATCAAATCTCCTTCTTGGTCATTTACTTTACATCAACCACACAACACCATATCCATCTTGTACTACCTCTCGTGAAACTCTGCCTGAACACTAGTTTTGGTGACTAGTGGTGTTCCGCAGGGGTCGGTGTTGGGACCCGAACTCTTTACAATCTATATTAATAATTTGGAGAAAGGGACTAAGTGCAACATATCGAAGTTTGCTGATGACACAAAGATGGGAGGGAGTGTAATGAGTGTGGAGGACATTGAAACACTGGAGGGGGACATAGATAGGCTGAGTGATTGGGCAGACATTTGGCAGATGAAATATAATACTGACAAGTGTGAGGTCTTGCACTTTGGCAGGAAAAATAATAGAACAATTTATTATCTAAATGGAGAGAAACTGCAAAGTGCTTCTGTGCAAAGGGATCTGGGGGTCCTGGTGCAGGAAACACAAAAAGATAGTATGCAAGTACAGCAGGTGGTCAAGAAGGCCAATGGAATGCTGGCTTTTATTGCTTGTGGGATGGAGTATAAGAACAGGGAGGTCTTACTGCAGTTGTACTGGGTATTGGTGACACCACACCTGGAGTACTGCGTGCAGTTCTGGTGTCCATATTTAAGAAAGGCCTTCGAAGCAGTGCAGGGAAGGTTCACTAGGTTAATTCCGGTGATGGGTGGTTTGATGTATGATGAGAGGTTGAGTAAATTAGGACTCTACTCATTTGAGTCCGAAGAATGAGAGGCGATCTTAATGAAACATATAAGATTGTGAAGGGGCTTGATCGGGTGGATGCGGGGAGAATATTCCCAATGATGGGTGAAACTAGGACTAGGGGGCATAATCTTAAAATAAGGGGATGCCGTTCCAGAACTGAGATGAGGAGACATTTCTTCACTCAGAGGGTAGTGGGGCTGTGGGATTTACTGCCCCACAGAGCTGTAGAAGCTACTACACTCAATAAATTCAAAACGTAGATAGACATTTTCCTGGATAAAAATGGTATTAGGGGATACGGTGAGCGAGCAGGTAAGTGGACATGAGGCTAGGTTTAGATCAGCCTTGTGATCTCCTGGACAAGTTTTCGATAGCCTGGATGGGTCAGAGAGGAATTTTCCATATTTTTTCTCCTCAATTGCCAATTTTTTTTTTTTCCCCTGGGTGTTCACATGGGTTTGGGCGGGATGAATAATAAAATAAAATGGGCGGCATGGTGCCCTGTAGGTTGGCAGTGTTGTCTTGTGGGATTCGGTGAAAACTAGAGTTAAGATTGGATCAGCCATGATCTTGTTGAATGGCAGAGCAGGCTTGAGGGGCCGATTGGCCTACTCCTGCTCCTATCTCTGATGTTCCTATGTTCTTCTGTTAAACCTCGTTCCTTCCAGATATGCTGCCTTATCAGCAGAGTTCTGCCGGCAATTAATTACTTCTATTCACATAAGAAAACACCGATATATTACAATGAAAGTAGAAACACCGTTAGTGCACGGTTAGTACAGAATGAAGGGGAACTCACCCTCTATAATTCTTCTGTCCTCCCCTGTGCCGAGATGTCCCTGCTCTACGGTAGCTTCTGGATCGTTATTACATTTTTCTGTAACTTTCATTTCATTTTCGTTCCCAGCGCCATGCTTATCTTCGGCAGGTCTTGTTTCTGCTTTGTTTGCAGTATCTTCTTCACTTGTTTTATTTTGCTGTTCTGTTATGTCAGATTCATTTCCGCTGGGACATTTTTCTTTTTTTTCTGTGCCGCGCTCGTCCGCAATCCCACCAGACCCTGCAGAGAACGTTTTAAATATAGTAGGAGAGAAACATTTTGAACAAACAGCTTAGATTACCATGAGCAGTGACTGCCGGGCATTCGGTACTATGTCATCTATGACATATAAAATCGGCAAGAATCTCTAACGTATTTTAGTATCGTTATTTTTACATAGTTTCAAACTGCAACAGTGTGTATTTAATTGAAACAAATGTTACTGAAGACTTATCAATGAGTGGTTGTATCCACAAAATTGTATTTGTCGAGAACAATCTTTGGACGTTTACAGACCGAAGCAGAGAATAGGTCCCATTCCTCAAGCGAGCATCTTACAATTACACTCCTGGGCACCCAGCCTAACAAGTTGATATTGACCATCAAGCAGCAACTTGCAGGAAGTCCACACTAAACATGTCTTTTTACTTTGCACGTTTGCCACGCCTAACACCACTCCACACCCTGTCTGTCAATTTCTATCTCTCTCATCTTAACTGGAACAACATATCGATGCCAATTCGCGGGCTCGTAGCAGTAGTGTACGGCGGATATTGTAATGTTTGACAGCCACACGCAGGAATGACTTCCTATGACGCTCACAGATGCATCTCGGTGGAATGAGTGTCTGGCTGAATGTAATCCTGTGACTAACGACTACATTATTGAGTGGATGGAAGACATGCAACTTGAACAGAATCCTCTTTTCAGACACCACCGTCAGAGAGTCCAGTTCCAAACCACAACATCATTGGTAGTACGAATGACTTTTTTGCTTCTGTTGGTGTCTGGTACCCTCAACCTGCTGGCCCAGCACAAAACAGCAAACATGATAGCACTGCCCACCACAGACTTGTAGAACATCCTAAGCATCGACCGGCAGATGTTAAAGGACCTTAGTCTCCTGTTTTATATAGTTAGTTTTCTACACTATTCTTGGTTGGTGCAACTGTAACAAAACCCAATTTCCCTCGGGATCAATAAAGTATGTATTTCTGTCATGTCAAAATGTGAACACTTTTCTAAGAAACAATCTCGAATACTCCCCTATCGCATTATATCTTTTGTTTGATTCCTTCCAGAGTAATTACTTCCCCGTTGAGCAATGTCTTGAGGAACCATTATGGAGCTGTATGTATATTTGTCGTACAGTTCCGGTTCCCGATTTAAACGGAGCCCAGTCATTAAAAGAAAGGAGCCTGGAGTAATTTCTAGTTACTTTATCCAAAATAATGAATGTGAGATTTATTCCCATTTTCCCATATCATTTTCTCTTAAATATCTTGGAATGTTTCGGATAACAAACAATTTTCTTTTGAGGATTTCGCTTTTAACAGAATTAAAAAGTAATAGTATCAAACCATTGAAACTATTTACACATTCACGAAGGCAGGAAAGGAGAAAGTCAACACTTTTTTTTTCGACTCGTCTTAACTTTATGAAGTACACCGCTTCTTCTGAACATTTCACTTACCCTTTCCAGTTTCCTTCCCGGCACCGGTTTTTGGATTGTCACATTCATACTTCTGGCTTTTTTCCTCATAACCTTCATCTACTTTAGGAGGCTGGTGTGTTATCGAGCCAGTACCTGATCGAAAGATGTTTGATTATAACATGAAGGGACTGGGGTGGAGGTACGCAAATTGACGAGAAAATAGAAGTGATAACATTGCACGATCTCTCAAATAAAAATAAAAATAATGAAAGGACCTCAGATAACTGCATCGATTTACCAAGGATGATTTAGATAAAACGCTTCTATAAGCGATAATATTGAATTGCGCCCAAAGATAAAGGGTTTTATTTCGAATTAAAACATAAAAGTAATCAAACGAAAAAGCAGAAAACATACCTTGACTCCACCTGCAATTCAAAACAAAAGTTGTTTTGTAAAATTACACGTTCTGCCAGAGAGCTAAAGTTACATTTATAGAGATTTAGAACAATTTTCCTACAGGACAGTGGTGATATTCATATGCGTACAGATGTTGCCTTTGAAATCAATATCGCACAATTCATGTGACTGAATTTAGTAGAAATAATCAAAATAACACTCGGACAATGATTGTCTAAATCAGAATAAATTACTTAAAATGAACAAAATGGGCATGTTCTGGAAGACTGAAAAAAAACGAAAACAAACAGTGATGGGATGTTACGTTGCGGGATAAAACTCTTCGAGTCAAGCCATATTTGGGGAGAACCAGGTTTACATCTTTGATGTCGTTTCACTTCATTTAAATTCAGAAGAAGTGGCTGAGATTTGTCAACATTCTGTATTTGATATGGTGTTAAAAAAATCTGAGCTTTTCGTGTGAGTATCAACTCCTCTAGAGAAAAAGAAAAGCATTAAAACTTGTTTCAGTTTTAAAGGCTTTTATAACACTTCGCAAATTTTACCAAAACAGATGAAGGTGGTTTAAACCATGTGACACAGAAATATGCTTCGACAATTTGGACCATCAGGTCTCCTCCGCATCCGTAGTGTTAAGACATCCTTTGTAAGATAATGGGCGCAAAATTGCTCACAGTAATCCAAATGAGTATTCACTCGATATTTGGAAAGACTCAACGTTACATCCTTTTTACGTTCTAGCCTTCTTGAAATACCAACATCGCACTTGTATTCCTCACAGAAGACTCACCTGTCAACCTCTCAGGATGCTGCACCAAGACTCCAAGCGCCATTTGTACCTAGTATTCTGGAACGTATTTCTCCATTTATAAAATAGTTTACTTTTTTTTAATATTTCTGCTGATAAACTGCATGATTATACCTTTCCGACATTGCACTCCATCTGCATTTGCTATTGCACATTGGCCTAATTTGTCGGAATCCAAAAGTCCATTACACTTAGGAGTAGAATTAGGCGATTTTGTCCATCGAGCCTTCTCCGCCATTCAAACATGGCTCATCCATTTTTGGTCTTCTCAACCTCCCTGCCCACCTTCTACCAATATCCGTTAATGCGATGCCTAATCAAAAACCAATCAATCCTTGTCTTAAATGCACACTTCCACCTATTGTCTACGGCTTCCCGCGGTAAGACACTCCACGAATCCATGAAAAATTTTTCCCGCATCACTGTTTATCGTGAGGTTGTATCTCCTCGTGCTAGGCTCTTCCATCATGGTATAATTCCAAACCTCATTTTCTCGCTGAATGCCTTTTAAAATACGAAAAGTTTCAATAAGATCCCCCCCACCCCCTTCTCTCCACCTAATCCAAAATCCAGCGAGTACAGGCATTGAACTATTATATTACTTTCATTGTATTACAACACTTTGATTCCCAGTATCAATCTTGTGAACTACCTCTGAACCATCTCTGTAAGACCATAAGACTACAAGGCACGATTAGGGCATTTCTATCATGGCTGCCTCTGCCGTGTACTTGACTTCTCGCCATAGGCTACGAGAAGCCATCAACTTACGCCTTAAATTTACGCTGGAAATTGCGCTCACCACAAACGTCTGTGGCACAGCATTCCACAGATTAATTAATATATAGCTAAAAAAAAATCCTCCATTATTCTCTTCTAAAACACAGCCCCTGTGTTTTGAGTCAGTGGCCTTCAGTTCTGGATACTCACACCAGAGGAAAAGTCCTCTCCACTTCCAACCCATATGGTCCTTTCAACATCCGATAGGTTTCAATGAGATTACCCCGCATTCGTCCAAAATTACTCTGAGTACAGGTCCATAGCTGACAGACGATCTTCATATATCAACTTCATCATTCCTGGAATGATCCTTGTGAACCTCCTCTGGACAATCTCCAATGACAATACATTGTTTCTGGCCCCACACCTGTTGACAATACACTAAGTGTAGTCTTCTAAAGCTGCAGCATTTCCCTTCATTTTTATATTCAATTCCGCTTTGAATCAAATTCCAAAAACTGCATTAACCTTCTTTATCAGAAACTGAAGCTCTAACTTAACCTTCACAATCCCTTTGCACCTCTGATGGCACCAGTTTCCGATATGGCCCAAGTGCGGAGGGAGACACACTGAAGCAGTTCGATAGTTCACAGATTTTAATGCGAGTGTAAAATAGAAAATATAACAAACACTACGCCAAACAAGGCAGGAAACCAAAATTCTGCTGAGAAATCAAACAGGTTCGTTAAGCAGGATTATTTTTTTTTCCTTTAGGAAATTATCCTCACTTTGTCCTATCTTGTTCTGTGTCACCAAGTACTCCATAACCTCGTCCATAGCAATTTAATTTAACATGTTCCCAACTATTCGTGTCAGGTTAACTACTCTATGCTTTTCTTTCTGCTACCATTCGCCTTTCTTAAAGAGTGCAGTGATATTTGCAAAGATTCTAGTCCTCGGGCACCATGTCGGCTCCGAAGTCTGATATATACCATATAGGCATATAGCGATTACGTCACGGTAAAATGCCATCTCTGCCCTTCTAGGCCGTGCCGAACGCTTACTCCCATGAACTCCCACCTACCTACCTGCCCAGAATACTCCAATCCTTTCCTGGCTATATACTTATTCATTTTTGTTTTTTAAATGACAAAATCGAACCTGTCTCTACCACTTCTACTGGAAGCTCCTTCTACGCAGCTACCGCTTGCTGAGTAATGAAGCTCTCCCTTGTGTTACCCCTAAATTTTTGCCACTTAACTCTCAACATATATCCTCTGGTTTGAATCTCCCCTACTATTAATGGGAAAAAAAGCCTATCCACGTCAACTTTATCAATCCCCTCATAACTTTTTCATACGTTTAGCAAGTCCCCCCGCAACCTTCCACGCTGCAAATAATATAGACTTAACTTGTTCAACCTTTCTCTGTAACCTAGGTGCTGAAACCCACATAACATTCTAGTGAAGCTCCTATGTACTCTGTCTATTATGTTGACATCTTTCCTACAATTCGGTGACCAGAACTGCACACACCAGTAACTATTTGGTCTCACCAATGCCCTGTACAATTTTAACATTACATCCCAACTCCTATTACTCAATGCTCTGATTTATAATGGCCAGCATACCAAAGGTTTTCTTCATCACGCTATCCACATGAGATTCCACCTACAGGGAAATATGCACTAATATTTCTAGATCACTCTGATCTACTGCATTCCTCAATGCCTTACCTATTACCATGAATGTCCTATTTTGATTATTCATACCAAAATGTAGCACCTCACACTTATCAGTATTAAACTCCACCTGCCATCTTTTAGCCAAGTCTTCTAACTAGCCTAAATCTTTCTGCAAGCTTTGAAAACCCACTTCATTATCCAAAACGCCACCGGTCTTAGTATCATCTGCATATATACCAATCCAATTTAACACCCCGTCATAAAGATCATTAATGTATATTACAAACAGCATTGGACTCAGTACAGATCCCTGAGGCACACCACGAATCACCGGCCTCAAACCTGAAAAAACAGTTATCCACCACTACTTTCTGGCATCTTCCATCCAGCCACAGTTGAATCCATTTTACTGCTTTACTATTAATACCTAACGATTGAACCTTCTTAACTAACCTTTTGTGTGGAACCTTGTCAAAGGCCAGACTGAAGACTATAGAGACAAAATCCACTGATTTACACTTGTCAACTTTCCTGGTAACCTCTTCCAAAAAAAAAACAAGAAGATTTGTCAAACATGAACTTCCACACACAAATCCATGTTGACTCTTCCTAACCAGATCCTGTGTGTTCAGATAATTATGTATACCATCTCTGAGAATACTTTCCATTAATTTAACCACCGCTGACATTAAACTTACAGACCGATAATTGGTAGGTTTACTCTTAGAACCCTTTGTATACAACGCTACCACATGAACAAAACGCCAGTCCTCTGGCACCAACCCCGGTTCGAATAACATTTGAAATATTTCTGTCAGAGCACCTTATATTTCTACAATAACTTCCCTCAAGGTCCTAGTAGGGAAATCCTGTCAGTACCGGAGACTTATCCACTTTCGTATTCTGTAAAAGCTCTAGGACAACCTCTTTTTTAATCAGCATCGTTTCCATTACTACCCTACCTGTTTTCCTTACCTTACACAATTCAAAATCCTTCTCCTTAGTGAATACCGATGAAGAGAAATTGTTCAACATCTCTCCCATCTCTTTTGGCTCCACACATACCTGTCCACCCTAATAATCTAAGGGACCAATTTTATCCCTCACTATTCTTTTGCTATTAATATAACTGTAGAAACTCTTTGAATTTATTCTCAACTTACTTGTCAAAGCAACCTCATATCTTCTTAAAGCTTTTCTAATTTCTTTCTTAAGATTCATTTTACATTCTTCGTATTCCTCCAGCAGCGCATTTACTCCATGCTGCCTATATATATTGTAGATATCTCTCTTTTTCCGAACCAAGTTTCCAAAATCCCTTGAAAACCATCGTTTTATCAAACTTCTAATCTTTCCTTTCAACATAACAGGAACATAAAATTCTGTACCCTGAAAATTTCACCTCTGAATGATCTCCATTTCTCTATTAGATCCTTTCCATGAAACTAATTGTGTCAATCCACTCCTTCTAAATCCTTTCGCATCTCCTCAAAATTAGCCTTTCCCCAATTTTAAATCTCAACCCAGTTGGATCCAGTCCTATGTTTCTCCATAATTATATAGAATCAGATGTTATTGTGATCACTGGACCCGAAGTGCTCCCCACCACATACCTCCATGACCTGACCTATCTCATTCTCTAAGAGGATGTCAAAACACTGCCATTTCTCTAGTTGATGCCTCTATGTGTTGCTGCTAAAAACTATCCTGCACACATTTTACAAACTCCAAACCATCCAACCCTTTTACAGAATGGGCTTCCCAGTCTATGTGTGGAAAATTAAAATCTCCCACAATTGTAACCTTGTGCTTACTACAAACATCTGCCATCTCCTTATAAATTTGCTCCTGCAATTCTCATGCCCCATTAGGTTGTCTATAATACACTCCTATCAGTGTTACTACTCATCACCTATTCCTCAATTCCACCCAAGTTGGCTCACTGGACGAGCACTCTAATCTATCCTGCCAAAGCATTGCTGTAATATTTTGTCGGACAAGGAATGCAACAGCTACCGCTCTTGCCCCTTCGATTCTGTCACATATGAAGCAACGATATACAGGAATAGTTATTTGCCAATCACACTCCTCCTGCAACCATGTTTCACTAATAGCTACATCATATTTCCATGTATCAGTCCATGCTCTAAGCTCATCCTCCTTTGTTACAATGCTCCCAGCATTAAAATAGATGTATTTAAGAAACTGTCCACTTCTTCCTCTCTGTTTATCCCTAACAGTGCAAACAGATTTATTATTTTTTCCTTCTCCCCTACATCTTCCGTCTGAGCGATGCCCTTCTCTATCCCCTACCTATCCTCCCTCACGTACTGTCAACTAGCTTTCTCTATTTGTGAGCTAACCCAGTCTGTCCTCGTCTCTTCAAATTTCTTCCCACCCTCCAAGCATCCCTCGTTTAAAGTCACCACAGTAGCCATAGCAAATCTCCGCGCCAAGATATTGGTTTCCCTGGGATCCAAGTGTGACCTCTACAAAAGAGGTCCCAATGATCCAGAAACTTGAATCGCTGTCCTCTACTCCAAACCCTCAGCCACGCATTTATCCTCCACCTCATTCCATTCCTACTCTCACTGCGGCCTGGCGCAGGCTGTAATCTCGAGTTGACCAACTTTGTGGTCCTTTTTCTCAAATGCCTTCCCAGCTCCCTATATTCAGCTTTCAGGACTTGTTCCCTTTTTGTACCTATGTAATTGGTACCTATATGTTCAAAGACCTCCGGCTCCTCACACTCCCTCTTCAGGATATCTTGGGTACGATCAGGTACTTCCGGGACCCTGACACCAGCGAGGCAAATTACAATCGGGGTTTCTTGATTGCGTCCACAGAATCGCCTATCTGACCCCTTAAATATTGAGCCCACTATTACTACTGCCTTCCTCTTCCTTTTCCTACCCTTCTGAGCTATAGGTCCGAACTCTGTGCCGTAGGCACGGCCACTGTTCCTTTCCCTAGGTAGGCTGTCCTCGCAACAGTACTTAAACAGGTGTACTTATTGTCAAGGTGTGCAGCCACAGGTGTAATCGCTAGTACCTGACTCTTTCCCTTCCCCCTCCTAACCCAACTGTCTGTCTCCCGTGGCACCGGTTTTGACCACCTGCCTGTAATTCTTCTCTATCAACTCCTCACTCTCCCAGACCAGACAAAGGTCATCGAGCTGCAGTTCCATTTCCCTAACATAGTCCCTCAGGAGCTGCAGCTCTGCGCACCAGGCACAGATGTTAAAGTCTGGAACGTTACGAGAGTCCAGGACTTCCCACATCGGAAACCGAAGACAACAAGCTGCCCTCACATTCACACTTCCCCTTTCCTCAAATAACAGGAAAAACTGAAACCTAAACCTATCTTGGCTCGCCCGCTTCCGCCTAAGCCCGTTGAGCCAAAGCCATTAAGTCTCCACTTTCATATCGGTTCACTCCGCTGCCCGCAAGCGACGGTGCCCGCTGTATAAGGCTGTGTCGTTTTTAAATCTTCACCGCTTTACTGCGCGACGTCACACGCCTGCGCATTCCCGCCTCTCTTAACTCCGATGAGAATAAGAAAAAAATCAAAATGACTTCCGCTGCACTCCCGTTCTGATCCTCCGACTTCCTTCTCCAAATGACGTATAAAAGATCATTAGAAAGCCTTACGTACTGTTTGGGTCAAATTGCCTCGTTTTGACATTTGCCAGCAGGAAACCCAACCTAAATGCCAGTTTTTAAGGCCAAAATTTGATGACGTTTTCCTAATTGACCCAAAATGCGCAAAAAAAAGAAAAAAATCAAACATTTTATTCTTTTGTACAGGTGCAACAGATCACGCACATTGAGGCTGTTCTCTGTCGAATCTGACCCGTATCTATTGAAATTGATTTTAGAACCATTAATTAATAAAAATGTCAGATGGCTAGTTATGCATTCTAAATAGATATGTGTTTCAAAATTTGGTATAGATACTTGTTATGATGGGATTGACCCAGACCATACTGTGAAGCTATAGGATATGAACAGGTTGCCTGGGCTAATGCCTTCGCTCTTTCTACCACATCCTCCTTCAGTACCCAGGTACACAGCGGATCTGCTCACGGTGAACTATATACCCTATGTCTTTCAGCGTTTTTAGTACATTCACCTTTGTGATAGTAACTGCACTCCAGGCCCTCTCGTCTAAACCCTCAAACCCTGGTACACAGAATGCCTTCCAAAATGAACATTGCTGCAAAATGTTCATTTACTTCAATGGCTATATAGTTGTTCTCCACTATGTCTCCGACTTCATTTTCTAATGGTTCTATATCCACTACGATCTCACTTATATTTTGGACATATTTGACAAAAACTTTAACGATCCAATTTAATATTATTTACTAGCTTGCTTTCGTATTTCAGATTTTCTCTTCCAAAGCTTCTTCTAGTTCTTCTCTGTAGGTTTATTTTTTAAGAAAACTTCTCAATCCTTTATCTTACCGCTCACTTTTGTTTTGTAGGATGCATTCTCTTCCGATTTTAGACAAAGGAGCAGAAGTTGTCCATTCGTCCCATCGAGTCTGCTCCGCCATTTCATCATGAGCTGATCCAATCTTCCCTTTAGACCCATTACCGCGAATTCTCATCATAGCCTTTGAAGCCCTGACTACTCAGATACCTGTCAATCTCTGCCTTAAATACACCCAATGACTTAGCCTCAACTGCCGCCCGTGGCGCTTTGCAATCTTCAAGTCATGTCGTACCCGACTCCCCGACCACTGGAAACAACTTTGCCACATCCACTCTGCCCATGCCTTTCACCATTTGAAATGTTTCTATGAAGTCCCCACTCATTCTTCTGAACTCCAAGGGGTACAGTCCAAGAGCGGTCAAGCGTTCCTCTTAAATTAACCCTCTCACTCCCGGAATCATTCTAGTGAATTTTCTCTGAACCCTCTCTAATGAAAGCAAACCCTTTCTTAAATAAGGAGCCCAAAACTGCACACAGTTCTCCAAGTGTGGTTTTATTAGTGCCTTAAAGGCCTCAACATCACACCCCTGCTCCTATACTCCCTTCCTCTAGAACTGAATGCCAACATTACATTTGCCTTCTTCACCCCCGACTCAACCTGAAGGTTAACCTTAATGGTATCCTGCACGATGACTCCCAAGTCCCATTGCATCTCAGAACATTGAGTTCTCACCGAATGTAAACAAATAGTCTTCCGTTTATTTCTTCTACGAAAGCGCATGACAGTACAATTTCCAACATTGTAATTCATTTGCCCTTTCTTTGCCCATTCCCCCGATCTATCCAAGTCTATCTGCAGACTCTCTGTTTCCTCAATACTATTGGCAACTCCACCTGTAATTATTATCAGCAAACTTAGCCACAAAGCCATCTATTCCATAATCCAAATCGTTGATATACAACGAAATAATTAGCGGCTCCAACTCGGACCCCTGTGGAGCACCACTGGTAAACGGCAGCCAACCAGAATGGGATCCCTTTATTCCCAATATCTGCTTCCTGCCAATCAACCAACGCTCCATCCACGTTTGTAACTTTCCCGTATTTCCATGTGCTCTTATCTTGTGTAGCGGCCACATGTGCGGCACCCTATCAAAGGCATTCGGAAAATAATGATGAACAACAGTCTCCTTTGTCTAGGTTGCTTGTAATTTCCTCAAAAAATTGCACTATGATTTTCAGGCAGGATATACCTTTAAGGAAATCATACTGTGTTCGGCCTATCTTGTCATAAGCCTCCAGGTAGTCCGTAAACTCATCCTTGACAATCGACTCCAACAACTTCCCAACCACCAATGTCAAGCTAACAGGTCTACAATTTCCTTATTGCTTCCTTGCCCCCTTCTTAAATAGAGGAGTGACATTTGCAATCTTCCAGTCCTCCAGAACTAAGCCAGAATCTATCGACATTTGAAAGATCATTGCTGATGCCTTCGCAATCTCCGCTGCTACTTCCATCAGAATACGATGGTGCATTCCATCTGGTCCAGGAGATTTATCTACCCTTAGACTATTCAGCCTCCTGAGTACTTTCTCTGTCGTAATTGTGACTGCGCATATTTCTCTTCCGTGACACCCTTGAATGTCCGTTATATTGCTGAGGTCTTCCTCAGTGAAGACTGATGCAAAATACTCGTTCAGTTCCACTGCCATCTCCTTAACTCCCATTACAATTTCTCCACACTCATTTTCTCTTTGTTCTTTATCTACTCTCAGTTGTCTTTTACTTTTTATATACATGAAAATGCTTTTAGTATCCTCTCTGATAATGTTAGCTTCCTTCCGTAGTTCATCTTTTCACTCTTAATGGCCTTCTTACTTTCCTTTGGTAAGTATTTTAAAACTTCCAAATCCTCTGTCTTCCAACTAATTTTAGCTTCCTTGTCTGCCCGCTGCTTTGCCTTTACTTCGGCTTTGACTTCGCTTGTCAGCCACGGTTGCATCCATTTTCCATTCAAAAATGTCTTCTTCTTTTGAAAATATCTGTCTTGCACCTTTCCCACTTCTCGCATAAATCCAGCTACTGCTGCCCTCCCCTTCTTCTCGCTAGTTCCCCTTTCCAGTCAACTTTGCTCAGTTCCTCTCTCATGCCAGTGTAATTTCCTTTACTGCACTGAAATACTGACACATCGGATTTCAGTTTTTGGTTCTCAAATTTCATAGTGAACTCAATCATGTTGTGATCATTGCCTCCTAACGGTTCCTTCACCTCTATCTCTCGAATCACCTCTAGTTCATTACACAATACTCAATCCAGTACAGCCAATCCCCTAGTGGGCTCAACAACAAGCTATTCTAAAAAGGCATCTGGAAGACATTCTACAAATTCTTTCTCTTGAGATCCAGTGCTGACCTGATTTTCCCAATATACTCGCAAGTTAAAATACACTACCATTATCATAACACTGTCCTTCTGGCAAGCTTTTTCTATTTCCTGTTGTGATGTGTAGTTCACATCACTGCAGCTGTTTGGAGGCCTGTTGATATCTGCCATCAGGGTTCTTTTACCCTTGTGATTTCTTAGCTCAATCCATAAAGATTCTAATCTTTGCGATCCTATGTCAACTCTTTCTAATGATTTAATATCATTTCTTACCATTAAAACCACTCCACCCCCACTACCTACCTGCTTATCCTTCCGATACAAGGTGTATCCTTGGATGTTCAGCTCCCAGAGACATGCATCCTTTAGCCACGTCTCAGTGATGGGCACAATATCATACCTACCAATATGTAACTGTACTACAAGTTCATCCAACTTATTGCTTATGGTACATGCACTTAAGTATAACACCTTATGTCCCGTATTTGGTACTTTTTGCATTGATTGCACTGGAACCTTATTGCACTGCAACTCACCCAAATGGTGCAAATTTGCTCCGTCATCTGCCTGCCCTTCCTGACATCCTTAATGCTCACTACCTTAGATCTATTTCTGTTTCCCCATCTCCTCTGCTCCATCATTCCGCTTCCCACCCGCCTGCCAAATTATTTTAAACCATCCTTAACCGTTGGATTAAACTTTCCCACCAGGATATTGCACCCCCTAGGTTTCAAGAGTAACCCGTCCTTTTTGTACAGGTCACACCTGCCCCAAAAGAGGTCCCAATGATCCAGAACCTTGAATCCCTGTCCCATGCTCCAAACCCTCAACCACGCATTTATTCTCCACCTCATTCCATTCCTACTCTCACTGTCGCGTGGCACAGGCAGTAATGCCGAGATTACTGCTTTTGCGGTTCTCCTTCTCAACTGCTTTTCTATCTCTCAATATTCTCCTTTCAGGACCTCCTACATCAGCTTTGACTTCCCTTGCCAGCCACGACAGTACTATTTTGCCACTTTGCACATACATGTATGCTTCAGCTTCCACATTTTTCACATAGTTTCATGTGTTGCTACTTTGTTGTACTCCCTGCCAGATAATTTTCCAATTTACTTTGGCTGCTTCTTCTCTCATACCACCATAATTTTCCTTACCCACTGAAATATTGCTATATCTCCGATAGAAACATCAAACAGTACAACACGGAAAACAGGCCATCCACCCTTCTAGTTTCTGCCAAACCATTATTTTCCTACCCTCATGGCCTGCATCCACTTCATAACACTCCAGACTTCTCCCATCCATATAGCTAACCAATTCAATCTCAAAACTTGAGTGTGAGCTCGCATTTAGTACATCAGATGGCAGCTGGCTCCACACTCCCACCACTCATTGAGTGAGGAAGCTCCTCTTAAAACTTTCCCCTTTCCCCCAAAGCCATGTCCTCTCGTATTTAACTATCCTAATCTAATTGGAGCCTATTCACATATACTCTGTCTGTACCCCTCATAATTTTATAAACCGCTAACAAATCTCCCCTCATTCTTCGACGCTCCAAGGAATAAAGTCGTAACCTGTTCAGTCTTTCCCTGTAAATCAACTGCTGAATACCCGGCAACATCCAGCAAATCTTCTGTACACTCTTTTAATCTTACTGATATCCTTCCTATAGTTAGGTAACCAGAACTGTACACGATACTGCAGAGTTGGGCTCACCAGTGTCTTCAACAACCTCCCTATCATCTTTCAAGCTGACTGAATCATATTGGGAACATTGTCCCCTAAGAGTTTCTTTATTTAATGGCCCCCATTTTGTATCAACGAATCCAGTTCAGCTGATCCCCTAGTAGGCTCTGCGACAAGCTGCTCTCTTTACGGATTTTAAAATCTTATTTTCTTGAGATCCACTACAAACCTCATTTTCCCTATAGAGCTGCAAGCTAACCAATCTCTTCACTATAATAACATTGATTTTTTTCTGACATATTGTTTCTATTTCTTGTTGTGATCTGAGGACCACGTTCCATTTGCTGTTGATGACCCTGCATGTAGTTGCCGTCAGCAACATTTTACATATGCAGTTTCAAAACACAGTCCAGAAGCTTTCAAGATTTTCCCATCCTATGCCATAATCTTCTATATCTTTCTACTGATTTGATGTCATTTTTTTCTCAACCACGCCACTCTTCCTGCCTCCGTTCCTATCCCTCCGATGCAACTTATAAACTTGGACATTCGCTTGCTAGCTGCAACCATCATTCTGCCAATATCCAGTGATGACCACAATTTCATACCTGGTAATCAGTAATAGTGCAACAAGATTATCCATCTTATTCCTTGCACGCCATGCACTGAGATTTACCACACTGTGTGCTGCATCTGCCACCCTTTTTGATTCTGCAACTCTAATGCACTGATACTCAACCTTTTTAACAACCCAATGTCCCTTGACGGCGGTTATCAGTCCATCTGCAACCTCACTCCTTTCTCAAATCTACTTGCAACTCCAGCTATCTCCCTACTGTCAACAAACTTGATCACACAGGCACCAATTCCGTTACCCAACTCGTTGACAACTAACATAAAAAAGCGGTGCCCCCAATAGTGGCTGCTCTGGAACAGTGGCAGCCAACCAGAAAAATAGTTGCCTTCTACACATTCATTCACTCCTATCAATTAGCCAGAGCTATATCTATGCTTCTATATTTCCTGTAATACCATGGGCTCTTAACTTGTTAAGCAGCCTCGTATGTGCCATCTTGCCAACGGACTTCAGAAATTCCCAATATACGACATCTACTGATTCTTATTTGTCTATCCTGCTTGTTACTTCTTCAGGGATTTCCAACAGGTTTGTCAGACAAGCTTTTCCCTTGCAGTAACCATGCTGGATGCGGCTTATTTTATCACACGCCTCCAAATAACCCGATAACGCATTCTTAGCAATCGACTCGAAAATATCCCCAGACACTGAGGTCAGATTAACTGGTGTATAATTTCCTTTTCTACCCCTCTATCCCTTCCTGAAAAATGTAATGACATTTGAAATGTTCCATTCATCTGGAAACATTCCAGAACATAATAATTCCTCTAAGGCTAGCACTAATGCCTCCACAATCGCTTCAGACTCTTTCAGAACCATAGGGTGTACACCTTGTGCTCCGGTTGCTTTATCTATCTACAGACATTTCAGTTTCCTTAGATCTTGTGATCCATGGCACTCTGTAAATTTCAACTTACTGCTGTTGTCTTTTGCAGTGAAGACGGAAGCATTGCTCCCCAATTGTTACTTCGCCAGCATCATTTCCATGGGGCCGATATTCACCCTCGTCTTTCTTTTACAATTTATATTTCTCAAAAAAAATTCTGGTATCCTCTTCCATACTGGTGGCTAGATTTAATTCGTATTCCATATTGCCCATCTTAATGACCTTCATATTTGCCTTCTGTAGGCTTTCAAAAGCTGTCCAGTCCTCCTAATTCCCATGAAAGTTTGGTCCTTCACATGCTGTCTCTTTGGTTTTTATGTTGGCTGTGACTTCTCCTTAGCCACTATTGTGTCATCTTGCCTATAGAATACTCCTTCGTCTCTGGATGCATATGCCCGTAACTTCCGAATTTCTGAACTTCTTTCAGAAATTCCAGGCATTGCAACTCTGCTGTCATCCCTGCTAGTGTCCAGTTCCAATCAATGATTGGCTCCTCCTTTCTCATGCTGCTCGATTTCTCTTTATTCCACTGCAACACTGATACAGATGGAATTAGCTACTGCTTCTCAAATTTCAGATCGAATTCTATTGTATTATGATGACTTTCTCCTTTGGATTATTTCCCCTGAGCACCCTACTTAATTCCAGTTCAATGCACAACACATAGTCTGGTATATCTGATCCTCTTGTGAGCTAAAAGACGAGTTGATCTAAAAGGCCACCTCGTAGTCATTCCGGAAACTCCCTCTCTGTCCAGAAGCAAGCTGATTTTCCAAATATACCTCCAAATTGAAATCCCCGTGAGTATTTTAATGTTGCCCTTTTGGCGTACAGTTTCTACCTCTCACTGCAGTTTTAGACAGCATTGTTTCTACTCTTTTGGGGTCTCTATATATCTGCCATCATTTTCGTTTTACCCCTGCAGTTCGTTAGCTCTAAGAACATTGTTTAAAACATGTTATGACTCTATGTCACCTCTTTCTAATGATTCGATTTGAATTTATAACAACAGAGGCACGCCGCCCCTCTGCTTACCTGGATATATTATTGTTCCAATATATATCCTTGGAGGTTAAGCTGCCAACCATAATATCCTTTCAGCTGCTATTAAGTAATCCCTACAACGTCATACAGTGGCATGCAAAATTATGGGCACACTAGGTCAAAATTTCTGTTACTTTGAATAGCTAAGCGAGTAGAAAAAAGACCTGATTTCCAAAAGGCTTTGTTAGAAGTCACACATTTCTTTAATATTTTAAGCATCACTGTGCGTGAAAGTTGGAGAGATGTTCTTTCCTTTAAAAAAAATCTGCACCCTTTTCCCTCCAAGCATACATTTGTTCATTACGGCCAAAAAGTTCTATATTATCTTCATCAGTGCACAAGACCTGTTTCCAAAATGCATGAGGCTTGTTTAGATGTTCCTTTGCAAACTTCGGACGCTGGATTTTGTGGTGACGACACAGGAAAGGTTTCCTTCTGATGACTCTTCCATGAAGGTCATATTTGTGCAGGTGTTGCTACACAGTAGAACAGCGCATCACCACTCCAGAGTCAGCTAACTCTTCCTGAATGTGTTTTGCAGTAAAAATGCGGATTTGGTTTAACAATCTTAGGAGTAATCCTTTGGGAAAGTTTTCTTTGTCTTCCAGACCTCAACTTGACTTCCACCGTTCCTGTTAACTGTCATTTCTTAAGTACATTGCGAACTGATGAAACGGCTACCTGAAAACGCTTTGCTATCTTCTTATAGCCTTCTCCTGCTTTGTGGGGATCAGTTATATTAATTTTCAGAATACTAGACAGCTGTTTAGAGGAGCCCATGCCTTATTATTTTTGATTGTTGCGACAAGGTTTGAGGAGTCAGGGTATTTATAAACTTTTAAAATTTACATCACCTGGCCTTTTCTAACGATGACTGTAAACGACCCATAGTCCTAACAATCCCTAACAAGCTGAGATCTTGGTAAAAGTTATCTGAGAGCTCAAATCTCCTGGTGTGCCCAAACGTTTGCGTGATGCTCCTTCCTTTTTTTCCACTCTAATATTGCACAGAATAAGAAATAATACACAAATCTTGCTTAAAATGTTGTTAAAACCTTAAAAAAAATAAAATATTTATATTTTTGCAGACACACACTTGTTCTAGAACAGCTCCGGCCTATGGATAGGCCACACTTAGACACCTTCCAGTTCGCTTATCAGTCCCGACTAGGAGTTGAAAATGCCATCGTCTGCCTGCTAAACCATGGCTACGCCCGCCTGGACAAGTTGGCGAGCACTGTGAGGGTCATGTTTTTTGACTTCTCCAGTGCATTCAACACCATCCGCCCTGCTCTGCTGGATGAGAAGCTGACACTGATGCAGGTGGATGCATCCCTGGTGTCATGGATTATTGATTAGCTGACTGGCAGACCCCAGTACGTGCACATGCAACACTGTGTGTCAGACAGAGTGGTCAGCAGCACTGTGGCTCCACAGCGGACTGTCCTGTCTCCCTTTCTCTTCACCATCTACACCTCAGTCTTCAACTACAACACAGAGTCTTGCCATCTTCAGAAGTTTTCTGATGACTCTACAATAGTTGGACGCATCAGCAAGGGAGATGAGGCTGAGTAAGGGCTACGGTGGGAAACCTTGTCACATGGTATGAGCAGAATTAACTTCATCTTAATGTGAAAAAGACTAAGGAGCTGGAGGGGGACCTGAGGAGGGCTAAGGCACCAATGACCGCTGTTTCCATCCAAGGGGTCAGTGTGGACATGGTGGAGGATTACAAATATCTGGGGATGCGAATGGACAATAAACTGGACTGGTGAAACAACTCTGAGGCTGTCTACAAGAAGGGTCAGAGCCGTCTCTATTCCCTGAGAAGACTGAGATCTTTTATCATCTGCTGGAGGATGCTGAGGATGTTCTACGAGTCTGTGGTGACCAGTGTTATCATGTTTGCTGCTGTGTGCTGGGGCAGCAGGCCGAGTTTAGCAGACACCAACAGAAATAAAAATCTTATTCGTAAGGCCAGTGATGTTGTAGGGATGGAATTGGACTCTCTGCCAGTGGTGTCTGAAAAGAGGATGCTGTCCAAGTTGCATGCTATCTTGGACAACGACTCGCATCCACTCCATAATGTACTGGTTAGGAACAGGAGTACATTCCGTGAGAGACTCATTCCACCGAGTTGTAACACTGAGCGTCATAGGAAGTCATTCCTACATCTGCCCATCAAACTACAACTCGTCCCTCGGAGTGTCAGACACTCAGAGCCAATAGGCTGGTCCTGGACTTATTCTTCCACTTGGCATGATTAACCTATTATTATTAAATTATTTATGGTTTTATATTGCTACATTTCTTCACTACTTTTGTTTGGTGCGTCTGTAACGAAAAACAATTTCTCTCGCGATCAATAAATCATGTCTCTCTGTTTCACACACACACACACACACACACACACAGACACACAGTATTTTTTCGTCATAACAGTACTTTTCCCGAGTCAGAATCAGTCTAAATATCACTAGAATTTGTAGTGAAATATCTAAAAAACTTGGTGGCAATATAACAATGATAATACGCAGAAACGTAAATAAGTCAATTAATTACAGAAGGATGTATATGTTCATGCATTTAATATCCATTTAGGAATTGAGGACAGAGGCGAAGAGTGATTTTCCAAAGTGTGTCCCTCATGTTTCTCTGCTTCCTCGCTGATTTCAGCAATGAAAGGAGGGCATGTCCTCGATGAATGTGTGTCCTAAGCATTGTACGTCGCCTTTCCGAGGCATCGATCCCTTCAGATGTCTTTGTTACCAGGGAGCCTTCCACACAATAGGGAACTGATGAACTTTACAGCTTTCTACAGCTTATGTTAAATCTATGCAGTCACAACCTCCGCATACTCCAGACAGCAGAAAGTTATGCAAACTGTCAGAATATAATTCACGGCACATTTGTGGAGGTTTAAATTGTATAAGACAAAATCTCCTCAAATTCCTGAATAAGTATATTCGTTGACATGCCTGGTCATAGCTACAGAGATATTTCAGGAGTAGGTTGCACCCTAAAAATTATTGACCGCCAAAGAAAAATTGCTCACACTAGGCACTTCCGAACTCTCTCTGAGGATTTGACAGTGCATATAGAGAATAAAAATCATTTGCCTTGTCCTAGAGTTGATGAGTATGAGGATCACTATTCACCTTATATTGTTGTATAAAATCAGAAAGAGTACATGCAAGATAATTTTACTCAAGAAATTTAAATGGTTGGGAAATCGACAACTAAAATGATGAAATTTAAAGTGAGTGAAAAAATATTTAATAGAAACTGTAATGTAAGTCTTAGCTATTTAACTTTGAATCGGGTCCAGAAATAAATATTCTACCCATGTAAGTTCTATAGACGCTACAGTAAAGTGGGACATGGACAAACATAGATTTTCAGCTATCATCTGGGATGAGAGCACCTACTGTCGTCTATACCTTTTCTGCTGAATATAACTGATGCCTCCATAAGGAAAGAGATGGTCACATCTGTGTACTGTTATGCTTCAGAAAGTTCTGTGATACCTCAGATACTTCATATGAACGTGGTGTTCATTCCATATAGTCCTATACATGTCTCTGTTAGTTCGCATGTTTTTTTCTTTAAATCATGTATGCATGCATAAATAAATAAATACAGACACACACACATATTTTCCTTTTATCATCTCATTCCATCTCTCTTGCGTTCTTTCCGTTCTGCAGTTTTGTTCTCTATGCCTTTCACATTGCACGATTATTTCAAGCAGCATGACATAGTTTTAATATTTCTATGACTGTGTGTGTTTGTTTATTTATTTATTTATTTATTTATTTATTTATTTATTTATTTATTTATTTATTTATTTATTTATTTTATTTTTCTTGGGCAATACCTGTTCATGATTTGGTTAGGGTCCGGTCCAAAGTCCGCATTCCGGTTCATGGTCCGGTCCGCGAACTCCTGACTCCGTGTCACCCTGCTCTCCCTTGTTTCGGTTGGACTTAACCGTGAGCACCTGATGCTCATCTGAGAGATGGGAATATAAGAGGCTGTGGGATTGACTATGCTTGGCGGGGGGTGGGGGGTGTGTCATCTTGTCAAGATTCCGTAGGAACAAACGGCTGGAATGGCCATTTGCCAGCTTCAGGCCGCGTTGGAGAGCCATTGTTTCTTTGAGCCTTGCTGTCAATAGTCGGACCTGTCATTGCGGTATGGATTCGGCCTGTTCCCGGGCCAGCTGGGTGGCCGTCAGCTACTCCGAGCTAGGTAGGGATCTGGTTGTTCCTGCAGCCAGCCAAGGTTGCTGGCCGCAACTGCGACACGGAACAAACCCGATGCAGAGATGGAACTGTCTGTTGTTCTTCAGTGTTTGTCTCTTCCTGTCCTCGCCCCGTAGGGTAAGTCTGGCCGTTCCGCCGTTGCCCTGCGGGGGTAATCTGTCTTATCTTGTCTTTGCCTCCGTCAGGTAAATCGTGCCGTTCTGCCGTTACCCGAAGGATGGAACTGCCCCTCATTAGTGTGGAGTGAAAGTTGAGTCCCGTCTTGTAGAAGGATAAGTCCCGTCTCTATGTCTATGTACTATCCAGTCTAATGTTACTGTCTTGTTAAAGAGAAGTCCCGGCTTGTCGAAGGAGAAGTCCCCGCTCCATGTTGGTGTACAGTTCCTAGCCTGCCTCCAAGACCCCAGCCTCAAGTCTAAATCCTCAAGACCCCGCCTCAAATCTCAAGCCTCAAGACCCCAGCCTCAAGCTCCTAGAAAACAGGCCTCGTCACATCTTCTCTTGGTTTGGGGTCCGAGCCCGAGTCAAGACCCAGGTTTTGGGTCATCCAGTCTCGGGCTCGGAGGCCACTCCAGGTTCCTTGTTCCCAATCCTTCGTCCGGGTCCTGCTTCCCTAGCCTAGTCTGCGACCTCTCCCGTCCTTTAGTTTTGTCCCGTCCTGTTCCTAGTACTTCAGTGTCTGTGTCCTGCATTTGGGTCCAGTCGCAACGCCCCCCTTTTGACAGATTTAAGCAGATCTCAGTCAGTGAATTAAATGTTCAGAGATTGATTACTTGTGATTTTCTTCAGATTATAGTGTTTGAGATTGGGCCCTACCCCCTCAATTTACTCTTTCTTAAATGTTATCAATAGTTCAAGGACATACTATCTTGACCACAATATCTCATTTTGCATAATATAACATGTTCTATTGTCAAAATATTCGATGAAGTTTGCAGGGTAGCTCCTGGATAGGAACGTATGAAACCAACGGCATTATTTTCCTTTGGCCGTACTTAACTTTATTAATTACTCCAATGCTTCTCAAAATATACATTTCACATTACAAAGTCTACATCTTCCAATGTACGTGGCGCTTGCTATTCTCTTTGGTACTTATAATTTTAATAAGTCGGGTGTTGAATCAGGAACAAACTGCAGGACACAGTCAGTGGATTCCCGGAAACAGGACAGGACGGAACGAGATGCAGTCCAGAGAAAGGAAGCAGGGCCAGGATAACGGAGTGGTAAAATGAGCCTGGGGTGGACTCCGAGCTCGAGACTGGTCAAGGAACCAGAACCAGTGTCTTGCCTTGGGCTCGGACCCCAAAACCCAGGCGAGGACGTGACGAGGCTTGGCTAGAGACTTGGGGTCGAGGCTTGAGGCTTGGGTCGAGGCCTGAGTCTAGAGGCTGCAGGCTGCGGTCCTGGAGCTAAGGGAACTCGAAGGCTGCAGCTAGGGGCTGACTAGGAACTGTACATCAACATGGAGTCGGGACTTGCCCTCCGACAAACCGGGACACATCTTTAACAGGACACTGACATGAGACAGGACAGTACACAAACATAGAGCCGGGACTTATCAACCGACAAGCCGGGACTCATTTATACTTACACACCGAGGTGAGGCAGGACCATCCGTCGGGTAACGGCAGAACGGCCTGACTTATCCCAGGGAGGCGAGGACAAAACAAGACAGATACCTACTGTAGGGCAACGGCAGACCAGCCGGACTTAACCCGCGGAGACAAGGACAGGAAGAGACAAACACCAAAGAAGGACAGACACTTCCATCTCTGCATCAGGGTTGCTCCGAGTAGCGGTTACGGTCGGCAGCCTTGGCTGGCTAAGGAAGCAAACGAATCCCTACCTAGCTCGGAGTGGCTGACAGCCACCCAGCTCGTGCGGTAAACATCTGAATCCATACAGCAATGACCGCTTCGACTACTACCAGCAAGGCTCCCAGAAACCATTGTTCTCAACATTGCTCCAAGGATGGCAAGAGTCTGATCTAGCCTTTCACCAGCCATCTATGCCATGAGTATCTTGACAAGACAACACCCCACCACAATCAATACCAGGGCCACTTATATTCCCAGTTCCAATAGGAGCCTCAGGTGTTTCTAGTTAAGTCCAACCGCAGCAAGGGACCGCCGGAAAACCAAGAGTCCGGAGTACGAGGGCCGGGCCACAGTCTTCGGTCTGAGTTATCCCAATAATTTTGAAATTTGAAATTTTCCCTATTGGAACTGCCCGAAGCATGTTTGAGTAGAGCACTGATTAATCGCAGGCAAGTGGTGCAAAATCGTCTAAAATTTTATATGATCAATGTGCAAAATCTCTATGCTAATTGAATAAAATGCTGAGATATTCTCAAATAATTGCTTAGGTTTACCACTGGACCTAGGACAAAATATTTTCCTGAAAAAAATGCTGTAAAAATAACTCGTGCAAAATTGCTAAAGCCTCTCTTTTACACGTGGTGAAAACACACGCGCTCAAAGGAAGGACGCACAGAAGTATTACGGGCATTTACGGAATTCTACTCCAAACACTTACGCTTTGAGCTGTACTAGCACGGGGCTAACCACTGCGTTACTATGAATGCCATAAATCTGCACAAGAGGAACTAAACCGCAGGAGAAATTGCTCAGAAACGGATACAAGCCCACAACCGTCTGTCTCTTGAGCAAATGAGATAGCAATAATCACTCATTTTCCCACATCCAATTATCTCACTTTAAAGACTCGTTATATTGTTATGTTATGTTTCCATTATTTATTACTATTTACACACTTTGTTGTATTTTGCACTCTAATCGATCACATTGATTCTGGTCTAGTTACTATTCTATAGTTCTGAGTATGACTGCAGAAAAATGAATCTCAATGATATATAGGGTGGCATATATACTGTTGTTGCTACTTCTCTCGCCTTCTGGTGCAGCGGGTCGTAACCTTGCCCCTCCTTTTGCATTTTTTTTCTACAGGACTGTGTTACCGCTTTAAGCTCATCCAGCATGGGATGAACCAGCCGCTTCACGAAGACTTTTGCGGATGCCACTACAATACAGGTTGACATTCCTATCTGTACCTTGATAATAAAATTTACTTTGAATTTTGAATGTTCATAGCTTCAGACCATCTGCAAATCTGAAGAAATGTCTCATTATCTAAAATACGTTGTAATCAATTATACTAAAATTTCATTCGAAGGCATCTCCAAAACTGATTCCTGCAGGTCCGTGTTTTTGGCATATGGGTACACATGTTGCCAAAAAACGAATATCTCGAGAGGCACCCAAATTAAGAGAACATAATTCATGAATTCGTCAACAAAACACGCAGGCAATGGTTGCCCGATTTTAGAAGAAACCTTTCAATGAAAATACCATGGTTGCACTGTATATTTGTAAGGAAAGCGAACATCAACTTTGCTGAAATGTAAAATAACGGACAACATTCAGGCAAGAGTCCACCAGTCAGGTCAAGATTGTCGAGAAAAAAACATTTGTATGCTCAGATATGCATCCCTACAAATGGTCCAGTTGACTTTCCTCAGCACTTAGTATTTGATATCAGGTACACAAAAATCTAAGGTTTTACTGCGAGCTTCACTTGCTGTACTGACAAATAAAATATATGGTCAAATTTTAAAGATTCAACAAAAAAATCATTTTCTGCAATATGACAATGAAAGAGGAAATAACAATATGTGTGGAGATTGAATATCTTATGGCCGGGCCTCCGGAAAATAAGGAACATGCGGGAGTTTCAACACATTGAGACTTTATGCATTTGGGATTAGGGGAATGATGACGGACAAAGAGGTAGATAATCAGAAAATGGCACATATAAAATAAACGCACTCAAGGACTTTAATGATTCAACAACTAGAGTCGCGAGGTTTAAAGCGAGAGGCAGAAGTTTCAATAACAACCCATGAATTAAGACATGCATTTTAACTATGGGTGTGTGTGTGTGTGTGTGGAGGGGGTGTCTTACATCCTCTCATTTCAACTCTCTGTTCATTAGTTTATGGTCTTTTGTTCTCCGTGTCGTTCCCCGTTGATTATACTTTTCATGTCGATCCTTCCAAATTCATGCCTTACACATTGAATAATTATTTCAAGCAGCATCACATAGTTTTAATATTTTATGGCAGTGCATATATATTTTTTTTCTCCTGAAATTCCTGTTCATGATTTCAACAGATCTCATTCAATTAATTAAATGATCAGGATTACTTGAAATTGTGTTCAGATTTCAGTGTTTGAGATTGTCCCTACCCCCCCCCCACTATATTCTTTCTTAAACATTGGCAATGTTTCTGTGAACATAGAATCTTGACCACAGTTTCTCATTTTACGTAATATAGCATGTTCTACTATCAAAATATCTGATGCAGTTTGCAAGATAACTCTTGGGTAGCAAAGAAAAAACCAACTGCGTTATTTTCCTTCGGCACTTCTTAACTTTGTGAAGTACTCCAATGATTTTCAAAAATATACTTACCGGGACTTATTGAAATTCCTATAAAAAAGTCCAGCTCTTCCCATGTACGTTTTCCTATAAAAAAGTCTAGCTCTTCCCATGCACGCTTTCCTCCTTGGTAATCATTATATTGAAATTTGGAATTTGTCACATCGGTACCTGCACAAAGCATATTTGAGTAAAACACTGATTAATCGGACACAAAAGTTGAAAATCGTCTAAAACTTTGAAGTGATCAATGTGCAAAATCTCTATACAAATTGAATAAAATGCTGAAATAATCTCAGATAATTGCTTAGGTTTATCACTAGCTCTTTAACAAAATGTATTCCTGGAAAAAATATATAAATGCTGTAATGTTAAACTCGGGCACAATCGTTGAAGCCTCTCTTCGACAAGGGGAGAAAACACACGCCTTCAAAGGAAGGATGTTCAGAAGTATTACTGGCATTTGCGGAATTCTACTCCAAACACTTACGCTTTAAGCTGTTCTAGCACAGGGCTAACCGCTGCATTACTATGAATGCCATAAATGTGCACACGAGAAACTAAACCACACGGGAAATTGTTCAGAATCGGATGCTACCGCACAACCGTCTGGCTCTTGAGCAAAGGATATGGCAAAAATCACTGGCCCATGTACTGAGATATTCACACATCCAATTATGTCACTTTATAGACTCTTTATCTTGTATGTCATGTTCCCATTATTTATTACTATTTACACACATTGTTGTCTTCTGCACTCTAGATGATCTTACATTAAACCTGGTATAGTCATTACTCTATAGCTTAGAGCATGCCTGTAGAAAATGAATCTCAGTGATCTATATGGTGACATATATACGGTTGTTGCTCCTTTTTCCGCCTTCTGCTGCATCGGGCCCTAACCTTGCCCCTCCGTTTCCATTTTGTTTTTCGGAGGTCTGTGTTTGCCAGATCGAAGCTCATACCAGCGTGGTTGGAAAGCATGGAACGAGCCAAATGGATTTGAAGTAAGTTGCATATGCCGCTGCACCACAGGTCGGCAAAGCTATAAAATTTACTTTGAATTTTGAATTTTTATTGCTTGAGACCAGCTGCAAAACTGGAGTAATGTCTCATTATGTAAAATACCTGGTAATCAACTATATTAAAATTTCCTGCGAATGCATCTGCGAAAAAGATTCCTAGATGACAGTGCTTTTGTCAGATGGATTGATACGTTGTCTTTAAAACAAATATCTCGAAAGTCACTTATGCACTATGCATAAGTGCATAAGTGCATTTGAATAAAAAAATAGAATATAATTCGAAAAATCATCCATAAAATACAGGAAATGATAGTCCGAATTCAGAATAAACATTTCATTGAAAATACCGTGGCTGCACTGCAGATTTGTAAGAAAAGAGAGAATCAATTTTGCTGAAATGTAAACTAAAGCATAGCATTCAGGCAGGACTTCCCTTTTCAAGTCAAGATCATGGAGAAGCACATTTGTATGCTAAGTTAAGTGTCACCTTCAAATGGGCCTGCTGCGTTTCGTTAGCTCTTAGTATTTGATATCAGAAAGAAAATCTTTGCTCAAATTTTAAAGCTTTAGAAAAGAAATGGATACCCTTTCAGTAAAATGACAATAAGAGGGGATTTAACAATATGTATGGAGATTGAATATCAAATGGCCAGGTCTCGAGGAAAGAAGCAACATGTGGGAGTTGCAACAGATTGAGGCTTTGTGCATTGTGGCGTAGGGAAATGAGGGCGGACAAGGAGGTGTATAACATCAGAGAAAAGCATCTATGCGATAATCCTACTCAAATATTTTAACGATTAAACAATCAGAGTAGCGCTGGTTAAGGCGACAGGCAGAAGGTTCAATCGCAAACCATGAAATAAGTCGTAAATTTTAATTCTTGAGTGTGCTCCATATAGAAATATTCCACCAAAGTAAATCATAGACTCAGTTGCAGCAACAATATTGAAAGGACTCCTGGACATAGATTAATAATAAAATATGGAGGGTTATGGACAAATATAGCTTTTCACTTATTTAACACGTGTATATTGCTTTCTAGTCGGTAGTCTTATTCAGAAAATCAGAAGACATGGAATCAAGGGAGGTTTGGCCAGGTGGATTCATAATTGGCTTGCCTGCAAAATGCAGAGGGTTGTGGTGGATGGAGTACATTCGGAATGCAGGGTTGCGAAAAGTGGTATCCAACAAGGTTCTGTTCTGGGTCCTCTACCTTTCGTGATTTTTATGGAAGACCTGGATGTTGGGGTAGAGGGGTGGGTTGGCAAGTTTGCAGACGACGCAAATGTTGGTGATGTTGTAAATAGTGTAAGGAATTGTCGAAGATTGCAGAGAGACATTGTTAGGATGCGGAAGTCAACTGAGAATTGTGCAGATGGAGTTCCACCCGGACATGTGTATGGTGGCACACTTTGGAAGGTAAAACTCCAAGGCAGATTACAAAGCAAATGGCAGGATACTTGGAGTACCGTGTCCTGTTCTGGTCGCCTCAGTATGGGCAAGATACGGAAGCATTGGAAAGGGTATAGAGTAGATTTACCAGGCTGCTTGCTACCTGGTTTAGAGAGTATGGATTATGATCAGAGATTAAGGGCTTTAGTCTTTGGAGATAAGAAGGATGAGAGGAGACACGATAGAGTTGTACAAGATATTAAGAGGAATAGACAGAGTGGACAGCCAGTGCCTCTTCCACAGGGCACCAATGCTCAGTACAAAAGGACATGGCTTTAAGGTAAGGGGAGGGAAGAAGTTCAAGGGGGAATATTAGAGTAAAGGTTTTTACTCAGAGAGTGGTTGATGCGTGGAATGCACTGCTTGAGTCAGTGGTGGAGGCAGACACACTAGTGTAGATTAAGAGAATACTAGACAGGTATATGGAGAAATTTAAGGTGGGAGGGTTATATCGGAGGCAGGGTTTGAGAGTCGGCAAAATATTGTGTGCCGAAGGGCCTGTAATTGTGCTGTACTATTCTATATTGCACAGATCCCCTCTACGTTCTGTGCGCTATGCTTCTCCCTGATGCTTCCCCAAGGAAAAAAGTTTATCACATGTAGTTCAACTTTAATGTGTTCCCTGTCACATTCATATGAAGGTGATGTTCATTCCTAAAACAGTCCAATAAATCTATTTATTTGTTAGCGTACATTTGTTTCCTTTAATAAACATTTCACTCCTTCTATAGCTCAAATCCTTTTCTCTATTTTTTTTTGTTTTCTGTCTCTTTCTTTTTTCCCACCATTCCGACTTCCATCATCATACCTTTCGCTTCATTCTTTTTAGGTTTAAGACATTCCTATTTAGCAATTATTTCGAAACGCATCCCAGAGTTTTAATCTATTCATGACCTTGCATATTTATATTTCTCTCCCCATCACCCGCTCTCCACAGCCCGCAAAAACAATAGCTTGTAGACACACACGAAAGAATAACATCTATCCCAATTAGATAACAAATAAATAAAATTCTCGTTATCACTAATTATAACCCAAACAAGCTGCGAGATAGAAGCACTTTCTCAGTAACATAACAAAGAAGTCATTTTATTAGCCTCAGCAGTAAGATAAAAGAAAAAAGAAACCTTACACATATAGATGTCGTTAATTCTTTGGGGCATTTCTCGGCTTCCGTGGATGTTCCCGAAAAAAAAACAGTTCAGGATGTATATTGTATACATTTTTCTGACATTAAATCGGACCTTTGCAATGGTCAAACCTTTGGCTGAAAGGATATTCCGTGCTTTGTATTTTTCTGCGAATCTACTCGATGTCTCCACAACAAAATGCCCTTTTAATCTCTCATATCTTTGGCGCTGCAAATATTTCACGTTAAGGTTAAGCTTATTCGATCAAAATTCCTGTTGTTTGCCGGATAGAATGACAATCGGCAAACAGGAATGGAGGCAGCCATTTCGTGAGAATGTCCTTGCAGCCGTCATTTTTGGAACGGTTGATAAAAATAGCTGTGCGATAAATTAATTAGAGCCGTGGGACACAAGGAGTTTCTGCTAATAACTGTTAATCATTCTCAGACAAGTATCTATTTATTAGGTAAAGTGGCAGGCTTGCAGGAGGAGCGAATTGTTATCTCGATAGTGTCATGTATGGGTAGTTTAGGTTGTCTCAATTGAATCAGTGAGAACAGAAAAGAACAAAAGGCATGACGTTGAGGACAGATGTCAGAGAACAGTACTGACTGTAACGTTGACCTAGAGTTATAAGAAGGTGTATTAGTTCAGTCAAGTGACCTTGAAATGCAGAGGAAAGTGGAAGACATCAGAGGTTTAAAAAGTAGCAAAGCGTCAACTTTCCAGAAATGAATTATCATGGATGTGGAGGACCCTAGCTTTCGATAAATGGAGTTCCGGCAGTGAAGAATTCTACCCCAGATATTATCTTTGCTACATTTGGACTGCTCATGGAGGGTCGGGGGAAGTGAGGAGGTGTGCACGCAAATACTTAGTTATGTAAATTCATGTGCATGTGAACGGAAGCAATAAAAAGTACTGTAGGTCAACATGAATTTTGACTGTGACTAGCTGATCATTATCACTGAAGGATAGTCCCTATAACAGAGTAAATCTGTCGTTTTCTTTGTATATATATTTGCTTCCTTCCCATCAACATTACAACCCTGTATCTTCCTTCTTGACTTCCCTCTTCTCAGCTTCCTTTCTTTCTTGATTGTGACTATCGATTTCGTAATTGCAAATTAACAGCTTCTTCATCGAGGAATAAGTTGAAGCACCAAAGAAAGACATTTGAGTATTCATGGGCTTGTATATTTATGTCTACAGTAGTGTCAACATTTTCAACACAGTACGCTCAGTAAATCTGCAGATACTGTAAATTCAAACAACACACACAAAATGCTGGTGGAACACAACAGGCCAGGCAGCATCCATAAGGAGAAGCACTTTCGAAGATTTCGGGCCGAGACCCTTCATCAGGACTAACTGAAAGGAGAGATAGAAAGAGTTTTGAAAATAGTGGGGGATGGGGGAAAGGCGAAATGATAGGAGAAGACCGGAGGGGTTGGGATGAAGCTAAGAGCTGGAAAGGTGATTGGTGAAAGTGATACAGAGCTGGAGAAGGGAAAGGATCATGGGACGGGAGGCCTATGGGAGAAAGAAGGAGTGGGTGAAGTACCAGAGGGAGATGGAGAACAGGAAGAGTGATTGGCAGAGAGAGAGAAAAAAAACAAAAACAAAAAAAAAATATGTTAGGGATGGGGTAACAAGGGGAGGAGGGGCATTAACGGAAGTTAGAGAAGTCAATGTTCATGCCATCAGTTTGGAGGCTACCCAGCCGGTATATAAGGTGTTGTTCCTCAAACCTGAATTTGGATTCATTTTGACAGTAGAGGAGGCCATGGATAGACATATCAGAATGGAAATGGGACGTGGAATTAAAATGTGTGGCCACTGGGAGATCCTACTTTCTCTGGCGAACCGAGCGTAGGTGTACTTCGAAACGGTCTCCCAGTCTCCGTCGGGTCTCACCAATATATAAAAGGCCACACCTGGAGCACCGGACGCAGTATGCCACACCAGACGACTCACAGGTGAAGTGTCGCCTCACCTGGAAGGACTGCCTGGGGCCCTGAATGGTGGTGAGGGAGGAAGTGTAAGGGCAGGTGTAGCACTTTCTCCGCTTACAAGGATAACTGCCAAGACAGAGATTGGTGGGAAGAGAAGGGTGGGGTGGGCGGGTGGACAAGGGAGTCGCGTAGGGAGCTATCGCTGCGAAAGCAGAAAGGGGGGTGGGGTGGAGGGAAAGATGTGCTGGGTAATGGGATCCCGTTGGAGGTGGTGTAAATTACGGAAAATTATACGTTGGATCTGGAGGCTGGTGGGGTGGTAGGTGAGGACAAGGGAAACGCTATCTCGAGTGGGGTGTCGGATGGATGGGGTGAGGGCAGATGTGCGGGAAATGGGATAGATTCGTTTGAGGGCAGAGTTGAAAGAGAATGAAGGGAAGCCCCTTTGTTTAAAAAAGTAAGACATCTCCTTCTTCCTGGAATGAAAAGCCTCATCCTGGGAGCAGATGCGGCGGAGACGGAGAAATTGTGAGAAGGGAATAGCATTTTTGAAAGAGACAGGGTGGGAAGAGGAATAGACCAGCTAGCTCTGAGAGTCAGTAGGCATATAGTAGATATCAGTAGATAAGTCGTCTCCACAGATGCAGACAGAAAGATCAAGAAAGGGGAGGGAGGTGTCGGAAATGGTAGAGGTAAATTTGAAGGCAGGGTGAAAGTTGGAGACAAAGTCAATGAAGTCAACGAGCTCAGCATGCGTGCAGGAGGCAGCTCCAATGCAGTCGTCGATGAAGCGAAGATAAAGAGTGGGACGGATAACGGTATAGACTTGGAGCATGGACTGTTCAACAAAGCCAACAAAAAGGCAGGCATAACTGGGACACATACGGGTGCCGATGGTTTCACCCTTGGTTCGGAGGAAGTGGAAGGAGTCAAAGGAGAAATTATTGAGAGTAAGAATTAATTCCGCTAGGCGGAGGAGAGTGCTGGTAGCGGGGAATTGGTTAGGTCTGGAATCCAAAAAGAAGCGAATAGCTTTGAGACTATCCTAGTGGGGAAAGGAGGAATTTAGGGACTGGACGTCCATGGTGAAAATAAGGCAGTGGGGGCCAAAGAACTTAAAATCATTGAAAAGATTCAAAGCGTGAGAAGTGTCACGAACATAGGTGGGAAGAGATGTAGCAAGGGGGGGGGGGGTAAGACAGTGCCAGGGTATGCAGAAATGAGTTCCATGGGGTAGAAGCAAGCTGAGACAATAGTTTACCTGAACAGGCAGGTTTGTGGATCTTTGGTAGGTGGTAGAAACGGGAAGTGCGGGGTGTGGGAACTATGAGGTCGGTGGCAGTCGATGCGAGATCCCCAGAGCTGATAAGGTTGGTGATGGTAGAGGAGAGAATGGCCTGGTGCTCCTTAGTGGGGTCATGATCAAGGGGTAAATATGAGGAGGTATCAGAGAGTTGTCGCTGTGCCTCGGCCAGAGAGAGGCCAGTACGCCAGACAACAACATATATTTTACAAAGTGATGAAAGCGAGCAAATAAAACTCTCTGATGCTACAACAAATTATATATATAATTTCTCTCAGAATTCCTGTTCATAATGTAAATTGATTAACGGGGCAGTTGGTGATTAATTGTCATTTCATTCAGAATTGTACGTGTGTGAGATTTTTATCACCCTGCCTTTATATTGTCATAAATTTATTTTAAAGTTTCAGAGTGCAACAAATCTTGTTTTGAGGATTTCCGATTTTATACAAAATAACAAGTAATAGTTTCAAAATATCTGATGCAGTTTACAGATTCACGTCAGGGAGGGAAAGTACGAAACTAAGTGTCATCTTTATTCGACTTCTCTAAACTTTCTGAACTGCTCCAATACTTCTAAAATGTCTACCTACGGCTTCTTCTTCGACTCCCTGCGTCGATGTCGATGCCAGACCCATACCTGCTCGTGAAGTTTTGAATAGAGTACGAATCAATCGGAAGTAAAATTTGCAAAGAATATTGTGAATGGAAGTGGTAGCTTTGCCAAATCGTCATGCTAAATGACCATAAAACTGTAATATTCTCAGGAATGGCGGCACTTTGCGGTGATGACTTGACAAGAGGGTATTTTTAAAGGGAAAAAAGCTATAAATAATATTGTAAAACTCTGGACGATTATCAAAGCCACTGTTTCAATATAAAACAATTACTTATTTAGAGATCCAGCGCCATGCTTTTTCTCCCACCCAACGAACAAAGCCGCCTTGTCCCCAAAGTATTTAACAATGTCATTATTCAAAATTCCATCAGAGGATGAACTTCAAAATATTATTAGTGGTTTATAAAGCAGAAGGCAATCGAGGGTCAGAATACATCTCCAATCTCTTACTGCATTATGAAACTTCAGGTCGTCTGGGGCGGGTCTGGTTATTGTCCCCACGGTCAAAACTTAACATGGTGAAGCAGCAATTCGTTACTATTCTCCACATACCTAATATAACCGTTCAGAATCATGATCCAACTTCATGCTTTGTTAAATCACGGCCCAATGCTTGTCTTTTCGCTTTAGCTTTCACTTAGAATCTCCTACACTGCAGCTTTTATTTCTTTATTTTTATGCGTGATTTTATTCTCTTTATATTGTCTCAAATTTGATATGAATTGTTTATATCTTGTATAGCACCATCAACTGTCTTGTGTGAAAAGTGCAATACAAATAGACTTGTCTTGCCTTGCCTTACCACACTAGCCAATTACAAAATGACTAACTAACCAACACAGCGGCACGTCTTTGCACAGTGGAGGGAATCTGAACACCCGGAGAAGATCACCACGCTCATGGTGAGGGCCTGGAAACCTATCAATGATTTCTTCTGAATTCAACGCCAACCTCTGTACTGACCGCTAAATAATCATGCATGCCACAAAAATGCACAAACGCAAACTAACCCACAGCACTAATGGCATCATCCAACGAGCAATTCTGAAGAAAGTGTTTCATTGTTCTCTTTGCATGATGAGCAACTGTATCAACATTTCATGCTAAGGAATCTTCTAAACAGATTCCTGCAGGCCAGTGCTCTTTGTCACATGGATACGGACATTGTCTTTGAAACGAATATATCAAAACTCGTAAAATACACTCAAATTACTAGTCAACAGTTCCAATAATTATGCAATATATATTCTATTGAATTGCCAAAGTAAAGCATGATATATTTTTTTGTAATATTGATCTAGTCAGGCCAATATTGTGTAGAGATAACATCTATAGATATGTGGGCTAAGTTTATGTGTCTCTTCAGATGGAACTGGATGGAGCTGCAAGTTTTTGTCAGCAGTTAGTATTTGATGTCATGTGAACAAATGCTGAGGTATTCTGGCGAGTTTCACTTGAGATGAAAAGCAAATATCTGCTTCAACTTCATGGACTCATAGATTAGTTTACCAATTTTGTAAACAACACAATAAAGAAGAGATTTAATAAGATGTAGAGAGAATGAAGATGTGATCCCGAGGAAAACAGCAGTAAGAGCGATTTTCAGCAGTTTGGGACATCATAAATTGGAGCCTTAGAAAATTAGGAGACCGCAGATGGAGGAGTATTACAACTTGAAGGCTATATGTAAGGTAAACGTTCTCTGTGTTTTTTTATTCCCTGCAGCTGGAGAATCAAGAACTAAAAAGGCGGTAATTAAGGCGAAATGCAAAAGATTTCATAGCTCCCTGTGACGTAATAGCACATGTGAATGGGATACACACTGTGTATAAGTATTCTACTCAAGGAAGACATAGAGACAGCTATATTAAAAACATTGCAGGCACTTTGATAGATAAAGAGACGGTAGAATTTAGAGATGTCTGGGTAAATACGGATTTACATTTAGGTTACAGACGAATGACAAACACAATCGATCACGTGGTGCCGAAGGGACGTTCTATGTTTCATCTTCTATGTGAATTTAACGGATGAATCTACAACCAAATAAGTTCTGACATCCGTGTCCTCTAAAGATTTAATTTGTTACATGTCGCTGCAGATGCTTCTTATGTAGGCCATGTCCACTTAAGTTTTCTGTAAATCTATTTATTTCCACGTATATTTCTTTACTTCTTATAAATTTATTTCACCTTTCTTCCTTTACTTCTTTCTTGCATTTGAACTTTTTTTTTAAATTTACCTCCTTTTTCTTCATCTCTGTTCGTCTTTCATTCATCATATTTTTCGCTTCATTCTTTCGATATTAATGACAGTTCATATATTGAGCAATGATTTGAACCTGTGTCAGCGAGTGTTAAATATTGGTGACCTTGTGTTCTTTGCCTCTTTGTTCTTTGTTCTATGAACTATGAATTTAGTTCATATAAACACTCTGTCCATTTGGTCAGAAATCATGTAAACCTATTTGTATATTTTCATATATATATATATATATATTTCTTTCACATGCAATTTTTTATTTCTTCCATTTCTTCCCTACTCTATCTTCCTTTTATTTTCTGTCTCTTTATATTTCCTTATCGTTCCCTTCTACCTTGCTGCGTCTTATGTTTCGTCATATAGTTTTCAGATTAATTATTTCTCGTTGAGCAATGATTAAAACTCTTGTTGAGAGTTTTCATGTATTCATGAACTAGTATACGTATTTGCTCACTTACAATTCCTTATTCTGCTTTAAAGGGATCACACTAAGGGAATGAATGGAACCTAGAGTTATTAGATGTAACAGAAACACGAGAAAGTCGGCTGATGCTGAAGATCTGAGGATGTTATTAAGTGCTACTTTATTCAGAAATGTGTGTGTGAGCTTCATTCTCATATGCCTAAATTTATCTCCATTTATATGAAAAATAAAAGGAAATATCCAGTGAGTGGTTGTGAAATAATCGGCTGGATATGGAATTAAAATACGTTGCATTGAAGTTGATTCACTGCACTCAAAACAGAACGATTTTGATTTTTCAAAATTCTGTATTGTGCTGCTTCCGTTCTATGGTTTGAAAGATCTTTTCAAATGCTTCCCTCCACACCTCCCTGCGCTGGTAAGTTATCAAAAGACAACCACCCCTTTACAGAATGTCTCAGTGCTTAAGGGTAACTGGGAGGCGACGGTAACTCAACGGAACACGCGGTAGGGCAGCGGAGCACAGAAGAGCATGCCCGAATGTAATGAGCATCCAATCTAGAAGCGGATGGGCTACACAGATGACCATGGACATAGTCACTGCCAATTTATTTAGGGAAATTTGTACAAAATAACGTGGCCAGTGAGTTTATGTATTACTTCCTTAACATACAACTGTTTTAACGCTTCAGAGTGTAATTGTGTTCCTGCAATTTCTGAAGGAGTGTGTAGTGTGAACTTTTATTGACGTTGTTAATATATCTAAGAGCAGGAGCAGTAAAGGTGTCATCAAAATAGACATGAATTTATGGAAATGGAATTTAAATGGAATTTAAATGTACCACTCCGAAATGTCCCTACATTCATTAATGGAACGTCCAATGTTCTGTATAATAAGGGACCGTTCAACGGATTCAACGAATAATGACAACAAACAGCGTAGGTGTAAGTAAACGAATGCAATGTTCTTGTTGAAAAAATAAAATAACATAATAATCTGCAAGTGGGTGGTGGAGATGCGTTACGGGTAATAAATGGACAGGCTTTTGTTGAAACTGCAGTGAATAATTGACCTTTACATAAGACCATCAGATTTTGAAGAAGAATTAGGCCGTTTTGACTTTCGAGTCTGCTCAGCCGTTTCAACATGGCCGATCTTTTTTTCCCCTCTGCCCTAATCTCCTCCTTTTGCACCATATCGTTCATGCCCAGACTAGTCAAGTATCGATCAATATCTGCTCTAAAAAAAACATAAAGATGTGGTCTCCACAGCTGCCGGTGAAAACGAATTCCAGAGATTCACCAGTCTCTGGAGAAATAAATTCCTCCTGATACTGTTCAGAAAGGAAGCCCCGCAGTCTGAGCCTGTATCCTCTAGTCGTAGACTCCCCCACTGTAGGAAACGCCCTCCACCCATCCATCCAATCAAGGCCTTGCACTTTGAGAAAGGTTTCAATTAGGTCTCCGCTATTGTTCTGAACTCCAGTGAATACAGAACCAAAGCCATCAAATACTTTTCATATAACAAGCCGCACAGATCTCAACTCATATGTCACAATCAGTCCTGCGGAATTTGTGCATCGACAAGTTTCTGATAAGTTTTGTACTTACTTCTCAGTTCATGTTTGTTAAGGTCATCAGAGCCTCCATGGCCTCCGCGGTTAGCTCCGTATTTATCACGACGAGGCTTAGAAATCGTACATGTGCATAGAACTGTTACCATCAGAATCATGAACAAGTTGGAATTCAACACGAAGCCGTTCCCGCACCTTCTCATTTCTGGTATATCTGTCAAAAGTGCCAAACACAAAATATGACAGGTCACTGTAATGCAGAGCAGTCTTGGAGATTTACCGACACTACATCATACTTATCTCGCATTCCTGCATTTTGGGTTCAAATACCCTATTCTGAACCACTTGATGAACTGCAGATAGATTAGGTACATAGTGACGACGGGAACCTACTCAGAATCAATGATGAATAATAATGAACTGTGGTTCATTCGGTAAGATTTTGATTAAGGACCTTTGATCGATGAAGATTTGCAGCAATATTAACCATTATTAGATACCTCATTAAAATTGTAATCCGTCTCTAAAATATCCATACAGCACAATTGTCTCCGCAATCATGCAACGATCAACGAAGTACTTAAACACTTTATCCTATTTGCCTCCATTACCACTCCTGGAAGAGCATCTTAGAAACCCACCACTCTGCGTAAAATGTTTCAGCATATCTCCTTTCAAATTACTCGCCATTAATTCAAAACTTGCTAGTGGTATTCAGTATTTCAAACTTGGGAAAGCGTTACCATCTGTCAATTTCATACGTATTATAATTCTCATGATCGTTAAACATGTACTCATGCTCCCTTGAGTCTATGCCAATCTTCCGAAAACAAAGTTTTACAAAATTTCCTTTTTGCTACAACTCTAAACCAGTCATAATCCGAATAATATATTCGCTTCCTCTCCAACATCGTTATGTTTCTTATAATTCCTTTGCAAAGACTGAATTTTATGCTCCGAATTTAGCTTAACTAGAGATATTTTATACAACTGCAACACGCTGCTGATGCAGGGAATTGGTGGAGAACTTTATTAAATGTTGGAAACTGAATCATCTGCAGATCAACGTCAGTAAGACAAGGGAGATGGTGATGGACTTCAGAGAGACTGAGCTTACACTGCTTCCTGTTACTGTTGATGTTGATGATGTGGATGTGCTAAAGACATGCAAGCTCCTGTGCGTGCACCTGGTTGACAGACTTGAGCGGAGCGCCAACGTTGAGAAGGGCCAGAGTCGCCTCTACTTCCGAGAAGACCGTTTCTTTGGAATATCTCGACCTCTCCTTCGCATGTCCCATCAGTCTGATCTCGTCAGTATAATCTTCTGTGCGGTTGTATGCCGGGACAATGACATCAACACGGGTGATACCAAAGAGCTCAATAAACCGATTGGAGCTCTATTTTAGGAGTCCAACTGGACACATTGGAGGCTATAGTAGAACAAAGGAACTTACGGAAACCCTGGCAATTCTCGACAATTTTTCTCACCCTCTGCATGCCAATAGCTGGACACAGAAGGGTTTTTTTTCGTAATAGACTAAGGTAACTGCGCTAGTCTAAAGAGCGCTATATGAGGTCATTCATACCCTCGGTGATAAGGTTCTATAATAAGACAATATCACATAGCAGCAGAATGAGGCCATGTGACCAGCGACTCTGCTCCGCCATTCAATCATGACTGTTCTATTTTTTCTACCGCCTCCTGAAACCTAGTTGAGGAGCAAATAGAGGAAAAAAGACTATGATGTCTCAACTCTGGCCGGGGAGGTGATGGGCCCACCTTGTAGACTGTTTCCGATAACGTCTTTTTAAATTATTTCATACTTCTCTTCTAAAATTATTATATCGGTGCAACCTAATGTTATTTCGAAAACAAAATCAATAACGTATCTTTCAACGACTAATTTACAACATATTAAGTCTCTTTCAAGACTTGGCTGCAATAGTTTCAATGCATCATGACAGTTGAGGATCTGGCATTTACCCTTACACTGCCCCTTTACCTTTGATCTGCCATATTGCAACATCTCACGTTTCGCCGAAATGTACACCCACTTCTTCATCCACATCTGCAACTAATTTATATGACAAACACGTCTGTTCGATACAACCAGCTGTGTAAAGGGTTAGATCTTACGATAGTACTTTTTCAACGTCAGTACTTAATCCTTTGCATTTTTTCATATTCGCATCGTTTCCCTTTGTCTGTTCTTTCAGAAAATCACTGGCAGTTGTGTGTTTTTTTTTAATGTGCTGTATTCATCCATAAATCAATTAATTCAGCTTCACATCCGAAGTTACCGTTCCTCACAAATTAATATTTTGACAAATGTGAGATGAGTTCTGACGAAATGACGGATGGGGCCGAACGACATAATATGTTACGCAATGCTTTACAGCACAGGAGACAGGTTCAATTCCCGCCACTGCCTGTTAGGAGTTTGTAGTTTCTCCCCGTAACCGCGTGGACTTTATCTGGGTGTTTCGGTTCCGTTCCACAGTCCACCATAAATAAATTACTAAATCAATAAGAATTAGGATTTTTTCTCTTTATTTTGATGCTACAACTACTGGTTCACCATCGTCGATGAAACAGTGAAATTCCACAATTCACAATTCACATATACGTATACTGCGCAACCAGCAAAGATTTTGCTTCTTGAATTACTTTGGGTGTATCTTGTGGCTTGTGTGATGCTGATCCTGAACATCCCCATGAATCTTCCAGAACACGCAAAGTTTCTTTTGTTGTCACCTATATTTGCTTTCTTCAATCGATAATTGAAATCACTTAAAATGTTCCCACCATAGACAAATAATTCTCTGTCTTGCCCAGACAATTTTGGGCATGCGTACGCACTGCAGATTATCCAGGGCAGGACACGTTTGAAGAAGTCTATAAAGGCAGAACGCAAAAACATTTGCATGCATTGCGATTACACGTACATCGGATTACAATCGCGTTGATGTGAAGCTCTGTGCGCAGTTAAAGTGAATGTTCATCATAAAGTAAAAGTAATTTCGGGAGTATTTGTTTTTTACCAAAATATCTCAGCAACTTTGCGACAGCCATTCTACTTATTCTTATATTGGTGGCGACTAAATGATTAAATCTCCAAGGCAGAGCAGGAATCCTCTAATATAAAAAAAAATCAGTGGGGCATAAAACTGGTGACCAACACAAACCCTGGACATCTGACATTTGCTTTGCAACTCGCCTTGTCGATCTTAGACTTGGCTCCGAGACATCCGGAACTCAACACCGTTCGTTGTCCCAACGATAGGCGAAAATAGATGGATCAAGTGACATACTGCCACTTCTGTCTGATCACTGTGCCTGTTTTTTCCTCTCTGCTGAAAACAATACATCAAATGAATAGGCGATTCACCGTTCAGCCAGGAGACTTGTGCCTCATGGCGATCGATTTTCAGCACCACAATCACCAGAGGCATGTCGTCACGATGATGATGCCATGATACTCGGTCCAGGAATGGAGAATGACACTGATATTGATATGTATTTTTGAACCATTTACGTCAAATGAGCCTTGTGCGATTACAAAAAAAAACAACAAAATCCGTGAAGGGTTTTGACATTTGAGACAGTTGTTTCTCTGAAAAAAAAATAGATCCCAAGATTGAGGAAGACATTTTTGCTGATCCACGAATGAAACAGATCAGCAATGACAGGAAATTCGAAGAATGTTTTAAAACGCAGAGAAAATGGCTTGGAAGACATTCAAAAGGTACTTGTTGAAAAATTTGTAGGCAACATCAGAGCAACACACTGCTTAACAGCTTGCTTAAAGCACACGAAAGTGTGAACAACCGGCCACGGAAACTACATTTTCCGCTCATCATTTTTGTTTCTTCCATGCAAATCTTGACTCAGTCAATGACGAGCATCGTGATAAGACGTTGCGGTCACAGAGAAAAGGAGGCAGGGCAACTGGAACCCAACAGTGGGTGCTGGCTAATTATTGTTAAAACTTTACATAGGAATTCTTAAAGTGTGGATGCAAACTAAAACCGTCAACAAAACAGTTTAGCTCAGTTTACCTATTACAAATTGTCACCTACGTTGTGCAATTCATTACATTATATTCAATAAAAGTTTTCTTGTTTCTCCAAATTCCTACGTGATATAATTCTTCTGAAATTATGTTTGTGTTAGGCTTAAGCAACTATCATAATGATTAAAAAAAAATCCGAGCAAACACCCTCTTGGAAATAAATTGCTATCCAGTGATTTTATTTCAGGTCACAGGCTTATTATACTATAATTTATGACTTTCAAATCTGTCACTTCTGTTACCTTAAATATTTCATTGTTCTCAGTTTAATTGAAGTTCCATATCTCCATTCGAAGGGGGGTGTAAAGAACATAATCAAACCCACTAAGGGATACCCTACTCAGATACGCCCAGGCATAAGAATACAATACATAATAGAATTGAAAATGGAGTAAACAACTTTCCCACTCAAACATGCCATTCCATTCAACATGATTATGTATGATGTTTCAAACTATAATCACATCGTCTGTGACAGTTTAATATTGAGTTTAACTCCACCATCATTCAAAACCTTCTATCTAATTACCTGAAGCTATCTTGACACAAGGAAAACCCGCGGTAGAGTATTGGAGAGATTTGCCATCACCGGTGAGCATACTATGTCTAAAAGAGTTGACACATCTACGAGTTACATTCTCAACCGTTAGGTTAAACTTCTGAGCATGTACCTTCTGATGTTCACTTTGGGTCGTGTACAAATGAGTCAATCGGAAAAATCTGGGAAGAATACAAGCGTAACATTGCTAACTTTCAGTGGCAGACACATTTCTCCATTCACGGAGTCCCCACAGGCACCAGGAATACTTCGATCATTTCCTCATGGCTACTAACTTTCCTGCATCCATTATCGTTTATTTGTCCACCTCCGACGCACGTGGTGGACTAAACATGCAGGTACTGAAGAACCAGTTACGTCATTATCAGGGAATATTTCTTTGTGTAAATGGCAAGGTCCAATCCATTCCATCTCCCTGTTAAGGCATTGCAATCTTTTGGGCATGATTGTGTCAATCCATTCTCATTAATTTGTAACGTTATTTGTTGTGTATAATACTCGATGGAAAATGTTTTCGGAAGTGTTGATTTCTCAGAAGTGTTTTGTAGTTATGAAAATAAACTCTGGAAATGAAGACAAGTATAATTCCAGACTGCATGCAACTTGAATGAATTTGGAGGAACATGAAAATAACTTACATTGAATGTAAAGAGGTTAACGGCATATCGGTGCTTATTAATGCTTATTTTTTTATTAATTATAGTCCTTTGTTCTCAGTGTCTGAAGCTTCCCGCTTAATTAAACATAAACGTCCGACAGCATTGATGGATACAAGTTGCCCTGATGCCATTAATCCAATTCCATAGTGAAATATTTTACCATGTTCATCACTGACAGCAGCACGATTTGCAGGGAAGAACTCTAACTGCGGGTGTAGAAAATGAATCTTTAGAATTTCACCTGCAAACGCATCTTTCCTATTCCTTACTTCTACCTCAGCGCAGGAATCAGTCCTTATGTGACACCATTGTCCATTCGTCTCTCCCCTTTGATCTCCGTCCTGGCACTTATCCTTGCAAACGTGACAAATGCTACTGCTCTGACACTTCCTCCCTTACTTCCATTCAGAAATCTAAACAGTCCTTCCAGCTGAAGCGCTATTTCATCTGTGAGTCCGTTGTGGTCATCCTCTGTATCTGGTGCTCCCGGTGCTGCTTCCTATATATCGGTCTGACACGTCGCATTGGGAGACCACTTCACCGAGAACGTACGCTCCTTACTCCAGTAAATGCGGGGTCCCCCAATGGCCGCCCATTTCAAATCTACTTGGCATTCCCATACAGACAGGTCAGCACATGGGCTTCTCCACTGTCGTGATGAAACCACACTCTGGTTGGAGAAACCGCACTTATATTCCGTCTGGGTAGCGTGCAACCTGATGGCATGAACATCGTTTTCCCGAACTTCCGGTGATGCCACGCTTCATCATTGCCAAATCCCATTTTCCTCTCTCACACCTGCCTATAAACTCCCGTGGGTGCCCCTCCTCCTTCCCTTTCTCCCATTGTTTTCTACCCTCCGAACAGACACCACCTTCTCGATCCCTGTATATCTTGCAAGTCTTTATTTCACCCTTCCCCTCTCGACCCCCTACTCTCCCGGTTTAACCTTTCATTTTGTGGTTTTTCCTCCCGTCTTCCCAACTTCTAACTCTGACTCCTTGTCTTACTTCCCAGTCCTAATTAAGGATGTCGGCGCGAAGCTGCGTCTGTACTCAACCTACAAAGTTCCTCCAACATTCTGTGAGTGTTGCTCGGATTTCCAGCACGTGCAGGTTTTCTTTAGCTTGCATGTAGTGAAATGTTGTCCTTTATGTTTCTGTGTGATTATCACCTATCTGCACGAAGTTTAGTATTCCGTAGTTCTCAGGGACACGTTCAGCAACACCGTTGAATGACGGCTGTGCTGTTTTCTATTCTGTTTCTACTGGAACTTCTTCTAATTGTCCGTCATTGATGGAGTGTATGATTTATTGACCAGAACTGTTTTCTTTAGCCGCTCTATTTGTTATTCTAGGAAACATTTGTCTGATATGAATCCTTCATCGTCCTTGTCCATCACGTTTACTATATGCATTCATAAGACCCAATTTATAAGAATGCGAGGCCAAATATTTTTGGGGGGTTTACAAGTAGTTTGTCTGCCACACCTTGCTGCTCAGGATCTTACTGCTCACGAAATGGTCAATCCTTTTTAATGCAATGAAGTTCTTTAGCACGGCAAATGAAACAACAACACTCGGTATTTCCAATGTTTACCTCTATTTATCGTTATAGTTTTCCTGTTGTAGATCCTGTACTATACGTGTTTAGGGACTCCCAAATTTCAAAAGTTTTCCTTCACGTATACTGAGCAGCTGATTGGTACTCCAGGGTTGGTATTGCCGTTTTGCAGCTGCACTTCCAGGCTAAACAGCTAGTGAATCAATAAAAATACAACATTCTTGTCTGCCACGCTGGCAAACCAAACCATGCCCAGGCGTGCTAATACTTTACAGCAATCTTTTCAGCTTAAATATGGGTATTGTAGCGGTGTGCTACAAACAGCGCTAAAATTACGACACGGAGTCGGTAACTGCAGTCGAAGGAAAAACTTTATTCGAAAACTTCAGCCTCACTTTTAAGCCTCTGTCAACCGGCCCCCCATGGCGAAGAGGCTCCAAAGCTCTGTGCTCGCAAACCCCCGTAGGCTATCTAATTGTGAGTCGGTTCGCATACGCTAGGAAATGAGCCGCCACATAACCCCCCCCCCCAGAACCGGCGATACACCCCCCAATGTCCACAGCCTGGGCCAGAACCTGCTTGGGAGGTCGGCCTCTGCGCCGAGGCGCCGGAAACTCGGCCGGTTGCGCCAGGTCCACATGGGCCGGCTTGAGGCGGTCCACCGTGAAAACCTCCTCCTTCCCCCCAACGTCCAGCACGAACGTGGACCCGTTGTTCCGGAGCACCGTAAACGGCCCCTCGTATGGCCGCTGCAGCGGTGGCCGATGCCCGCCCCTTCGTACAAACACAAACTTACAGTTCCGTAGGTCTTTGGGTACGCAGGTCGGGTGCCGCCCATGCTGTGAAGTGGGTATGGGGGCCAGGTTACCGAGCTTCTCGCGAAGTCTGCCCAGGACTGCAGCGGGTTCTTCCTCTTGCCCCCTCGGGGCTGGTAGGAACTCCCCGGGGACGGCCAGGGGCGCGCCGTATACCAACTCGGCCGACGAGGCGTGCAGGTCGTCCTTGGGCGCTGTGCGGATGCCGAGAAGGACCCAGGGAAGCTCGTCCGCCCAGTTGGCTCCTCGCAGGCGGGCCATGAGGGCCGACTTCAGGTGACGGTGGAAACGCTCCACTAGCCCGTTCGACTGTGGGTGGTAGGCAGTGGTGTGGTGCAGCTGAGTCCCCAAAAGGCTGGCCATAGCTGACCACAGGCTGGAGGTGAACTGGGCGCCTCTGTCGGAGGTAATGTGGGCTGGTACACCAAAGCGTGATATCCAGGTGGCGATCAGGGCTCGGGCGCAAGATTCGGAGGTGGTGTCGGTGAGCGGGACCGCCTCTGGCCATCTTGTGAACCGGTCCACGATAGTCAGGAGGTAACGCGCTCCGCGCGACACTGGCAGGGGGCCCACGATATCCACATGAATGTGGTCGAAACGCCGGTGGGCGGGATGGAACTGCTGCGGTGGGGCTTTGGTGTGCCGCTGAACCTTGGCCGTCTGGCAGTGCATGCACGTCCTGGCCCATTCACTGACCTGTTTGCGGAGTCCGTGCCAAACGAACCTGCTGGAAACCATCCGGACAGTTGTCCGGATGGAGGGATGCGCCAAGTTATGAATGGAGTCGAAAACACGTCGCCGCCAGGCTGCGGGGACGACCGGACGGGGCTGGTTGGTGGCGACGTCACAGAGTAGGGTCCTCTCACCTGGGCCCACGGGGAAGTCCTGGAGCTGCAAACCAGAGACTGCAGTCCTGTAACTCGGAATCTCCTCATCTACCTGCTGTGCCTCTGCCAGTGCCTCAAAGTCTACCCCTTGGGAAAGGGCATGAACGGTAGGGCGAGAGAGCGCATCCGCCACGACATTGTCCTTACCCGAGACGTGCCGGACATCCGTTGTGTATTCAGAGATGTAGGACAGGTGGCGTTGCTGGCGGGATGACCAGGGGTCGGATGCTTTCGTAAACGCAAAGGTAAGCGGTTTGTGGTCCGTGAACGCGGTGAAGGGCCGACCTTCTAGGAAGTACCTGAAATGCCGGATTGCCAGGTAGAGCGCCAACAGTTCCCGGTCAAAAGCACTGTACTTGAGCTCGGGTGGCCGCAGGTGTTTGCTGAAAAACGCCAGGGGTTGCCAGCGACCTGCGATGAGCTGCTCCAGCACCCCACCGACTGCCGTGTTTGATGCGTCCACTGTGAGGGCGGTAGGGGTGTCCATTCTGGGATGTACTAGCATTGCGGCGTCAGCCAAAGCTTCCTTCGTTTGAACGAAAGCGGCGGCGGACTCCTCGTCCCAGGTAATGTCCTTGCTCGGACCCGACATCAGGGCGAACAGGGGGCGCATGATCCGGGCAGCTGAAGGGAGGAAGCGGCGGTAGAAATTGACCATACCTACGAATTCCTGAAGGCCTTTGACCGTGGTGGGTCGGGGGAAGTGGCGGACCGCATCTACCTTAGCGGGCAGAGGGGTTGCCCCGTCTTTAGTAATCCTGTGGCCCAGGAAGTCAATGGTATCAAGTCCGAACTGGCATTTGGCAGGGTTGATTGTAAGACCGTACTCACTCAGTCGGGCGCAGAGTTGACGGAGGTGGGACAGATGCTCCTGACGACTGCCGCTGGCTATGAGGATGTCATCCAAATAGATGAACGCGAAGTCCAGGTCCCGTCCCACCGCGTCCATTAACCGCTGGAACGTCTGTGCGGCATTCTTCAGGCCGAACGGCATGCGGAGGAACTCGAAGAGGCCAAACGGGGTGATGAGAGCCGTCTTGGGGACGTCGTCAGGATGCATCGGGATTTGATGGTACCCTCGGACAAGGTCGACCTTGGAGAAGATCCGGGCGCCGTGCAGGTTTGCCGCAAAGTCCTGAATGTGCGGCACAGGGTAGCGGTCCGGTGTGGTAGCCTCGTTCAGCCTGCGGTAGTCGCCGCACGGTCTCCAGCCCCCCGTCGCTTTGGGCACCATGTGCAGGGGGGAAGCCCAGGGGCTGTCGGACCGCCGGATGATCCCCAATTCCTCCATTCTCTGGAACTCCTCCTTCGCCAGTCGGAGCTTGTCCGGGGGAAGCCGCCGAGCACGGGCATGGAGGGGTGGTCCCTGTGTCGGGATGTGGTGCTGTACGCCGTGCCTGGGCATGGCTGCTGTGAACTGCGGTGCCAGAACCGATGGGAACTCCGCCAGGACCCTGGTGAAGTCGTTGTCGGACAGCGTGATGGAGCCGAGGTGAGGGGCTGGCAACTGGGCCGCGCCCAGGGAGAACGTCTGAAAGGTCTCGGCGTGTACCAGTCTCTTCCTGGGCAGGTCAACCAGCAGGCTGTGAGCTCGCAAAAAATCCGCACCCAGAAGCGGTTGGGCTACGGCGGCCAGTGTGAAGTCCCACGTGAACTGGCTGGGGCCGAACTGTAGCTGCACCTGACGGGTGCCATAGGTCCTTACTGTGCTGCCATTCACGGCCCTCAGGGGGGGACCCGGTGCCCTGCTGCGAGTGTCGTAACTTGTCGGAGGTAAAACGCTGACCTCAGCCCCAGTATCGACCAAAAAGCGGCGTCCCGACCTGCTATCCCACACATACAGGAGGCTATCCCGATGGCCAGCCGCCGTAGCCATCAGCGGCGGCTGGCCCTGGCGTTTCCCGGGAACTTGCAGGGCGGGCGACAACGGCAGGCTTCTGCGCCCCACCGCTGGTGGTAGAAGCACCAGTGTTCATTGGGCCGGGGGTTGGCGGGCTCTGCGGCCGGGCCTGGACTGGTTTGCTGCTGGGAGCGTGGCTGGGAGATCTGTGCGATGGACACCCCGCTCACCTTTTTGGCGTTCCACAGCAAGTCCGCCCGGGCTGCCACCTTCCGGGGGTCACTGAAATCCGCGTCGGACAGCAGCAGGCGTATGTCCTCGGGCAGCTGCTCCAGGAATGCCTGCTCAAACATGAGGCCTGTGTGTCCCTCGGCCAGAGACAACATCTCGTTCATTAAAGCCGATGGAGGTCTGTCGCCCAAGCCATCCAGGTGCAGTAAACGGGCAGCCCGCTCGCGCCGTGAGAGTCCGAAAGTCCTGAGGAGCAGGGCTTTGAATTCCGTGTACTTGCCGTCTGCCGGGGGCGACTGTACGAACTCCGCGACCTGGGCAGCTGTGTCCTGGTCGAGGGAGCCCACCACGTAGTAGTAGCGGGTGTCTTCTGAGGTGATCCGGCGAACGTGGAATTGGGCTTCGGCTTGCTGGAACCATAGGTCCGGGCGCTGTGTCCAGAAACCCGGCAGTTTCAACGAAACCGCATGAACAGAGGCGGCGTCGGTCATTTCTGGTCCAAAAATCGTTTGGACCGTCGGGGTCACCAATTGTAGCGGTGTGCTACAAACAGCGCTAAAATTACGACACGGAGTCGGTAACTGCAGTCGAAGGAAAAACTTTATTCGAAAACTTCAGCCTCACTTTTAAGCCTCTGTCAACCGGCCCCCCATGGCGAAGAGGCTCCAAAGCTCTGTGCTCGCAAACCCCCGTAGGCTATCTAATTGTGAGTCGGTTCGCATACGCTAGGAAATGAGCCGCCACAGTATCATTTTAATTGTTCTGAATTATGAAATAACAGATACAGGCGCTTCCAAAAAATGGTGCGTGACCGGAAATTTCATGGTGATTTTTACCGATTAGCAGCAAAAATCCATACTGTTAACTCAAAACTATTTTATAAATATTTTATTTACAATTTTCAGTTTTACAAAGAAAAAACATAACGAAGACGAACAAGACAATACAAAGAAAATGCAGCTCTTGGCGGAGCACAGACAAAATAAATCAAAAACAAAACAACAAAAAGGCTGCCAGACGATTTACTAAACAAATTATCAAAAAAAAAGGAGCTGGCACAACAGTGGTATCACGCAAGCAATGTAAAATAAAATGAATAAAGGAACACGGTTAGGCACGGCACACACTCATGAGACTAGACAGTTCAAGATCACTATGCATGTGAGGTATTATGACACTGAGCCAAGAAAGGTCCCCATATTCTCTCAAATATTTTCTATGCATTGTGTTTGTGCAGACGCTGTCATTCCATTTGTAAAATAGACAACATTTCCTTGAGCCAGAATGCAAAGGTAGGTGGAGTAGTAGACCGAAGTCAGAAGAATAGGTTTCTTAGCCCCCACCATTCCTAGATGCAGGGCAATCTGCATGTCGTGCGGCAACTCAAGAGTCACTGCAGAACATCCAAAGGTGGCGAGGTCGTGATTGGGATGAATGTCTCTAGAATAGGCTTTTGAGTGCCACTCAAAAATTGCAGTCCAAATATTGTATATCGTAGAGCATAACCAGAAAAGATATGCTAGTGAGCCCTCAGCGGAGCGGCACTTGTCGTACTCAGGAGACACAGATGGAAAGATGTGATTCAGTTTTGTTTTTGATCAATGCAATCTATGCATCACTTTGTACTGGATAAACCTGCAGCGTGATTTAATAGAATAACAGTCAACCCTGGACATTGCCTCCTCCCAAATTTCCGCTGATATCTCTGAGATCAACTCCCTAGCCCAGTTTTCCCGAAAAAAAATTGTAGAAAGCAAAGGAGTAAATCAATTCATACATTTTGACAATAACTCTCTGGAGGGAGCAAGAGGTTTTCAAGAAAGGAATGGGTGGTGGAAACAGGTTCGAAGTGTGGGCACTCTTCCTTAACGTAGTGTCCAACTTGGAGACAGCGAAAACAATGACAATTTGGAAGGTTGAACTTTGTGCCTAATTGTGTGAATGTTGTAAATCGCCCATCGATGAACAGTTCTAAGAAAGTTTTGATACCCCTCTCTCTCCAGACTGCAACCACACCATCTAATTGTCCAGTCTTAAATGAGTCATTTTGACAAATCGGAGCGTGTATGGAGACACTAGGAATTTGGTGAGCCACTTTCATCTGATTTAATATTCGTAAATAATTTTTTTAAGGTAAAGTTTTGTTGGATTAGCTTATCTGTTGAGGTATAAGTGGAAAGCAGAAGAGCAGGAAATGAAGAATATTTAACAACAGAGAGTGTCAGCTGTACCTATGAAGGTTTTTCTTCGGTCTCAGCACCACCACATTTCCTGTACGTATAAGCCCTGGAGTTAGCTGCGCAATAGTAATGCTTGATAATTGGTAGACCAGTACCGCCATTTGTGTAGAGGTTTCTGTAGGTGAGCCTTAGATATCCTGTGTGATTTATAGCCCCACTCAAAGAGCAATATGATAGAGTCAAGTTTCTTAAAAAAAGGATGCATTTAAGTATATAGGCAGGTATTGAAAAAGAGATAGAAACCTGGGTAGGCTCACCATTTTGCTAGCATTTACCCGTCCATTCATGAATAAGGACTGTAAACCCCAAGACTGGATATTTGTTTTGAGTTTTTCAAAGGATTATGAAAAGTTAAATTTGAAAAGATGCTTTGTGTTCTTAGTCAGTTTAATCCCCAAATAGCTGAAACAGAGCATAATATTTGTTGCCCTGGTGAAATGACACAAGTGGATAATCCGTTCGAGACATAGTGCTTGGCATGCGAGTAAGCTTAATAATGCAGCTCATGACGGCTCTTACAATCGAAAGAAATATGCAAAACGGAAAAAATAATGCCAAAAAACACCATCTTTTTTTTTTGTCAACTAACAGAAGAGCGGTAAATGAGTGAGAGTTAAAGACAAAATGGTTGACTAGAGTCAAATAACATTAATTACAGTTTTTTCACCTTTATGAGTATTTTCCTGAAAGGATGCCACTGCAAAGGATACAGTATAAAGGAGATTATCTCGGCGTCGCTCACCTTGGCCGAATTTACTTGCCAGGGGAAGTTTAATGTCTTGTTTCCTGCCCAGCACAAGAGGCTAATCAGAGAACGCATATAATCTAAATTATCATTAGAGACGTTGAATAAACTAAAGTAATAAACTTGAATAATCAAGGACCGGAGAAGAAGAAGAGATGTGGAGAGAAGAGGCGACCAGAAGGAAAGAGTAATCACTGGTTAGAGAACGGAAGTAAAGCTTTGGCGTCAAGAACGCGATCAGTGATGATGTGTTGTCTCCTGTTGTTTTCACCTGTTGTTTTTTCCATTATTATCGCACACCGCTTTGTTTTTTTCTCATTATATCCCTACTAAATGCGCATCTGTTCCTTTCATGCAGATTATGTATAATTGTTTGTTTGGTTTTAAGTTGCGTTGCCTCTTCCTTAATGTACAATGCGTCAATGAAACCTGGAATCAATTTGGCAATTCCGATCAATTCGGAATTATCAGAAAATTCATGATTGCTCCATCAAAGTAATGATTTGTCTGAAAAAGAAAATATTACTATCCAATTATCGGTCATTTTGGCCCTAGCTGATTATTTGATCTGGATGACTTGGGTGATTCAGCAATATGCAGTATGTGACTTGATACATTTGGATCATTAAACCGTAGTATGTGCGGATAAGTAACCAAACATCTCCGACTCGCCTCCCGAACATTCCTTTCTAACGAAACAGCATTGTTACGCCTGATAGTCTCTCTGTGGTGGAAGCCTCGCTTTCATTGAAAGGAATGTTTTGTAAACTCACAAAATGTGAATATTTTCCAGTTTTCCGTTCATGCATAGAGACCAGCGATGCTTTGTGATTCTTGGAAAAGTTAGAAAATCATTACTCAGATATATTTAGGATAATTATTCCTTTTACCTTACGTTTTTACTGGTATTTTCTTGGAGAGCAACATTTTAATTTAGCTTTGTTTCAAGAGCAAAACTCAGTTGAAGACTAATAGTCAACGCACTGACAACTATGAACCTCGTCCTCTAGAGTCTTTTTCCCCCTCTGTTTTATGCTCTTTGAAGTGTTCCATTAGAATTTCATATCCCGCATATATAAAGTCGGAGACATCCTACATGAAATATAGAATAAAGGAGAGCACGAACAAAGGTTATTCTGTCTCCCGACTGCATTCATTTGAGCAGGTTCGCATTTCTGAAAGGTTTCCCTAAAACCTGTCGTCTCACTTTGCAACTCAGTCCTGTCACGGCAATTAAGCACGTACTGGTAGTCTTTGTTTGACCTCACTCTATAGGTAGAACAATCTTCCATAGATAAGGACATAACTGCTTTATGTTGTACTCTGATTAAGCCTTTATAGTTAAAATACGAGACGAGTTTTATCTCTTTGAAAGACAACACAATATTTCCTTCGGGACTGTTGCACTCACATACCTTGTTCAGAAACTGGTGTAAAAAGACACTGATATTTGCCACATTCCCAATATTTTCTTCACATTCTACCCGCTCAAGTGAATGATCGGACTTGTGTTAATCTGAATGGCCTAATCTGCACAGGGAAACTGCAATGCATCAGCTCTCAATTTGCTCGGCCTATCGATTTCCTGTGACCCAGTGGGAACTTTTCTGTATCTCTTCTATCTACTCTTTCACTCAACATTGTCCTGTTCGCAATATGTGATATACTATTTTGAATTTCGTATCCAACTTAAGAATGTGTTATACGATGGATAAATAGATGTTTGATAGCAAGGTTCCCTCTGCTGTAGTTAGTAGACATGCTTCCAGGCCGTACATAGCTCTATCCACATCAATTTCTTATTATGGTGCTCGGTGCAATCATCGAAAATAGTGTGCTGATGTCCGACAATTAGAAAGATTTACGATGCATATATCCTCTTCAGGATACAAAGAGCAGAAATAAATACATTTAGTATTCGGGGATTTATCAATGATTGCAACGCATAGGAGGCTAGGAGATGTATGCTGTACCATTACAAAAGAAAACCAACCTAAGATTAAATACCCGATTAGGCAGCGATCACTACGAAATAAGAACAATTTACAAATATTTTATTGTGATATTTGGGAATGATTGCTGCTGAGAAAGATTCCTGTTGATATGATAGATAAATGGTGTTTAACAGCAAGGTGGCTTGCGCTGCAGTAATACAGATTTCATTGCTACTAGTGGCACCCTGTAAGCTCTTGACGGGGCTATGAGATAGGCGATTCCTTTTGTTGAAGGAATGCAGGAATTTGGGTTGCTTGCTGAGGAGAAAGGCCACAGTGCGCTACTTAAAGCAAAGTGAATGGAATCTGAAACGTTGTACATTTTCAGTAAAACGAAAAAGTGATAGCCAGATTGATAATAAGTGGTGGGATTGGATAGTGATATGTTAGAAGTTGTGAGGGGAATTGGTAATCTCAGTTTTTAAGCATCTCAACCATGGCGTTATAGAAACATAGAAAACCTACAGCAACATCCTGACCCTTCGGGCCACAAAATTGTGTCGAACATATCCCTACCTTAGAAATTACTAGGCTTACCTATAGCGCTCTATATCTCTAAGCTCCATGTACATATCCAAAATCAATAAAAATACCTTATCGTATCCGCCTCCACCACTGTTGCCTGCAGCCCATTCCACGCACATATCCTAGACATCTCCTCTCTACCTACACCCCAGCACCCTAAACCTCTGTCCAGTTGTGGCAACCAGTTCAGCCTTGAGAAAAAGCCTCTGACTATCCACACAATCAATGCCTCTCAGAATCTTATACACCTCTTTCAGGTCACCTCTCGTACTCCGTCTCTCCAAGATGAAAAAGTCATGTTCACTCAACCTATTCTTATAAGGAGGTTCCACAATCCAGGCAATATCCTTCTAATTAACCTCTGCACCCTTTCTATGCTTTCCACATTTTTCCTGTAGTGAGGTGACCAGAACTAAGCACAGTATTCCAAGTGGGGTCTGACCAGGGTCCAATATAGCTGCAACCTTACTAGTCGGCTCCTAAATTCATTTGCACGGTTGATGAAGGCCAATAGACCGTACGTCTTCTTAACCACAGAGTCAACCTGCTCAGCTGCTTTGAGCGTCCTAAAGACTCGGACCCCAAGATACCTCTGATCCTCAACACTGCCAAGAGTCTTACTTTTAATACATATTTTGCCATCATATTTGACCCACCAAAATTAACCACATCAAACTTATCTGGGTTAAACACCTTAGGCTGCTTCTCAGCCCAGTTTTGTGTCCTATCAATGTCCTTCAGTAAAGTCCGACAGCCCTCCACACCATACACAACACCACCAAACATTTTGATCAGCAGATTTACTGATTCATGTTTTCACTTCCCCATCCAGGTCATTTATAAAAGTCATGAAGCGTTAGTGGTCTCATAGCATGTCCCTGAGGCACACCACTGTTCATCGATCACCAGGCAGAATAGTATCAGCCTAGACCCACTCTTTGCATTGAATTCGTTGCTGAACTCCATCGTCCACATCTCAGCCCAGTTGTGCATCCTATTAATGTCCCGTTGTAACCCCTGGCAGAACTCTACACTATCCACAACACCTTCTACCATTCTGTCATTAGAAAACTTACTAATCCGTTCCTCCACTTCCTCATCCAGGTCATTTGTAAAAAGCACAAAGAGTAAGAGTCCCAGAACAGACTCCTGAGGCACTCCACTGGTGACAGACCTCCATGGACAATATGACCCGTCGACAATCACTCTTTGCCTTCTGTCGGCAATTCAGTACTGGATCCACTAAGCAATGTCCCCTTCAATCCCATACCTCCTTCCATTCTCAGTAAGCCTGGCATGGGGTATTTTATCAAATGCCTTGCTGAAATCCATATACACTACATCTACTGCTCTTCCTTCAACAATGTGTGTAGTCACATCCTTAAAAAAAATCAATAAGGCTCGTAAGGCAGGACCTGCCCTTTACAAAGCCATGTTGACTATTCCTAATCATTTTATACATCTGCAAATGTTCATAAATCCTGCCTCTCAGAAACTTCTCCATCAACTTAACAACCACTGAGGTAAGACTCACTGCTCTATAATTTCCTGGACCATTTCTACTCACTAACAATGTTCACAACCCTCCAATCCACCAGTACCTCTCCTGTGTCCATTGATGATGCAAAGAGCATCGCCAGAGGCTTAGCAATATTTTCGCTTGCATCCCATAGGAGCCTGCGCTACATCTCATACGGTCCAGGCGACCTATTTAACTTGATGTTTTCCAAAAACTCTAGCACATCCTTTTTCTTAATATTTATATGTTCAAACTTGACAGTCTGCTGCCAGTCATCGCTACAATCAACAGTATCCTTTTCCATAGTGATTACTAGAATAAAATATTCATTAAGTACCTCTGCTGTTTACTCCGTTTGCATACATTCTCTCCCACTGACACACTTGATAGAACCTTTTCTTTGACATCTTATCCTCTTGCTCTTCACATAGTTGTAGAATGTCTTGGGGTTTTCCTTAATCCTGCCCGCGAAGGCCTTCTCATCGCCCCTTCTGGCTCTGCTAATTTCTTGCTTAAGCTCCTTCCTCTTATTCTTATAAGATTCTAGATCTCTAACTTGACGTAGCTTTCTGAAACTTTGGTAAGCTTTTCTTTTCTTCTTGACTAGATTTGTACACCATTGTCTTTGTTCCATGGTCTTTGTACACCATGCTTCCTGTACCTTACCATAACTTTCCTGTCTCATTCAACCATACCTCTGCATAACTCTAAACAAATATCCACTAAACATTTGCCACATTTCTTACGTACTTCTCCCTGAGAACATCTGTTTCCTATTTAAGCTTCAAATTTCCTGCCTAATAGCTTCATAATTCCGATTACTCCAATTAAATGCTTTTCTAACTTGTCTGTTCCTACCTCTCTCCAATGCTGTTGTAAAGAAGATAAAATTATGATTACTATTTCCAACATGCTCTCGCACTGAGAGGTCTGTCAACTGACCAGGTTAGTTTCCAAATACCAAATCAAGTACAGCCCTTCCTCTTGTAGTCTTATGTAGATATTGTATCAAGAAACCTTCCTGAACACACCTAACAAACCTCACCCCATCTAAACACTTTGCTCTAAGGAGATGACAAAAGACATTTGGGAAATTATTTGGGAAATACGTTCACGATAACTCCGTTATAGTTACACCTTTCCAGGATCTGTTTCCCTAACCGCTTCTCAGTTACTATTGGGCGAACTATAAAAAACACCCAGTAAAGTTACGGACCCCTTCCTTTTCCTGACCTCCACCCACAGAGTCTCCTTAGATGTCGTCCAGCTTTTCTGCAGCCGTGACGCTATCTCTGATCAACAGTGCCATGAACCCAGCTCTTTCAGCCTGCCCCCTCCTTGTTTTTTTTTTTCTGGAACATCGATAACCCGGTACTTGTAGAAAAAAAATCCTGTCACAGAGCCATCCAAGTCTCTGTAATAGCTAACATATCATATCTCCAAGTAAAATGATCCACGATTTAAGCTCATCGGCTTTCTTTGCAAAACTCCTTGCGTTAAAATAGACTCATCTCAAATCTTCGGTCTGAGCGCGTCCCTTCTCTATCACCTGCCAATCCTCCCTCTCGCACAGTCTACAAGCTTTCTCTATTTCTGAACAATCCTCCTCTTCGGTTCTGTTCCCTTAACTTTAGCAAACCTCCCCACTAGGATATTGCCCCACTGCCCCCGGGATTCAAGTGCAACCCGTCCTTTATTCTGCAAGTCACACCTGCCCCAAAATAGGTCCAAATGATGCAGAAATCTGAATCCCTGCCCCCCTGCTCCAATCCCTGAGTCACGAATTTATCCACCACCACATTATATTCTTTTTCTCGCTGTCACGGGGCAGAAGCAGTAATCGTGAGTTTACTGCCTTTAGTGGCCCTGGTTCTCAACGTCCTTCAGAGAACTCTTTTTTTTTCTGGAACTCGTCCTTTTTCCTACCTATGGTCTTGGTACCAATATGTGCCGCGAATTCTGGATGTTCTCCCTCCCACTGTAGGACATCTTGGATCCGATCTGAAGCATCCCAGACCCTGGAACCTGGGAGGCAAACTACCATCCAAGTTTCTTTCCTGCGTCCACAGAATCTCTTCTGACCCCTAACTGTAGAGTCCCCTGTCGCTACTGCCTTCCTCTTCCCTTCCCTTCCCTCCTGATAAACAGGGGCAGATATCCTGCCACAGGCACAGCCACTATAGTTTCCTACATCTAGGCTGTCCCCCCCAACAGTACCCAAACAGGAATACTTATTTTCAAGTTATACAGCCACAGGGTTATATCCTGTAATACCTGACTCTTCCCCTTTCCTCTCCTGACTGCGACCCACTTGTCTGTCTCCTGTGGCCCGAGAGTGAACGCCTGCATATAATTCCTCTCTATCACCTCTTCCCTCTCCCTGACAAGACGACAGTCATCGAACTGCATCTCCACTTCCAGAACCTGGTCCCTAAGGAGCCGCAGCTCTATACACCTGGCGCAGAAATGGCCTCTGGAAGTCTGGGAGACTGCAGGACCTCTCGCATCTGACACCCAGCACAGAGAACTTGCCTCACACAAATACTTCCTCCTTTCTGCAATGAACACCGGTAAACCTACCTTGCCTCGTCCCGTTACCGCCTAAGCCCGTTCATCCAAATTCCTATCACTCTGCTGCCTGTCACATCCGCTGCCCGCTGGATATGGCCGTCTTCTCTTTAAACCTTTCGCGCTCTACTTGCTGGCGTCACGCGCCTGCGCAGTCTCGCCTCTCTTTCACCCAAAGTGGTTAAAAACTGCCTTGGCTCCTAAAGCCAGCCATTCGCTCGCAGCCTTATTGCTTCGAGTCAAATTTGAGGTATTACTTTAGTGAATTCACTGAAATTTAGTTTATTCAGTTAAATTTACTGAGAAGTCCACATGTGCTTACACAATCTACATATAATTGGAAATAGAATTAATTTGATATCTTCATATGTACCTATGTCGACAGAAACGCTTGTGTTGTATGCCATTCATACTGATTAATTCGTGGCTCTGTGCAGCCAAGTAGTCTGTGGTTAATCAGTAACAGAATGGAGAACTAAGTGCAACATCTACAGAGTTTAAGAATAATTACTATTCATCTGCCTATGTAAAGAATCCTAAATGTCTCTATTGTATTTCTCATCACGCATGACACCGCGGCAACACCCACCCCGATTTGTGTGAAGGGAAAACTTCCTTTTCAACTTGCTCTCTGCCATCGTAAGTGCATGGTCGCTCGTATTTAATATTTCGAGCCTGCGAGAAAGTTAACAGATACATACTCCGACTATGCCTATCATAATTTTATAACTTCTATGAGGTCTAAACTCAGCCTCCGCCATTCCGGAGAACATTCCCCAAAATCTACTATTTGGAACCTTTAGTTCACGAGATCCAACAGACTGAAGGTGCGACGGATTAAGCACTTGCCACCTCACTGAGTATTTTCAACTTGTTTCGGTAAAATAATTATGAACACAGACAGTGATTAGATGAATTGGAAAAAAATAGTCAATAGCCGCAACGAAATAAAAGACTTCTAATAAATGAGAACGAAATTGAAGATAAAATCCCTGTGGTAGAAGCGAGTACGCAGTAGACGTTTCGGACCAACATGCTTCTTCATGATTGAAAAAAAAATAAAGAAATGTTAGAGCATAAAGTTGGGGAGAGGTGAGGAAGAAAGACAATGTGGTAAGTGATGAAGGAAACAGGGAGAGGAGGATGGGTGATGTAAGACAAGAAAACCTGGAAAGGAATAAGGGAAAGAGATAAAGCTGTGAAGAAGGAGAAAACGTGTCGGTGAGTGTAGAAGACTACTGAGTTAAAGAAATAGAGGGGAGCGTCAAAGGGACCTGATGGGCAGGTTAGGAAATAGGAGAACAGGAATTGTGCATAGTGCAGGGGAGAAGGGTTGGGGTTAATCATCGGAAGTTCGAAACATCGAAAAGCGAAGTGGCAGGTGAATGAGGTGGAGTAAAAAACAAACTAGAAGAGGAATGATGGTGTGTGTGTGTGTGTGTGTGTGTGTGTGTGTGTGTGTGTGTGTGTGTGTTTATGTGTGCGTTTGCCTGCACGCGCATGTGTGATGTATTTGTGTGCGTGTGTGAGTTTCAGTCGCGTTCGCTTGTTTTTGTATTTTATGTTTTTCATGTGTTTCTGTCAGTGCTTGAATTTGCGTTGTCATGTGTTATTTTGATTGTATCTGCTTTATGTCCCTCTGTGTGGGATTCTATACGTTTGCTCATATCTATGTGTATGCACGCGGATGTTTAATTGGGACCAATCAGTTTCATGCAGTGCATTTTTCATACATTATGGTAATGAGGGGAATAACGCTCAGAATTCCGTAATAAACCCAAGTAAGAAGGGTGAGAAGAGTTTGTGCGTGGACACCCCGATGTTGTAAAGTAGACTGAAAATACAGGAAGAAAAGTGAGCTGCATCACGACACGCATGGACTGAGAAATACAGCAACATAGTCGGGACTTTATGATATAAATGCACCAAGCACTTAGAGGTGTCAGCTGGAGCACGGCGCAGAATTCCTCAGGAGCGATGCAATGTTAATACAGACCATAAGACATTGGAACATAAATGGGCCAACTGGTTTATCGAGTCTGTCCCGCCATACAATCGTGGTTTATCTTTTTTTCTCTGCTCAGCAAAGCCACGCCCCGATCTTCTCCCCGTAATCTTTGATGCACTGCCCAATCAAAAACTTATGAATCTGTGTCTTAAATGCACACAACGTTTTGGCCTCCACAGATGCGTGTGGAAATAAATTTCACAAATCACCACCCTTTGGCTAAAGACATTTCCCCCATGTCTGTTTTGAAAAGGCGCTCCTCTAACCTGAGGCTGTGCCACCGTGTCCTGTTCTCTCCCATCATGGGAACCACCCGTTCCACATCAAGTCATTGTATGCTAATATAGCAGTTGATTCTGCAATTTACCGGGCGGGACAATTGCTTTCGCGGGAATTGCAGAGGACCATCACCAGGCCAGATAGGTTGGGATTCTGTGCTCAGGAGCAAATAGTTATTCAACGGACCTCCACTGTAATATCTGACATTATGAGAGACATATATATGGGGAATATTATAAAAATCGTTGTGTGTATATATAGTAAAATCTGTGAACATGGGTTTAAGATAACAGGATTGAGTTTTTAGGGAAATGAGAGATTATAGTAAAAAGTAATGCATATATAACATTGTATACACTATACTGAAAATAAGAGGACATAGGTTTTAAATGACACCCTTATGGATATAAGGGTTCGTAGGTTGTTTCATGAACCAGATATGATTAGCAAGATTCTGGCAAAATAAACCTTTAAATGAAATATGAGGGGTACAATATTTAGACAAAAAATGGTTGATATCTGGATCAAGAGGACGGGGGATGTTGTAGAATCACATGTCATTGATAAAGCTAAGAGACGCTGAGCCACAAAATCACTGGTGGATCTGAAATTGTCGACGGGGAGTTGGTTCATGAACCAGATATGATTAGGGAGCTTCCGGTAAAATGAACACTTAGGAAGCAGTGTTCATAATATGATAGAACTTACGCTACAATTTGTCAGGGAGAAGTTAACGTCAGATGAATTAGTTGTACAACGGAGCAAAGGGAAGTAGAGTGCCAAGAGGGTGGAACTGGTGAAATTTGATTGGAAGGCGACGCTGGCAGGGATAACAGCAGAGGAGCAATGCCTGGATTTTCTGGCAACAGTTCGGAATGCGCAGAATAGATAGTTCGAAAAGCAGATGAGGTATGCTAAAGCGAGGTTGACACAAACGTGGCAGACAACGGATGTCAAACAATCATAAAAGCCAAAAAGAGGGCAGATTATAGATCAAACATTTGGTTCAAGTGAGAGGATTTGGATTTTTTAATACGTAAATTGGGGAAGTAAAGAATAAGCTGTGAGGTCAAGCTAACCAATAATGTCAACAATGATAGCAAACGAATATTATTTTCTTCAGGTATTAAAAAAAATCAAAAAAAATGCGAAGCAAGAATTGATATTGAACGGTTGGAAAATGGATTTGCGGAGATCAGAACTGGGACAACGAACTGGCAAATAAACTGAATTAGCGTTTGCATAAGTCATCACTGATAGTAGTTGTATGATAGACATGAGTAGAGTTGCTATTACCCAGAAGGTGGGGCGTGGGAACTTGAAAGCTCTGAAGGTAGATACAACCTGATTGACGAGACCCCAGGGTACTTAAAGCGATAGCTGAAAATATTACCCCAATCTTCAACGAGGGAAAGAGTAAGAAATGAAAATATAAACCAATTAACCTGACCTGATGTGATTTGCGGGCTCCAGCAGGCACATGATAAAATTGGACGTGATCTGCATGGTTTCTATACAGGACAAATCATGAAAGGCAAAAATATTTTTTTTATAGGCAAAGATTTATTTTAATTAAGAACAATAAACTAATAAGGAACAGTATAGACAAAGGTGAATCGGTAGATGTGTATTTGGATTTTCAGAAATCCCTTGAAAAGTGAAATGCGAGCCCCGGGTATTACATGAAAGGTACAAGCATGAACAGAGCATTGGCTGATTGGCGGGAGGCAAAAAGAGGAATGAAGGGAGGCTTTTATGACTGGTTGCCGGTGACTAGTCGTGTTCCTCAGGGGTCTATTTTCCGACAGCTTATTTTTCAATATCTCACACAATTTGGATGATCAAACTGTTGGCTTTCTGGCCATATTCCGGATGATGCGAAATATAATACAGTTTTAAGGAGTATTGGAGGTTCGTGAAGGAGTTAGCAAGATTAGCAGAATGGGCAAAAGCTGTCAAATGGAATATATTATGATGCGCCTCGGTAGGAGTAAAAGCATAGACTATTTTCTAAACGGGGAGAAAATTCAAATATCTGAGGATCAACGTTAATTAGGAGTCATTAGGTAGGAGTATCTGAAACTTAATTTGCTTGCTAGGTCGGTGGTGAAGATGGCAAATACAATGGCAACATTCATTTTAAGATGACTTGAATGCAGAACATTGATGCAGTGATGATGCTTTATGAGACATTGGCAAGGCCACATTTGAAGAATTATAACAACACACACAAAATGCTGGTGGAACACGGCAGACCATGCAGCATCTATAGGGAGAAGCACTGTCGACGTTTCGGGCCAAGACCCTTTGTCAGAACATTTGAAGAATTACAATCAGTTCGGGCCATCTTATTTAAAAAGGATGTGCTGGCATTGGGGTGGGTTTTAAAGAGGCTTACGCAAATGACACCAATAATGAAAGTTTTCTCATATCAGCAGCAAATTAAGTCTCTGGACCTGCACTCGCTCTAATTTACAAGAAGGAGGCCCGCGGTGAGAGGATCCCATTGAGACCTATCGTTTATCGAAAGACCGAGATTGAGTGGTTGTGAAGTGAATGCTTTCTTTGTTGGGGGTGTGCACAGCGCAGAGACACAAAATAGAAGGACATACATCTAGAATAGACACAGGCGACAGTGGAGTCTAGGTCATGGGATGCTTTTAAGGCGGAGGATAATAGATCCTTGATTAGTCAGGGTGTGAAAGGTTATAGCAATAAGGCAGGAAAATGGGTTTGAAATGGACATTGATCAGACATGACGAAATTTCAGTGCTGTCTCCGTGGATCGATTGACCTAATTCTGCTCCTCTGTATTAAGTTCTAAATAGACAACGCATAGACGGTTACTGTAATCATACCTTCAATTCGAATTAATAAAAACGAGAGAAAAGTGTACGCCGTGCTCAGGGAGAATGCCACAATCTGTGTTATGCGATGTCGGAATCTCCAGCAGTAAGAGCGATGATACCATCTCTCACAAGTCACTTTCTATGTGATTAAGAAATGAGGTAAAATGTTAGGAACAATATCATAAGGTAGAGCGCCTGTACGGTGCTTCAATCTTTTATATTCTGAACCATAAAAGATTAATTGAGAAAAAAAAACCTATATGGCCACATATGTTATTCCGAAATTGAGAGCTGTTAGGGAAAGCACAACAGAATGTGATTTGCGAAATAAATTCAACTATTTCATATTAAGCAAATTGCTTCCTCTGAATAAAGAGACATCGTTATGTTTAACCCTTTCTTTTCCTTTCTTTCTTTAGTAAGCTTCCGTACTCAGTCGAGATTGATACATATATTGCAATTTGAATCTGTATAACTGATGGCCACAGCAGTGCCGCAGACCTCATTCACATAACAGGTTGAAAATATCAACGTATTTTCTTCAACATATGGAAATATCACTAAAGTTCAAAAGTGCATATATTATCAATATATGCGTACTATACACACAAATAAGACTCTTTTTTGTTACAGGTAGCAACAGAACAAAGAATCCTATCGAAACTCATTCAAAAAGAAGACCTCAAACACCAAAGGCACAGAAAATAAAACAAAAGACGTGCAAACAATAAAACTGAGCAAGTAACACTGAGACCTGAATTTCACGAAAGTGAGTCCGCATATTCATAGTTGTAAGTCGCTGGCACAGTTCAGTACTGAGCCGATTGAAAACAGCGGAGCATTTTACTCTTGGCAGTGGGGAGAATCAGAGGGATCCTGTCGTCCGAATCCATTGGGCAATCAAAGCCGCTGCGCAGGTTGACTCTGCGATTAAGAGGACATATTGGGCATTGGCCTTCATCAACCGTGGGAGAGAGTTTAAAAGCCAAGTGGTAATGTTAAAGCTATATAGGACCCTTGTCAAACAACATTAGGAGTACCGTCCTCATTTTGGTCAACTCAGTGCAGGAAGGATGTGGAAAATATGGAAATGGTGCAGAAGGGATTTCGGAGGATGCTGCCTGGATTGGGGATTATACCTTCTGTAAGTGACGGAGCGACGGAGGATAAGAGGTGACCTAATAGAGGTGGTGAAGATGATGAGATGCATTGACTATGTGGATAGTCAGAGGCTTTTCTCCCCCAAGGCTGATATAGCTAACACGAGAGGGCACAGTTTTAAGGTGCTTGGAATTAGGTACAGAGGAAATGTCTGAAGTAAGTTTTTACGCAGGGAGTGGTGAATCTGTTGAATAGCCTGCCGGTGACGGTGGTGGAAGCGGATGCGTTAGGCTCTCTTCGGAGACTCCAAGACCGGTATATTTGAACATCTTCTCAAACATAAAGGTCAATTGACCTATTTGTCTTTCTTTTCCCTGTCTCCGTTTTTGAAGAGTGGGGTGACATTTGAAATTTTGACGACTTCCAGAACGATGCCAACATCGATTGGTTCTTGAAAAAAGCAATACAAATGTCTTCACAATCCCATCTGTTACATGTGTTTTTTTTTTTCACCTGCAAACTGGTCAGCTTATCAAACACTTCTCCCTTCAGGTTTACCCTATCAAACTGCAGGGTGAATTACTGCCTCGTTTTTTGTTTTGTTTTTTTTTTGCCTAAAGCTCCCTAATCACTTCTTGTAGTTGATCCAGCAGTAGGCACAAGAAACATGCTGCTGCAAACGGCCATTTTTCCGACATTCTACATGTTCGTCCTCGTCGGCTCCAGCAGCAACCTTATCAGACCAGAAGATATAGGAGCAGAATATGGCTCCTTTGACAATCAAGTCTGCTCCACCATTTCGTCATGGGCGATCTATTTTTTTTCTGCCATAACAATACATAATTACGTGCTCACACAGCCGCCCGTGGCAGCACACTCCACAGAGCTGACACATGTTGCTGAGGATATTCCTCTCCAACTCCATTCTAAATGGATGGCCTGCATGCACTCTATTGAGGCCTTTCAAACCTTTGATAGATTTTAATGACATCACTCCCTCGTTATCCTTTGAATTCTATTGAACAGAGGCTCGGAGCCATCAAACATTCCTCATAAGACAAGCTTCTCCATCCTGGATCATTTTTGTCAAACTCCTGTTAACCAATGTCAACACACCCTTCCAAAGACAAAAGTCCCAAAACTGCTGACAATATTGCCAGTGAGGACTCAAAGGGTTTAAAATACTTCAACATAAACTCCCATAGCACCTTAGATTTTTGAGGTTTCTCTCCAATTAGGTATTCTATATTTTGTTCCTAATTTGTCTGCATATTCAAATCCCCCATGACTAGCATAAAGGTCGATCCCTGAATGTTTGGAGTGATTGTACAATGACAGAATAAAGACATGATTGGCATTTTCCACCATTAGCCGCCCATTAAAGATTAAAAATTGCAGCTGAAGAATGTGGGATACAAAGAAGGAGGTGAATGTCTTGGCCACTGGCTGAAAATGTTCTACTTATTTTGCGAGACTTACAGTTCCAAAAGAGATGATGGTGGCAGAAGCCTATTGATAAGTAGAATTCAGAGGAGTAATGATCCCTGTGCCTTACATCAGTAGAAGAACGCATGGGGATATGATCTATACGGTTTTAGACAAACAGGATTGATTACGAATAGTCATCATGGTTTTATATGTGAGAAGTGATGACTCTTTAAATTGAAATTGACTGTTGTTCTTTAGATAAATCAATTTTCATACTGAGGGGTGCACATTGAACGCATGGCTATACATGGCATGTCGGTCCGGAAAACGAGATCAAATGGGATTCAAATTGAGGTTGCAACTTCGCGAAAAAATTGACGTGGTTTGATGGGCTAGTTGGTGGGAGTGGAAAAGGCATTTAGCTCACTGGCAGACCACAGTACGTGCGCTTGCAACACAGTGTGTCAGACAGGGTGGTCAGCAGCACTGGCGCTCCACAAGGGACTGTCCTGTCTCCCTTTCTTTTCACAATCTACACCTCGAAATTCAACTACTACAGAGAGTCTTGCCATCGTCAGAAGTTTTCTGACAACACTGCCATAGTTGGATGCATCAGCAAGGTAGATGAGGCTGAGTACAGGGCTACGGTGGGAGACTTTGTCACATGGTGTGAGCAGAATCATCTGCAGCTTAATGTGAAAAAAAAGATTAAGGAACTGGTGGTGGACCTGAGGAGGGCTAAGGCACCGGTGAACCCTGTTTCCATCCAAGGGGTCAGTATGGACATGGTGGATACCAGGGGATATGAATTGACAATAAACTGGACTGGTCAAAGAGCACTATGGCTGTTTACAAGAAGGGTCAGAGTTGTCTCCATTTCCTGAGGAGAAGGAGGTTCTTTTACTTCTGCTGGACGATGCTGAAGTTCTATGTGTCGGTGGTGGCCAGTGCTATCATATTTGCTGTTGCGTACTGGGACAGCAGGCTGAGGGTAGCAGACAACCACAGAGTCAACAAACACATTCCTAAGGCAAGTTATGTTGTGGGGGGTGGAACTGGACTCTCTGACGGCGGTATCTGAAAAGAGGATGCTGTCCAAGTTGCATGCCATCTTGGACAATGTCTTCAATCCACGCCATAATGTACTGGTTAGGCACAGGAGTACATTCAGCCAGAGGCACATTGCACCGAGATGTAACACTGAGCGTCATCGGAAGTCATTCCTGCCTCTGGCCATCAAACATTACAACTCCTCCCTCGGAGTGTCAGACACCTTAAGCCAATAGGCTGGTCCTGGGCTTATTTCCACTTGGCATAATTTACTTATTACTATTTAATTATTTATGGTTTCATGTTGCCATATTTCTTCATTATTCTTGGTTGGTGCGCCTGTTACGAAACGCAATTTCCCTTGCGATCAATAAGGTATGTCTGTCTGTCTGTCTGTAAACAAGTATAAGGTATTCTAATTATTAGTGAGCCGGTCGTGTACCTGTTGCACTCTGATATGAATGTCAATGATAATGTCCATAAGTTTGTAGTTGAAATCAATATGGACAGAGAAGAAGCCGGTGTTGAGTCTTGTCCTAAATTTTCAACTGTTTTATCCTTATCATAGATACTTCCTGGCCTGGTGAATTCATTCAGCATTGTGTGTATGTTGCTCAGAGAATAAACGTTTTATAAATCTACAAAAAGATGGTTACCCAATACGGGTAAACGACGAGGAAACGAATTCAGACAGAAAATGACTCAAACATGTATTCATCGAAACATTCCTTAAATGGTGAAATCGAAACAGCACACACAACTTGAGCAGGTCATCCAGACTCGTACCACAACGCAGTCAATAAATTCTACCTCAGGTTCCCTTGAAATATTTCACGTTCAATCTGCACCCCATGCCCTCTAGTTTTAATCTCACCGATTATCAGTGAAAAAGGACAGCTTGTATTGGCCCTACCAATACATATCATTTGTTTTCAGCATACATCTATCAAATCAATCCACCACACCCTACCAATTCTCAGCAAGGAGTCAAATATTTACCTTCAGTTTGAAATTGACCACCCAAGGCAAATAGCAGTAAAACAAAAATATTAACTTACATGTAGCAGTGTAAGTGAAACTTTATCTTCAGGCTCAGGGTTCAGAACAATGTTATCTCTGTCTTTAAACATTAACTGGGGAAATGGAATTTGTTCAGTGTCCTTTTGTAATATGACCGTCATGGTGAATTCTCCGACACTCTGCAATTGGTCAAGGTTAAGTTTTTAGAGTGTGCCAGGCTGCAGTAGCACCAAAGAGCATGTTCACATTTAGAAGAAAGAAAAGCCAATAGTCGGACATAAGTGTGAGATGAGTGCCTTCACATTTAACTTTCAATTCCATTGGGAGTCTGAAGTGCTGATGAACGAGACAGGAGGAAAACCAACACAGGAGATACGGAAGATGCGATAAATTCAGATACACACACAAAATGTTCAAAGAACTCAGCAGGTTGAGCAACATCCATGTTACTGCAGTGATATATTAAAACTGAGACATCATATTAAAATCCTTTGAGTATGCCTGAATGAAGGACCAACAGATCAGTGCTACAATGCATAACAATACAATCTAATACAAAAGTGTTAGCTTGGTAAGCTAATAATAAAATAAATCTATATAGATAAATGATCATCTAAGAAACGTTAACTCGGTAAGCTTAACACCCACTTCCCCTCTCCACTCCCGAAAGTGCAACGGCAATATTAGATTCTATAAATCTTAAATGGGGGAACAAAAGCGGATGCAATGGTGTTGCTCAAAATTGTAAATATAATAGGTGGTGCAGATACTGGAAAACTAGAGTAACATACACAAAATGCAGAATAAATGCAGCGGATCATGCAGAATAATAAACAATGGAAGTCAATTAAATTTGTAAGGGGAAAGCGAAGAATCCAGAAAAATAGTGGGAAAGGAGAAGCAAACCAAGTCAGTAGATAACAGAGGAAATCAGGCTGAAGGAAGGTGAGGGCAGTGGAGCAATTGATATGTGAAAATAGAGCATAGAAAAGTACAGCTCATTACAGGCCCTTCGGCCCACAATGTGGTACAGACGCTCAAATCCTGCCTCCCATATAACCCGCTAACTTAATTACCTCTATATACCTGTCTAGTAGTCTCTTAAACTTCACTAGTGTATCTGATTCCACCACTGACTCAGGCAGTGCATTCCACGCACCAACCACTCTCTGAATGAAAAACCTTCCTCTAATATCCCTCTTGAACTTCCCTCCCCTTACCTTAAAGCCATGTCCTCTTGTACTGAGCAGTGGTGCCCTGGGGAAGAGGCGCTGGATATCCACTCTATCTATTCCTCTTAATATCTTGTACACCTCTATCATGTCTCCTCTCATCCTCCTTCTCTCCAAAGTGTAAAACCCTAGCTCCCTTAATCTCTGATCATAATCCATACTCTCTAAACCAGGTAGCATCCTGGTAAATCTCCTCAGTACCCTTTCCAATGCTTCCACATCCCCTCTACAATGAGGCGACCAGACCTGAACACAATACACCGTGTGTCCGAAACAGATTATTATAGAGCTGCATTGTTGCATCGCGACTCTTAAACTCTATTCCTCGACTTATGAAAGCTAACACACCATAAGCTTTCTTAACTACCCTATCTACCTGTGAGGCCACTTTCAGGGATCTGTGGACATGTACACCCACATCCCTCTGCTGCTTTCACACTACTAAGTATCCTGCCATTTACTTTATACTCTCCCTTGGAGTTTGTCCTTCCAGAGTGTACCACCGAGCACGTCTCCGGTTTGAATGACATCTGCCACTTATCAGCTCAGTTCTGCATCCTATCGATAGCTCTTTGCAATCTTTGACAATCCTCTATATTATTTACAACTCCACCAAACTTAGTCTCGTCTGCAAACTTGACAACCAACCCTTCTACCCCCACATCCAGGACGTTAATGAAAATCACGAAAGGTAGAGGTCCCAGAACAGATCCTAGTCACAACCCTCCAATCTGAATGTCTTCCATCCACCACGATCCTCTGCCAGCTGAAGGCAAGCCAATTCTGAATCCCCTTGGCTAAACGTCCCTGGATCCCATGCCTTCTAACTTTCTGAATTATCCTACCGTGTGGAACCTTTTCAAATGCCTTATTAAAATCCATGCATATCACAACTACTACACTACCCTCATCTATATGCCGGGTCACCTTCTAAAAGAACTCTATCAGGCTTATTATACGCGATCTGCCCTTCGCAAAGCCATGCTGAAGGTCCCTGATTCATGTCCCAGACCATGATTCTCTAAATGCCCATAGACTCTATCTCTAAGAATCCTTTTCAGCAGCTTTCCCACCACAGACGTAAGGCTCACTGGTCTATAATTACCCTGACAACCCCGGCTACCTTTTTGGGACGACAAGGGGACTACATTCGCCTCCCTCCAATATTCCGGTACCATAAATAATTACTGGCAAGGCCTCAGCACTTATTATGGAACCCTTTGCATTTTTGCGCAAAATTTAATCTTCCACAATCAGAAAACTCGGTTTCAATGCAAAAGCCAATTCCTTATACTTAACCGAGTAACGGATACGTAGTTCTGCAATATATGAATGACAAAATGTCCTACTATATATGTAAAGTTAATGAGGGAAATTCTATGATAAAATTTTATATCATTGTTAGCAGATAGGAAATTACAGACGGTTATTGGGCAGATATTTGAGAGTGAGACAGGGATGAGCCAGAGATAACAAGGATAGTGATCCTTTCACTGGAGGGGGAACAGCTGGCGGAAGGGATACTGATTCACAGGACTTATTTTAATTTGTAAAAACAAGGAATAATTCTGGATTATTATGGTAAAGCGTGGTAGATTACGACTGGTACCTTAGATATTGGACTGGGTCCTACTTGTCTTTTCTCTGTTAAGCACTGAATCAAATTACTCACTGAGTACCACACTCACATTCCCCGCAGCCATGAAATCAGCCCCCCCGCCCCATCATTAAGTGGTCCTAACCGCTCTCTAGTTATCCTCTAGATTGCCTTGGGATTCACCGTCATACGACTTGCCAAGGCAGGCGACTCCCAAGATTCCATAACGGGAGTGTTAATATGACATTATGGGGGTGGTGGATGGTCTGTCTCTGCTAGACCTTCATGGCTTCAAACGTAGATCATAGCCAAAAGTGCGTGAAAGTTGAACATTATCCGATCCAATTGTATCAAACAGTACGCAAAGTAAATACGATTGGCAGAGCAAAAGCACATGGATTTTATTCCATTTATGAGAAGCGGTACATTTTCAGGAAAGATAGATAATATAATATGATTTTCAAGGCTTTACGTATCAGTCAAGCAGAGGCACAAAAAAATCACTCTGAAGTCAAGGGGGTGATGGAAATCAGACAAACTTAAAAGTACTGCACCAGCTTTCGTTAGATTTACAGGGGAACAGAGAATATATAACGATCTAATTGGCAGCATTTTCTCGCTGTTTGTGCTCTTATTAAATGGCATACGTCAATGATACCCATAAAGCTAATGTAGTTTCAATGACTTCCTCATATGCTTATTTTTCACATCTTCCCTCCCGAGCACACACATTTTCACAGTTTAGACCAATACACTTTTCGTTTTAAATGGTTCGATTGAGAAATGTGCATTCAACAGGACAACAGACAGTTCCATAAATATCTATTCCCTCTTTGACTTGGGCGCAGTTTGGAAATTAAGGTCATTAGTTCAGATTCTCCAAAACTTTCAAATACTTATCTGAAACATTTTTGAAGCAGAATCATTGCTGCACTGATTTAACAACGAAACAGAAGGAAATCATAGAAAATTAACTCAGTGCAACACTTCATTGCGGAGGGTTCTTAAAGTCTTCAGAGCACCATCTATTCAGATTTGTTTGGTATCAAGGTAAGTTTAAATATGAACGTGGTTAAAGAGAACTGCGCTTTATTGTCGGGAAGGATAAAATTTTAATTATTTTAAATAGGTATCAAGTTCAAGTCCGTTGATTATAGGTGAATAAAGAACAGATTAACATTAAATTTCCTGAAATTCGAAGTATTCTGACGTCTAGTGACAATAAGTTCAGATTAGTAAGTTAATGCACGACTTGATAAAAATAGGTTTAGGCAGGAATGCTATTAACCTTATAAAGATTAATTACATTAAATCTGCAGATGCTGGACTTCCGATGTATCACACAGAAAACTGTGGTGGACTCAGCATGCCTAGCACCATATTTGGAACTCAGCAAACAGTCGCAGTTTTAAGCTGAGTCCTTTCATCAATTTTGGAAATGAAGAGTAGAAATTCGTTAAAGACAGTGGGGAAATGGGAGAAAGAAATACGAAGATACAGATCAGCGGTGAAACCGGGAGAGTGGAAGAGGGTGAGGGAATGAGCTGGAACAATCATTGAAGAAACAGATAAAATGGCTGCCGAAGGGTGAATCAGATAGGAGGGGACAGAAGACCATGGAAGAAAGAAAAGGGGAAGGGGCTCCAGAAGGAGTTGAAGGGCAGGGAAGGAAATAATGTCAGAGATGGAAACAGTAATGGAGAATGATTAAGACGAGTTGGGGACGGAAACCAGTGTAGAATTGGATGATGGACTGTTAAACCTATCATTATGCTATTTTTTTATGCTACACCCACAATTGCAATGGTGCTGCTTCCTGCGCCTATGCTAAGCTCATCAATATTTTGAAATTTGTCTCCAACTTCCACCCTGATAAAATATACTTGGACCAACAACTTTCTCCCTCTGCTCCATCTCTTGGTAGAGTACATCTGCCAATATGTTTTATAAACTACCTGACTCGCACAGCTATTTTGACTATACGTCATCTGATCCTGTTGCTTGTAAAAACGCCACATGTTTCTCCCAGTTTGGCTCTCTGGATAAGACCCTTCATTCCAGAACAACTAACATGTCCTCCTTATTAAAAAGAAAGGAGTTTTCTTCTTCCACTATCAACACTGCCCTCGTCGCCTCTCGTTCATTTCATCCCTATCGGCCCTCACCTCATCTTCCCACCGCCACACCAGTGATAGGTTTCTTCTTGTTTTCACTTACCACCACTGCGGCCTCAGTGTCCACAACATAATTACCATAACTTCGGCTATCTCCAACAAGGTGCTGCTGTGAACAGCATTTTTCCCCGTTATCACCAACCACCCCAACCCCCATTTTCCGCAGGGATAATTCTGTACATGAAGTGATTGTCCACTAATTTCTCTCCACTGACCTCCCTGCTGGTCCTGCTGCCTGCAAGAGGAACACGTGCCACACCAGTTCCTATACCTTCTCCCTCTCAAGCATTCAGGGACCAAAACTGTCTTTCCAGATGATACAACACCACGCCTAAGGATCTGTTGGGGTCATATATTTATCCCGTACTCCCGGTGTTACCTTTTGTAAGTCAGAACCGACGTTGATTGGCAGATCACTTCGTTGGGTACCTTTATTACATCCGTGACATAAAAGCGAGAGTTCTCGGCGACTACGCATTTCAATTCCAGTTCCCATTCATATTCCAGCATGTCAGCTCATGAACCCATATACAGAAGTGTTAGAACCCATTGAGTTTGGAGAAGCATTTCATTTTATTCCATCTGGGTAGCTTCGAACCTGATGGCATGCACAACGGTGACTTGTACTTCCGGTAATTGCCCCCCCCTCAGTTTCCACCATCCCCCATTGACATTGCTCCCTCTCACCATTACTTCTTCTCCTTTCTCACCTTATCTCATTAACTGCCCATCTTGTCCCTCTGGTTCTCCCCCCATCCCCACGCGTTTTTTCTCTTGCATGGCCTTCTGTCTTCTGTCCTCTCCTATCTGATTCTTCCTTGCCCATCCCTTTATGTCATCTACCAGTCAGCTTAGCAACCTTTTCTTTCTTCCTTCTCCCTCTCCAGGTTTCAGCTATCACCTGTCATCATGTTTGTTCCTGCTCCTCAGATAGGTTTTCAGCCTGATCCTTTCTCCTTGATATCCAATCGCGATTAAAAGGTCCCGGGCCAAAGATGATTCCTTAGATGATGCCTGTCCTGCTGAGTTCCTTTAGCGTTTTGTGAGTGTTGCAGTAATTCGATTATTTTGACTTCCCCTTTCCCGACTCGCAGCACCGGAAATTGAAACTAAAGATCTAGTATCAAATTTCAGAACATTATTGATCTTCAAGGATTCAAGCATTTCTGAAATTAGTTTCCAACTGGACAATGTCAATGCTTGATACCGTCAGCCAGGCAGGGAATTTGCATTTTTAATATTCGAAGCAGGGCGAGGGTGAATTACTTGGAATCTGCTAGAGTTTTCTTTTCATTTATTTACCGAGTGTTGACATTCCAGAAGACGGGAAGATAGATCGCGAAGGCCTTAAGAATGATCCAGTGGAATAAACATCAGAGAGTTTTGCTTTATTAATAGACTCCTGTTAGAAAATAATCTGAGAGACACCATTTATCAGATTTTCGACATACAAAGGCTGATTACGAAGGGCCAGCATAGTTTTTAATGTCGCAACTGAAGTCTCATCAAATTGATATATTTTTCTGGGAAAAAAAACAATGGGTTTGAGGGTAACCTTTGACTATGGATTTCACATGTTTGGTTGGCCCGGGAGTCATAGATCCTTTGGGATTCAGCTTGGCTTTCAAAATTGCCGTAGTGACATGAGATGGTGGATGAGAGTGTTGAAGTTTTCTGTTCAGTATAAAATCTTATAACCAGTACTGAGCTGTACAGAGGTCTGACGTGTTCAGACAGACAAAAGAAAGGGAAGAAGCTTTTCGGTGATCAACAATTGATGGTCACCCACTGTGAAGTTACAGAAGGGAATGACAAATGCAAAGGAATTCAGACAATTGTGAAACGATGTATTTGGGCAGATATACAGACATAATCTGAGACTGATGCGTTAATGTACTCATTCGCCCTTGCCAACTTCCGGAGTTTAGACACTCCGATACTCTAAGTTATAGATAACTGTCAAGGTCCCTCAAGAGATTCAGTTCCAATCTGCTATTGGCGTCCATATTTTTGGCAGCAGGATTTTAAAGTTTAAACTCAGATTCGGAGCTCAATCGTCGACTGAACTTTCGGTTCCCATCTAGCCTTTTGCCTGAACCCTGTCCTGGTCTCAGTCACGTAAACATGTACCGTTTCTAGTCTCGTATACTGCAGCAGATGTAGCCTTGCCAGCCTCTTCTGCTTCTCTCGTCACATATGTCTTTCATCCGGAAGACAAGATCCTGTCATTTAACACTGAACTGAGTGATGTAACATTATGCTCAGATCTTCAATCTATTTTAAAATCAACTGATTTAATGTTACTACATTTAGAGGCTCAGCCATGTAGGTCTCTATCTGTGTAACAGACACAAATTGATGTGAAAATTCAGCAGGTCAGGCAGCACCGATGAAGAGGAATAAATATGTTACGTTTCCGGCAAGCACCTTCCTTCAGACCTTCATCGTTACCGAAATAAGCTCTGCAACAGATCCTGACCTGCCAATGGACACTGCACCAATACTTAATTCGATTTGAATTTCCGGGACCAAAACAGTGTAAGTCAATTCCTAAACCATAGATTGAAGAATATTCCTTTGCTGTAATGGTCCTGAATATCTTTAAGTAGGCTGAAATCAAAATCTTGTTTACAAGTTTTATTTGAAATGAAAATTCTCATGTCGGCATTTATGACCGTAGGCCTTTTAGTAGTGAAGATAAGACAGGGAAATGTATTGGCACAGCAGAAAATAAATGTTAATGAACAGTCTGTCAGAAGGCTGTCAGAATCTGTTCTGCATATTTGCAGCAAGAAGAACATTATATAAATACTAACCTCTTCCCCAGAGTAAGGCACAATGATAGATAATTAAATATAATTAACGTGGAATACCAGGTGATTAGCATGTAGTTTTGTGAGTAAGTTCAAAGGTGATCTGCGGGACTATCAGTAACTAATATGGTGTTGAATTAACATACATTCATAGTGCATCAGGGGCTCTATAATAGAAACACCAATAATCTGTGAATTAATGATCGGAACAGTCTTAGGATGGATGAGCTTAACTGGGTGTAATTCCCTTAATCCGATTGACAAACATTGTGAGCGGAAGGGTCTGCCCTGTGTAAAATTACACAAGAAGACCTTACGATATAGGAGCAGAAGTAAGACACTAGGCCCATCAGGTCGGCTCCGCCATTCAGTCAAGTGCTGATCCAATTCAGCCAGTCATCCCCACTCTCCTGCTTTCACCCCATACCATTTGATGCCCTGACGAATCAAGAACCTGCCTATCTCTGCATTAAACACACCCAATGACGTGGCCTCCATAGCTGCTAGTAGCAACAAACTGCACAGATTTACCACCCTCTAAATAAAGTAATTTCAGCGCATCTCAGTTCTAAAATGCCGTCCTTCAACACTGAAGTTGTGCTTGTATTTTTGTAATATTTTTGTAGTATTTTTGTAATGAAAATATTTGCATAATATACCGGAGTCCTGCTGCTATTTACTCCTTTTGTGCTAACATACTGAAATGTAAGTATCACTCAACAGTTGAAAATTAAAGGCCGAATATGGCCTCAAGTATTTCCCATTTTGAAAATATTATTTTATTTGTCTTCCGAACAACGAATTCTCAGAAGGCGGCACACTCTCAATCACTTGCTTTCTCAGTTTCCGTTCCGTAAAACTGATTTGAATTTGTGCTTTGTGTTTTCGCAAACTGAAACTGATTTAATCAGGACAATGTGAACTCGGCGTAACTAATTCTAATGTGCATTCCAGCAACTCAGTGGAATAAATCAATGACTGTTTAAAGTCAAACGGTCCCTCGAATGGTAATCAGACGATATTATGAAATAAAATATTAGTGTACACATTTGGTTATCAAATAGAAATGAATCCTAGCTCTTGCAGTCAGTGTCGTACTTTCCTTCTACGGATTATCAAAATCAGTGTAATCTCATTAAGCATCGCGACGCTTTCGGGTATCAAATTCCAGTTAAAGAAGAGGACAAAAACGGCCAGGGAGTTTCGAAACACTGGAGATTGTGATCTGGGAGGCGTATTCACAATGAAGATGCAAAGGCTATAGAGTTATAAACCCGAACGGAAGAAATCCTTTCAGTCCTTCATGATCCCGGCGAAATGTCTTCTGACTACTACTATTGACCTGTGCCCAGAGCATAGCACTTGCACAACTCCCATCCATGTATTCGTCGAAATATATCACACATCCTGAAATGGACACTGCTTCCACCATTTCTACAGGTACCACGTGAGTGTGAAGACCTTCCCTCTCAGGTTCCTCTGAAATATTTCACCATTCACTTACCCCATGATCTTTCATTTTAATTTCAAAAGAAATCAGAGGAAAATGACATTTGAATACATCTCATTATTAACAAAAGCTCTATCAAATCACCCCTCCCCTAACTTATCTGATGTGTCTCTGTGGTTTCACATTTACTGAACCAACATATTTATCACCCAAGCTCCAGCCAACAAAACCATTGTTAATTGAGTAAAAGAACATAGTTCATCATCGTTCTTCAATAGTCTGTAAAACCTGAGTAATAAGTAATCCTTAAAGTGATTAAAAACGTTAAGTTCAGTCTCAAGGTTCAGAATTTTATCACCGTACAGTACACACTGTTTTATATTTCTTTAAACATTAACTTTGTAATGCTCCATAGTATTGGAACGTGTTCAATGCACAGTTGCAAAATAGCAATGATGGTTAATTCCCTAAATTTCTACAATTAGCCTAACCTGACTTTATAAAAGCTGCCATGTTCCAACAGCACGAAATAGTGTATGCACTGCTGGAACAGAGAGAAAAAAAACAACACCAGTGTGAAATAATCCTCGACACATTTATTGTTTAACTCCAAAAAGTTACTGCAGCTTGGCAAGTTAATGTTTGTATAAGAAAATGAATTTCGAATGGTATGCAATCGTCTAGGAAACATTAAGTCTGTTATCTTAAGTACCCCATCCCCCCAGCGTTTCAAAAAGTGAAAATGGAGCTTTACACTCAAAGAACAGAACATTGTTGACATATCGTAAACAATCCAATACTTGCACTTTAAATATTAACTGGGCAGTGTTCCAACAAAACTGTATCGTTGCAGTATTGCAACGCAGCCCTGCAAATGAATATCTCCAACTTAGAGAGAGAAAAGAAGAAACAGCTCAAGATATTGATTCTAAACCTATCAGTGCCGGATCAAATACATCCAAATTTCCGGTCAGAATAAAATAACTAAAATTAGTAAGTTGCATAGGGTTATAAACTGATTCAGCTCCATTATGATCACTACAATCTATAGTCTACAGGGAGCGATGCCTCAAGAAACCAGTATTCAGCATGGCCATCTAGGACATGCCTTCTCCTTATTGCTACCATTAGCAATTCGATACAGAAACCAGAAGACACATATTCAGCGATACGGATTTTTTGACCCTTTCTACTTTTGCACCACTTTTTAACACATCCAAAAACACATGCTCTCTCTCTCTCTCTCTCTCTCTCTCTCTCTCTCTCTCTCTCTCTCTCTCTCTCTCTCTCTCTCTCTCTCTCTCTCTCTCTCTTTCCCTCTCTTTCACACACACACACACACGCAAACACACACTTGTGTAATTCTGTAATATACTGAAAAAATTTTATTCACAGTTTTTGTTCTCTGTTGTTCTGTTTTGCATTGTACTGCTGCCGCCAAAGCAACAAATTTCATGACAACTACCTTATCATCGAAAGTGTGTTCTTTAATTTTACATGCTCATGTGTATTATGGGAATACAGCGGAATAATCGAATAGTAGAAATAAATAACGTAAAGAAACAATATTTCTCTATTATTTTGTTATTAAGCACGGATATTTACGATCGATTTGGTATGGTCAATTTTATATACTCAAATCTCCATTGTCGTTGTCCACCCTCCCCAGTAGGATCTACTCTTTCATACTTGCAATGAACTTCAGTACTGGCGCATCACAAATGATCAGATAACCTTTCTTAGTATGTTTATTTCTCCATTTAAGGGTAACGTTGTTAGCGTTACATTGGGCAACATTTATTCGAATGTAGTTGTTCAAACGAAAACAAAAAGTTAAATTCATGTGTCTTTCTCACTAATTCTGCCTCGGAGACGTTTTACTGATACTTCGCTTGTTTCTGTTCACATAAATATTGCCTAGCCTTCTGAATATTGATGTAAATTAAGGGCTTTGTAGAGCATTATTTTGACCACAAAGAAAGCATTGTGAGCACCTTGTGTCCTTAGAGATGGAGGGATAATCTGGTTTTATAGAGGTGCAGAAGATAACGAGAGTGATTCCACGAATGGAAAGATTAACTTATGTGGGCAATTGATATAGGAGCAGTTATAGGCCATTCGGCCCATTTCAGTCTGCTGATCATGGGCTGATCCACTTCACTCAGTCATCCCCACTCTCCTATTTTCACTCCATACCCTTTGATACCCTGGCTAATAATGAACTTATCTATCTCTGCATTAAATACACCCAATGACACCACAGCAGCTCGTGGCAACAAACTGCACAGATTTACCACCCTCTGACTAAAGTAGTTACAGTGCATCTCTGTTCTGAAAGGATGTCCTTCAATTCTAAAGTCGTGCTTATATTTTTGTAATATTTTATAGAAGTTTTGTAATCAAAATTGTTGTATAATATGCCTGAGTCCTGCCGCTATTTACTACTTTTTGTGCTCACATACTCAAATGTAAATATCTCTCAGCAGTTAAAACCTAAAGTCCGAATATGGCCCGAAGTATTCCCCATTCTGGAAATATTGTTTTATTTTTCTTCCTAACAAAGATATGCCGCTCTTCTCAGAGGGCCGGACTCTCTCTGTTACTTGCTTTCTCATCTTCAGTTCCATAAAACTGAATTTGAAGTTGTGTTTTCTGCTGCCGTAAATCGAAACTGAATTAATCAGGGCATTGTGACCTCGGCATAACTAATTCTGATATAGTGCAATGCAGTAACTCAATGGGGTAAATCAAAGACTGGTAGAAGTCAAATGGTCCCTCGAACAGTGATCAGACAATATTATGAAATCAAATATAACAGCATACATTTGGCTAATAAAGTGATATAAATCCTAGCATTTGAAGTCAGTGTCGTCCTTCCTTTCTATTGATTATCGAAATGTTTAAAATCCCATTATGCTTTCGGGTACCAAATTATAGTTAAATAAGAGCTACAAGAATGGGCAGGGACTTTCGAAACACTGAAGGTTGTGATAAAATTCAGTGATCTGGGAGACTTATTCTATATGAAGATGTACCGGCTATAGAGTTATAACCTGAACAGAATCAGGACCTTCAGTCCGTCTCCTTCCTGGCAAAATGTTTTCTGACTACCCCCATTGACATGCCCTTAAAGCAAAACACTCCGACAATTCCCATCCATGTTTTCATCGAAACATGTCTCACATGCTGAAATGGACACCGCATCCACCATTTCTGCAGGTACCAGGCAAGTGTGAACACCTTACCCCCTCAGGGTCCTCTACCATACACTCATATTTCTTGGCCTCTAATTTTCATCTCAACAAAAATCAGAGGAAAATGACAGTTTGCGCTGACCCTATGAGTAGCTCCCATAATTAACAAAAAACCTGTCAAATCACCTCACCCCTCATGTACCTAATGAGTCTCATTTGGTTTCACAATAACTAACCAAAGAACCAAGATTATCATCAGCCAAGCTCCAGTCCACCAACCATTTTTAATTGACGAGTAAAAGATCATAGTTCATCAACGTTCTTTAATAGTCTGTAAATCATGTAGTGATAGATTACCCTTACAGTGACTAGTAACGTTAAGTTCAGTCTCAAAGTTCAGAATTTTGTTACCACAGAGTAAACAATGTTTTTATCTTTATTTAATCATTAACTCGGTAATGCTCCATAGTGACTGGAATGTGTTCAATGCACTGTTACAAAGTAGCTATCATGATAAATTCCCAATTACTTTGCAATTGCTAAAGTTTGACTTTATAAAATCAACCTTGTACTAACAGAAAATAAACAAACAACCGGACATCAGGGTGTACTAGTCGTCTCCACATTTTACGGTCAACTACAAAAAAGTTACTGTAGCTGGACGTTAATGTCTGTATAAATATGTGCATTACAACAGGCATGCAATCGTCTAGAAAACAAGAATTCTGGTATCTTAAATCCCCCATCTCCCGCAGGCCTCCAGAGAGTGAAACTAGAGCTTTACTCTCAAATATCAGATCACTTTTGACATATTCTAAACAAACAAATTCCTGTTTTCTTTTATTTTTTTTATTTTGATTATTTTTTTCATATAATAACTAGGCAGCATTCCAACAAAACTGAATCTTTGTAACATAGCAAAGCCAAACTTGCAAAGGAATATCTCCAATTGAGGAAGAACACCTCAAGACACTGTCTAAACCACTCAATGCCGAATCTAATACGAATGCATTTGTGCTGTATTTGAATATAGATACAGATCATCCAGATGTCAGAATGGAATAAGATACCTCAATATAGTAAGCTGTATAGGGCTGTATACTGAGTCAGCTCCATTATGATCACCAAAAACTGTAATCTACAGGACATCTTCAAGGATCGATGACTCAAAAAGCTAACAGTCAGCATGACAACCCAGGATATGCCGTCTCGTTATTGCTACCGTTAGGAAGCTGCTACAGAAGGCTGAAGTCAGAAACTCAGAGATTTGGAAACAATGTCTACCCTTCTGCTTCCGATATCTGAATGGACATTGAGTCCATGAACACTACTTCACTACTTCCTTTTTTTGCGTTTCTAGTTTTACACCACTTTTTAACACATCCAAAGCAAATATGCACACACAAGTGTGTGTAATCGTGTAATGCATTAAACACTGTAAAATCACAGTTTTAGTGCTCTGTTGTTCTATATTGCATTGTAATGCTGCCGCCAAAATAGCAAATTTCATGACAAGTACCTTATCATGGAACGTACATTCTCATAAGTGTTCTGTGAATTCGGAGGATTTATATAAAAGTAGAAATAAACAGCATAAACTAACGGTATATCTCTATGTTTATTTGTTTCTACAGATATTTTCGATCAATTTGGCATGATTAATTTAATGTCTGCATATCTCCATTGTCATTTCTCAAGGGCGTCACCTTCCTCTGTAGGAGCTGTTCTTTCATACTTGCAATGAACTTCAGTATTTGCCTATCACAAATGATAAAAGGTCATTGTAACGTTCTCCTTCGGGTGTAACGAAACGCCGAATTTAACGTCCGGATAAACCACAGCCAATGCAAACCAGATCGCAGTAAGATTAACCATTTACTGTTCACTCTTCACATTAACATATGGTGAAAACTGTTGATAAAACAATACAAGATTGATACAGTATTTGTTCCTTCCTTAATATCACATTTCAAGTGTAAATACTTGCAAAGGTGACTATAACTACATTACACTAAGGTGCAGTATACAGGGAGAGTTTACCTGCTCCATTGACTACTTTAAATACACTTCCATGCAAACTATCCGCGACTCTTTAACTAACGAAAGCATAAACATTATCTACCGTCGTTACCTCTAACAGGATCAGCATTAACATCTTAGTTCAATATATCGATTATCTATTAACTTACAGCGTTGCTCTCACTGTGATTTCTCATGCCTGCAAAACTGCTTCTGCTCAGGTGAGCCTCGTGGAAAGCCTCCACCCTCGCGCTAATTTCAAACCGGTGTTTTCCCACAAGACGCGGCGAAACCGGATGTGACGTCATCGCATGCCGATATATTTTACATGCAATGAATACACTTTAAACACTTCTAATTCTAACTAGAAAATACTATTGAATGAATTACTAAGCGAAAATATTATAAACTAAATAACTGTCGTAAAGACAGCACAGTCATATAACCTTTTTTGTTATGTTTATTATTCCATTTAAAGGAGAAAAAACAGAATTAAGGGCTGCAGTTGCCTCCATTTAAACCAAAGAATCTGTTCAGGTGTCAGAAAAATTATTGCGTCCATTTCACCTCTTCTGCGTCGAAAACTCTTTTTTTGATACTTTGATTGTTTCTATTCAAATGAATACTGCCTAGCCTGTTGAATGTTGATGTCAATTACGTGGCTTGTAGGACATTGGCTAGACCACACTAAGAACTTTGGGAGCACCTTTAGTCCTTAGAAATAATGGTTAGCAACCCATGGTAACCAATGCCACAGATTCACCACTCTCCAGCTGAAGAAATTCTTCCTCAAATCTGTTCTGAATGGACACCGCTCTATTATGTGGTTGTGTCCTCTGGTCTTAGCCAGTCCTACAACATCCACTATGTCAAGGCATTCAATTTGGTCAACAACCATTATCCTGAATTCTTATGAACACTGGGCGTGAGCCATGAAACGTTGTTCATGTGACAAGCCATTCAATCATGCAATCATTTTACAGAACCCTGTTAAAATCTCTTCGGTTTTACCACCTTTCTAAGATAAGGGCAAAATAACTGCTCAGAATAGTCTTCGAGATGCCTCCCAAATGCTTAAAAATCCTGAGCAATATATCATTGCATGAAAATTACATTCTTTAGAAATTGGACGCTAACTTTGCATTTTCCGTTCTCATCGCAAATTCAACCTTGCCCATGGACCCCAAGCCCCTTAGCACCTCTGTTGTTTTTTGTGTTTTCTGTCTATTCAAAAAATAGTGAATTGCTTTATTTCGTCTGCTTTAGTGAATAACCAGACACTTCCCAACAGTTTATTCCATCTGCCGCTTATTTGGCCATTCTCCGAAATTGTCTGGCCTGCGTACATCCTACGAAAAAGATACCAACCCGTCCACCTTTCTTCATTTCGTCCGCAAACATTGCAAAATGCCATGAATTGCATCATCCAAATAATTGTGATGTTACGTAAAAAAAGACCAGTCGCAACACAGAGCTCACAGAATACCGTTATATACCGGAAGTCAACCATGAAAACCTCACTCCCACTCTATCCCTCCTGCCGAAGAGTCAATACCTTTACATTTTAGAATCTTTCCTGGAATAGTACGGCGTGTTCCTTTCTGAATATACAGGTAAAGATCACAACTGATTCTGATTTGTCTATTTGCTTCTTACTTCATTAGTTATTCCAAAATATTTACAGGAAGGACATTCCGCAGCGGAAACCATGCTGACTACAGCCTAATTTATCATGTGCCTTCAATCACCTTGAGAACTCATCGTTAATCGAATCCAACATCTTCCCAATCAGTGAGGTCAGAGTAAATGGTCTATTAGGAATATGTTTTCTTTAAACAAAAAAAGGCTGGTAATTTCTTAATTAATATGGGTTTCAAAAAATAAGAGGTGAAGTCAGGAATGGGAGAAAAAAAGAATCAGTAATAATTGACTGTCGTACTATACTCGATGGGCAAAATGCCTGAATTGTACTATTGATTTTCTTTTAGGCTGTTTGTTTCAAAGGTTCTGAGTGACTTGTGAACATAGAAACACGGAATCATAGAAAACCTACAGCACAATACAAACCCTTCGGCTTACAATGCTACGCCAAACATGTCCCTACGTTAGAACTACCCAGGCTTTACCAAATGCCCTCTACTTTTTTTCAGCTCCATGTAGCCATCCAGGAGTCTCTTACAGACCCTATCGTTTCCCCCTCCACCAGAGCCGCCCACATCCCATTCCATGCATGTACCGCTCTCTGCGGAAAAAGAAAATACCCCTGTCATCTCCTCTGTACCTAATTCCAAGCACCTTAAAACTATGCCCACCTGTGCTCGCCATTTAAGTCCTGGTGAAAAACCTCTATCTATCCACACAATCAATGCCTCTCATCAACTTTTACACCTCTATCAGTTCACCTCTTATTTGTCGCTCCAGGGAGGAAAGGCGGTGTTCAGTCAGAATGTTCTCATAAGGCATGCTCCCCAATCCAGGCAACGTCCTTGTAAATCTCCTCTGCACACTTTATATAGATTCCACGTCCTTCCTTTAGTGAAGTGACCAGAAAGGAGCACAGCCCTCCAAGTGGGATCTGAACAGGGTCCTATAAAGATGTAACATTACCTCTCGTTCTTCAACTCAATACCACGATTGATGAAGGCCATGTACCGTATGCCTTCTTAATCAAAGAGTCAACCAGCGGAGCAGCTTTGAGTGTCCTATGGACTCGGACCCCAAGATCCCTCTGATCCTCAGCATTGCCGAACGTCTCACCATTAATGCAACATTCTGCGTCCTACTTGACTTACCAACATGACTTACCTCACATTTACTTGGGTTGACCTCCATCTACAACATTTTAACCCAGTTTTCCATTCTGTTAAGGTCCCGCTGTCACCTCTAACAGCCTTCCACACTAATCCACAACACCCACAACTTTTGTATCATTAACAACTTTACTAACCCCTCCCTGCACTCCCTCATACAGTTAATTTATAAAAATCACAAAGAGTAGGGGTCCTAGAACAGATCCATAAGATGCACCAATAGTCACTGACCTTCGTGCAGAATATGAGCCGTCAATTATCACACTCTGCCTTCTGTGGGCAAGCCAGTTATAGATCCACAAAGTAATAACCCCTCGGATCTCATGCCTCCTTACTTTCACAATATGCCTTGCATTGGATATCTTATCAAATGCCTTGCTAATATCTATATACACTACAGCTACTGCTCTACATTCAGCAATGTGTTTAGTCACATCCTCAAAAAATGCAATGACAACCTGCCTTTGACAAAGCCATGCTGACTATTCTTAATCATATTATGCCTTTACAACTGTTCATAAATCCAGGGTTTAGTTTACAGAAGTAGTCTGCATTGCTTCTGCTTGCAAGAACAAGCTGGAAGTATGGCAAAATAGCAGTCAACAGAATGAATTGCAACATAAATGAGGATGAAATTAAAAACAATGTTGACTTCAGGTCTGGATTGAGTACACAGAGTATATGGAAGCAGTTAGATTAACTTCCAGCACACTTAGAGATTGGCAGGCATGACGCTATGGTGACCAATGAGTTGTGGCTGAAAGATGGTTGTAGTTGGAAGCTACACTTGAGAGAATACACATTATATAAACAGGACAGATAAATAAGCAGAGGGTTTGCCTGGGCTATGTTAGTAAAATAACGGAATCCTAACTTCAGAAAGGGTAAACATAGGATTAGCAAGAAAAGTAATCCCTGTGGGTAGAGCTAAGAAACTGTAAGGGTAAAACGGTCCTGGTGCGAATTATTTACTGTCATCCAGGATTCAACAAAGATATAAGCTACAAGTTACAATGGTACAATAGTCATGAGGGAAGTTATTATGCGGATCGATAGAGGATATCGACGGTGCAGGATCGGATGAGAGAGACTTTGTGAGATGCCCTGAAGATGGTTTTCCAGAGCAGCCGACATTAGGCCATCAGCTAATCATTATATGTTGTTGTGCAATGAAGTAGAATTGATTAGAAACCTAAGGTAATGGGACACGAAGAGGCATAATCATTATTTTATGAGCTATTTCACCCAGCAATTTGAAATATAAAAGGTAATGTCAGATTTATTAGTTTTGTAGAAGTGTAAACGGAAAGACTGAAGCACTGCACAAATTTGATTGTCAAGGGATATCAGCAGGGATCACCTCAGAAAAACAATGGCTGACATTTCGGTGAGCAATTACGGAAACACAGGATAGATAGACGACAAAGAAGAAGTATTCTAAATCAAGGATGACGCAACCATGGATGAGTACGGAAATCAAAGGTTAAATATAAAGCAAAAAAGTAGTTAGAGGAATAGGAAGCTTTTAAAACCCAAGAAAGGGCAACTAAAAAGACAGGGGAGAACTATGGAATACGGCGTTAAGTTAGACAATAGTGTTACAGAAGATAAAAACTGTCTCTTCTGAAATGTAAAAGGTAAAGAACAAGAGAGTGTAAATGCAGGAGCGCTGGATAATGATGCTGGAGAGGTAGTGCTGAGGAACAAAGAATTGGTAGAAGATGTGACAGATATCGTGCATCAGCCTTCACTGTTGGTAAAAAAAAAGATAGCAGTAGGCTGGATGTGCAGGACTGCCAAGGCGCAGTAGAGAATGAAGTTGCTTTTACTAGTTGAACATTTCTTAGGAAACTGAAAGGCCTGAGACAGATAAATCACATGGAACAGATGTTCCACACACAAAACTTCTGTATGATGTGAAAGAACAGATTACAGACGTATTAGTAATGATCTTTCAAGACTCAATAATTTCTGGAATGGTTCTGGAAGATGGAAAATGTCAAATGTCACTCCACTCTTCAAGAAATGAGAGACGTAGAAAGCAGGAAAAGATAGGCCAGTTGTCCCGATGTCAGTAGTTACGACAATCTTAAGGAACTGGTTTGGGGGTATTTAAGAAAATAATTTGCTTTACAGAATGATGGTATTTTTTTTAAGAAATAACCGCAATTATCAAAGTGCAATTGCTGATTTTCAAGACACAAAAAGTTGTAATAAAGGAGCCTTTCTCTTTGGTTGGCAGCCGGTCAGCTGTGACGTTCCATGGGGACAGCTGGAACGGCTTTTTCTTTAGGTTGTAGATAAAAGAACTTGGATGTTTTAAATGATGGCTGTGTGGCACCTTTGCGGAATATAGGAAATATGGATGGGTATTGTAGTGTTGAGGAAGTGGAGACGCTGCAGACAGACAAATTAAGAGAATGTGCAAAGATGCGGCCGATAGAATGCAGTATCAGGAAGTGTAGTTTCATGCAATTTCGTCGAAAACATAAAGGAGTAGAGTATTTTCTGAATAGGACTTCTCAAACTTTTATTATGCCGTGACAATACCATTAACAGGGCACAAATTTGTAATCCATTCTAATTAGAGAAAAAGATCAAGCAAGCGAGGTGCAAAGTGACTTGTGTATCCTCTTACATAATTGTGCAGATGGAATCACTGCTGAGGGAGGCAAATGCAATGTTAGCATGCATTTCTAGATGACTAGAATATAAAATAAAGGTGTTAATTTTGAGGCATTATAAGGCACTAATAAGGCCTCACTTGGATTGCTGTTCTTGGCCCCTTGTTTCAGAAACGATATGCTGTCTTTCGATTGAGTTTTGAGGTGGTTCACTAGAGTGTTTCTGTCAGTGAAATGAAGACCAAGTGATAGCTCGGTGGCGGTTGTCACTGGAATTTAGACAAATAAACAGCTTTCAGTGGTACGTACTTTACTCAGAGGGTGGTGAGTACGTGGAATGGGTTGCTGGCGGTCGTAGTGGAGGCGGATACAATAGGGACTTGTAAGGGATCCCCGGATAGGTACATTGTGCTTAGAAAATTAGAGGGCTATAGATAATTCAAGGTAATTTCTAAAGTAAGTGCATATTCGGCACAACATTGCGAGCCGAAGGGACTGTATTGTGCTGTAGTTTTTCTATGTTTCTAGTTTTCTATGAACAGAGATCTTATTGAAGCCTCTTGAATACTGAAAGACTACTCAGTGTAGATGAGCATTGCATGATTTCTATGGTCGAACACTCAGTACATGAGGGACTAAGAATAGACGGACGTCCATCTGTAATCTAGCTGAGGTGCAATTTCATTGACCTAATAGTGTCCTTAAGGATTTAATTGCCACGGGCAGCCTTGGAGGCCAGTTAACACATTATATTTGAGGCAGATTTTGACAGGTTCCTGATAAGTCAGAGCATTAAGGTTTACGGGCAGAAGGAAGGAGATTAGGACTGAAAGGAAAATAGAAGAGCCATGATGAATGGCGTTGGTCATGGCATAAAGGAAAGTTTGGGAATGACGAGTTAGATAATACTCAAAGTATTTCGGTGCTCAGTCTAGTTGCAGGATCCTGCACACATTGTATACCATCTGCTACAAATTTGTCTGTTCAACTAAACTGCATTAATATGACCTAAAAAGTGTTCAGAGCTTCACGTAAGTCCTAATAGCTACATAAAGAAACGCCAATTAATTAAGTGACACAAACGCATTTTACCTGTTTATTTATTTGCTGAGAAAAGTATTCCAATATTACACGTATGTTTTGGAGAAAAAGGTTAATTTCTTCTACCAAAGCTATTTGGAGTCAGACGTTCCGATCAATGAGCTGAGATTGAAGATTTGGATTGCAGAGAAACCTTGCCCGATAGGAAAGACACAGAAATGGTAGCTTACTGATAGAGCTTGCTCTTCCCAAGAAAGATGTGTCAATGCGCACCACGCCTCCAACAAAAACAGCTTTCAGAGAACCTCAAAAGAAGAATTTTACAGATGCATGCAGCTGGAAAAGGCAACAAAAGCATTTCTGAAGGGAGTAGTGTTCTTCAAATGGAGGAAAGTCAATCATGATGCTACTCTCCCTTGGACTGGGCATGCTGCAAAGATCGCACCATGTGCACAACGTGCAATGCCGAAGTAGGTGAATGAGGACTCAAGTGTAACATGAAGAGACCCGTAGAAAATGTTAGAACTTGCTAATGTGTAAATTCCTGTGTGCATACTAACATAAACGCTGAACAAGAATACTGTTCACGGAAGGACACCACGGATACCACATGGAAGGATACCACTGCTTTCCAAAAATGCATTGTTGCACGTCGCACGAGAAAACCCCTGAATATTCTACGCTTCTGGGATAATGTTCTGGGGACAGTTTAGACGTAAGTTGAACTTTCTGGCAGAAATGCATATTGATACGTTTGGTAGAAAAGGGATATTACTCACACAGACCAAAACCCCATTCCAACTGCAAAGTAGCATCTTGTTTTGGCGCCCTTTTAGTGCCTCAGCACCAGGGCAGCTTGCAATCGTTGCTGAAACAATTAACTCAAAACGGCATCAAAAGATTTTATAGGATAATATCCCGGTAACAGTTCGTCAGCTGATGCTTAATGGAACTTAAATAATGCGACAAGAAAGTAATCCGGAAGATAACAGCAAATCCTCAATAGAATTTTTTAAAATGACTTAAAATAGCGTTATGAATGGGCAAATCAACGTTCTGCCCCTAATCCTATGGAAATATCGTGGAAGGACCTGAAGCAAGAAGAATATGTAAGGAATCCCCAAGATCCCAGCGTTGATGTAGTTTTGGAAGGAGGCATGGCCGAACATTCAGCCAAGCCGATTTGCTGGACTGATCCACAATTATCGGAATCATTTGCTGAAGCCATTACTGTCCGAAGAGTCACACCAGGTACTAAAGGCAAAAGTTTACATGTCCTTTCCCCCCAACAACTGCATGTAATGTCGGATATTTTATTCTCAAAGAATAAATGAATACGTTCCACAACAGTATAATGTTTTTCATATTGTTTTGCCAATCCGTTTGTCTTTATCTATATGTTGCCTTTATATCTTGAGGACGTGAAAATCTGATCACATTGCAGGGCATATTTATGCAGAAGTAGAGAAAGAGCTCACAAGCTTTCCATTGTGTGCACCAGTTTCACAATTAATCTAACATGAGTAGATTAGGTCACACAAACAAAGAAGCGATGGATTTTTTATTGATCGTCTCATTGAACTTTTCGACGTTGTTCTGGTATAATCAATGTGAAATTGAACGGACAATAGGCGAATTGGAAGAACGCTACTAAATACGGAAGTTTCGACTACAGCAGATTGCCGTAGCAATACATAATGCCACTATTAAACGACCACTGAACTGCAAATAAAAATAATGATTATCTTACCTGTAGTAGAAATGTAGAACTATAGACTTGGCAAAGTTTTACATCTCTCTGAAACTGGAAATGTATTCCTGTTTGCCTGATGAAATCAGCGACACCAATTTAAATAGAGCTCTATTTCTAATATACGGAGTTAACCTTCTCGAAATGTAATAACCAATCTGCAAACGCATGCATTATTCGAAATGCTGTACGGTTCATGCAGAGTTATCACAACACCCTTTCTTGTTTCGCTGCTTCTATAGTTAGCTTAGACACTCGCTGCCCTAGGTTTCTCACTGCTGGTAAAATAAAACACGTTCATATTTTTTTGTGTAATTTAACGAAACAGCGATCGGGAAGTAACCTGACTCCTTAGCGTTTCATGCAATTGTGAAAGACTGACTGAGTGAGCTGCCTTCATTGCCGCACAAAAGCAATTGCACTGTACGTGAACTTCCGTTCCATGGAATCAGGATTGGAGCAGCTTTGATAAGATTAAAGTCTGGATTTACGACTGTGACACGAACTTTGGACAGGGTGTGCTGAACATCCAAGAGGAAGCTTACTACTGACTTGCTTGAATGTTTTAAAATTGACTTTTTGGAGCAGTGGCAGAGGGTAGGAGATACATTTCAGAAATTCACGGTGACTTTGGAAATACAATTCTCAGTGTTTTTGTTTCGGTGGTAAGTTTCGTAATGTGGATAAATATAATGTGTAAAAACACACATCGTGCAGCGAATAATCAGATACAATTTGTTATGCTATCAGACCTTCCGAGAAGTACGAAGACAAAACATTCTGAAACCATGTTTCACAGACAGCGTGACCAAAGTATCATCGGTTCAGGGCTCTGATGTCAGACGTCAAATTATTATTATTGATGACTGGCCCTTCAGCCATCGTCGAAGGCGGTGTTTCCAAACAAAGGAAATATATACAAGGTGTGTGTGTGTGTGTGTGTGTGTGTGTGTGTGTGTGTGTGTGTGTGTGTGTGTGTGTGTGTGTGTGTGTGTGTGTATGTGTGTGTGTGTGTGTGTGTGTGTGTGTGTGTGTGTGTGTGTGTGTTGTGTATGTGTGTGTGTGTGTGTGTGTGTGTGAGAGAGAGAGAGAGAGAGAGAGAGAGAGAGAGAGAGAGAGAGAGAGAGAGAGAGAGAGAGAGAGAGAGAGAGAGAGAGAGAGAGAGAGTGGGTCCGTGTGGAAGAGAGCGAGAGAGAAGGAGAATCAAACGCACACGCACACGCACGCAATGACACAGAAAATTTGCTTGTATTTTTTCAATTTATTCCGGTGTGTGATTATATGCGTCGGTATGCTTTAGTGTCAGTCGGTTGAGTGATTATTTCTGTGTACCTTTGTTCCTTTGTTTCAGAGGTGGGTGGTGTCCGAGCTCTTATAGTTTGCAATTGTTCTTTGAAAAATACACAAACGATCAAATGCTCTCGGTTTTCTGGGTTTAGCATGCCTCGGGAAACTCATGGGATATCTGTCAGATTCTGTTAGTGCCCCTGATATTATATCATAATTACAAAACCCGTTTTTAATCATACCAATGAACAACGTAATAGAAAGCAAAACCAGAGTAGTAATCTTGTAAGGCGGTCTTAACGTTGACACAGAAGATTCGGCCTTTTCAAAAAATAAGTAAAATGGGGAAGGGCTGGAAATCGCTCTCAGAAACCGAACTGTATCACAGAAGTTGTCAGGGCATCGGCCCGAGACCGTAGCGCAGCGGCTGGGTCCCGGTTCCAGAGCAAGTTCAAGATGTTTTAAGCACCGGGACAGATGGAACATGACAAGGTGTCGGGGCCCGTTCAAATCGGTACTCCCAGCGATTTACTTCACTCTGCCCTGAATTCCTGCTCGTTGCTCAGGGAGCATTCCTCTTTCCTGCACCCAACTGTAGCTGTAGCCTTCAAATATCACAGCGTGGACTCACGTCTGTGATTTTTGGTTCTGTATATTATGTGCTTACTTTTATTGGCGGCATGTTTTCTTTCCTTCTGCAAGTACGATGTTCGACTGTCTTAGATTTTGGGTTCTACTTGCTTTCTGTCTTTTGTAGCTGTCTGTAAGAACATAAATCTCAATGTTGTATAAAGCATAACGTTGATTATAAATGTACGTTGACGTAGACATTGACTTGGAGAATTCTCGAACTGGGAAAGAGATTAGCTTCATGGAAATGATCTAAAGTACTTGCCATAAGCATTCGTGGTTTACAGCTTAATCACGGTGTCGGGTTTTACAGGAGGAATGTGAACATGTTAGCCTTTCCCAGTACGTGTGGAAGAAACAGATAAGATTGCTTCAAGGGAATTCGAGATCTTAGAGAGTGCGGGCCAGACAAAGTATAACCAAAAGTTACTTCAGAGGTCCATATAAATCCAGAATATGTGCTTTTCTAATGTAATTGAGTTCTGCTTAAATCCCAAAGTACTGGAAATGGGTTCACGTTGTCCCGGTATATAAGAACACTGACCTCATTAACCATTGTAGCTATAGACAGGGAAGCTTAACGTGTATCGTAGCCAAGATAATGGAAACATCAATAAAGATGTTGGAAAAAGAGCTGACAAGAGAAGGCATGAGTTCATGAGTTCAGAAATGGTAAATCAAGTTACACAAATATGCTGGAGTTCCATCAGGAGACATCTAACATTTGTGGAAATAATAGAGCGGTTGGTATCATTTACTTGGACATTCAGAAGGCTTTTGGCAAGGTACTCCAGGAGTGATTAATATTCAAATTACAAGAGCTGGGGATTCAAGAAGGACTGGGTGCAGAATTAGCTGAAAGTCAGAAAACAACACATTACGTTGAGAGGATGATTACCACACGTAAATATTTTTGTAAGTGGGCTTTTACAGGGTTTCATATTGGTACAACTGCTGTTCTGAACTCACATTAATGTTTTCAATAAGCACATTACAAAAAAGAATAGTAAAGTAGCCGGTATTTTAAAATTAGGAGGGGGTGCGATCTGATAATATTCAGGGAACTGAATAAATACAGTTATATCTGAACAAAACCCAAATGTGAGCAGATAAATAGCAAATTAAATTTACATGAGTAAAGTATTACATATAGGAAGGAGAAATAGAGCATGCACGTGTCCCCTGCCGTCTTGGAAGGTTCCATTTTTCCTTGTTTTACAACTTTGAATCACATTGGCGTTTTTTAACTCAGGTCAACAGGAAAAAAAATGCGTTCCGCTCAATGTGAAAACTGGTGTTTACAAAGTGATCCAAATTAATTACTATTATGAAAAACAAAATAACAGATTGCATAAGTATCGACCCCTTCTAGACTACATTTAGTAGTTGCACCTTTAGCACCACTTACTTACTTGATGCTGTGTGAATAGGTCCCTATCAGCTTTCCACATCTGGACACGGTCACTTCCCCTCTTCCGCTTTACAAAATTTCTAATCCTCAGTCATTTTGCATGGAGTGCATATCACTTTTCAAGTACAGCCGCAAATTCTCAAATATATTTTGGTGTGGACTCTTACAGGTTTTCCAACAGGGCCTACCGGTATTTTTCTGCATTCAATTTACCTCTACTTTCACAAACCTTCCAAGGTCTACTGCATTGAAGCATCCTCATACAGAATAATGCAACCACCACCACGTTTGACAGCAGTGAGTGTGTGTTTTGGATGATGTACAGTGATTGGCTTAGGCTAAACTGAGCTTTTAGTCTGATGGCCCAAAAGTTCAATTTTGCCATCATCAGACCATAGAACCTTCTTGCCAATGTAAGAAAGTCACAAGCGTTAGTTGGTGGATTTTACTGAAAGGCAATTGCATATTGCTAAACACCCAATCTGTGGGAAAGTAGACGAGGCAATATCTAAGGTAGAGAATAAAGATATGAACTAAAATAAATCATGAATTCGCTCTCAAGCAAAAGGAGACAGCTTTAGCAATACTGTGCCTGCTATGGAACCTACTGTAAAAATGATCCCGGAACTAATAACCAGTTTTGCCTGTTCTGCCACAGTGAACATGCTTTGGACTTATATTCTAGTTTGATGAAAAATATTAGAGGAAGAGTTATGCCCGTTTACCTCTTAAAAGATAGAAAAAAAACATAGAAACATAGAAAAAAATGCAACCCAATACAGGCCTATCGGCCTACAAAGCTGTCCCGAACATGTCCTTAACTTAGAAATTATCTAGCGTTACCCATAGCCCTCCATTTTTCTAAGCTCCATGTACTTTTCCGGTAGTCTCTTAAAAGACCCTATCGTATCCGCCTCCACCATCGCCATTAGCAGACCATTCCACGCACTCACCACTCTCTGCAGAAAAGAAAAACAATCAATGACATCTCCTCTGTACCTACTTCCAAGCACCTTAAAACTATACCCTCTCTAGTTAGCCATTTAAGCGTTGGGAAAAATCCTTTGACTATCCATACGATCAATGCCTCTCATCATCTTGTGCACCTCTATCAGTTCACCTGTCATCCATCGTCGCTCGAAGGAGAAAAGGGAACGTTCAATCAACCTACTTTCATAAGAAATGCTGCCCAACCCAGACAACATCCTTGTAAATCTCCTCTGCACACTTTCTATGGTTTTCTCGTCCTTCCTGTACTGATGCAAGCAGAGTTGAGCACATTACTCCAGGTGAGTTATAACTAGGGTCATATTAACCTCTTGGCCCTTAAGCACAATCCCACGTTTGATGAAGGCCGATACACCGTATGCCTTCTTAACCAGAGAATCAATCTGCACAGCAGCTTTGAGTATCCTATGGACTCGGATCCCAAGATCTCTCTGATCGTCCACACTGCCAAGAGTCATACCATCAATGCTATATTCTGCCATCGCATTTGACCTGCATAAAATGGACCACTTTACACTTATCTGTGTTGAACTCCATCTGACACTTCTCACCCGTCTATTGCATACTATCAATTTCCCGCAGTAACCTCTGGCAGCCCTCCACACTATCCACAACATCCTGAACCCTTGTGTCATGATTTTTTATAGAACAGGCCGGTACAACAGTGCTCAACACAGCGAGCCTTATCATCAAGCTCAACCTGACGGGAAAAAGAACACGTTTTTTCTTACGCACCACGGATCAAGAGATATTGTGAGCTTCTGGTTTCGCTTCAGAGTTCGAAGTGACTGCCTCGGACAGTGAAAGCTACTTTGAACGGCATCAACTCTATGCACAGGAACAACCATTAAAGAAAAAAAAAATACCAACCCTGGAAGTTTTTATGGCTTTGTGTGTCACAGCATTGAATCGCCCTAGATTTAAATTGGGTATTTGGCTAATTAACAACAGAAGTAAAGACTCTTTCGTATCAAAATGAAAATTGATCTCTATAAAGGCATCTTAATTAACCACAAATATAAATCAAAATGTAATTCAATTATTAAGTGTTCGTACAATTATTGTCCTAGTATTTAGTGGGTGCACCTTTGTCCTTGCGTCTGTGTGCAGTTTCCTGACAGATTTACACACCTGGACGCTACAACCTCTTCGTCAGCCCTCTTTATAGAACAGCTTAAGCCCAGATTGAATGTCTGTCGCGACTATATAGACCTTTTCAACTCCAGCACAAATTCTCAATAGAATTGAATCTGGGCTTTGACCTGGCCACTCCAAGACATTAATTTCGTTGATTTTTTTTTAGATAGTAATGTTTATTTTGGGCTGACTGACTTGCTGGGAAACAAATATTCTGCAAAGTGACAATACACTTGCAGAGTGAATCAGATTTTCCCTCAGGAAAACTATTGCATTTTGCTTCATTCGTTTTAACCTGTACGTTCACAACAATTCCAGGGCCTGCTGCTGTGAACCAGCGACGGTGGAAAATGTTTTTATTAGGATGTACGGTGTGTGATTTTCACCAAACACGACGTTGAGTATAATGTAAAAAATTCTCATTGTTTTTTTTTTTCATTAGAACATTGATGCTGCTTTCAGCTAAATTCACAGTCTGCACATGCATTCTGGCAAACTGCAGGCAAGATTTTACCAGTTTTCTTATCCTCCACGAATGATTTTCTCTTCACCACACTCCCGTAGACCAGCGACTGGTGAAGGACAGGTGCAACAGTTGTTTTACGTACAGCCTCAGCCATTCAAGGTCAATGAAGGCTATAATTCCTTGATATTTGTCATAGTCCTCTCGTCGGCCATCCTCACTGGACCCCTTCTTGCACGGTCACTAAGTTTTTGAGGATGGCCAACTCTCGGAGGATTTAAAACAGGACCACATTATTTCCATTTCTTGATGTTTGACTCAGCCGTAGGCAAAAATGATATTCAGTATCTTGAAAATTTATAGCGAACACTCTCCCGGCACTTGCCTTTCAATAATCCTTTCATAGATGGTCTTGGACTGCTCTATTTTATCATGGAGTAATTACTGACACGCCAGCAGTTGGACCTTCCAAATGCTGATTTATTTTAATATAACCGAGAGAACGGACACTGCTTTCCAAAAGCAGATCTTCATTTAACTAGTTTTGCGACATCTAAAATTAATTGGCTGCAGCAGTGATGATCTGGTGAGCCATATTGAACAAGGAATTGAACAATTGCAAGCAATTATTTAGTGTCTTATATTTGTAATTAATTTAGTTCGCTTTGTTTTCTCAATGACGCAACCGTGGAAACACTAAGAACATCAGAGTGCTTCGAGTTTAATTTTAAGAGATTATTAACATGATATCATAGTAAGTCTGCAGCAGTCTTCACCACCACCACCACTCCGAATTTTATGTTGTACAAAGGTCACATTTATAAAGCAAGACAAATAATTTCACGTAATTTTGTGTGGCATCCCACGGTCAGTACAAGATCAATCGTATAAAAGGCATGTTAATTATCTCTCAGCGCCAGTCTAACAGTAGTGCTTGTTCCCTGTTATCAGGACTCATCACTTACCCCTCAGCCACATCCTCCTTCCTGATTCCAGGGGCCTCGTTGTTTATTAATTGGATTTCCTGCTACTGCGCTTATCATCCATAGTTATTCTCGACACGCAACAGCAGTCTTAAGCCCAGCTACTTCAGAAAGGTCAAGTGTCTTATCAGTCACTAATTTTAACCATCTCTACCACAGACATCAAATATATTTTTTTTTCTGTTGATCAGTGTCAAAAATTCCAAATTAAATCCACCGGGATTAAATGTTGTAAAACAATAAAACAAGAAATCTTTCAACGGAGGTAAATAGTTTTTCATTTTTAGCAGAGTGTGCCTATCCACAAATGGATCATTCCTTGCCAGAGAGATGTTCCTGAATGGTCTAACCTGAAGCATATAGAGGATAGGAACACAAGATCTAGGAGCAGAAGTAGACCATTAGGCCCTTCGAAGTTGCTCCAGCATTCAATCTTGGGCTCGTCGTATTCTTCCAGTCATCCCCACTGCACTACCATCTTCCAATACCCTTCGATACACTGGCTAATTAAGAACATATCTATCTCTGTTTTAAATGCATCCAATGCGTTGGCCTCGACAACCGCTCGGGGCAACAAATTAGACAGATTAACTACTCTTTTATTAAAGAAACGTATCCGCATCTCTTCTGTAAATGGACGTCTTTCTATCCAGAAGCCGTGCCCTCTTGTCCCAGAGAAGACTGTTGGAAATAACTTTGTCATATCTACTCTGTTGAGGCATTTTAACGGTCGGAATGTTTTAATGAGATCCCCCTCATTCTCCTGAACTAGAGGGAATACAGCTCAAGAACTGTCAGACGTACCTCATACGATAATATTTTTTATTAATCGAATACTTCTCGTGCAATTTCTCTAAACCATGCCCTTTCTATGCTTTCAACAACAAGGAGTCCAAAACTGCATGCAATAATCCAAGTGTGGTCTCACTGGTACGTTATAGATTCTCAGAATCACATAACTTCTTTATATTCTATACTTCTGGAAGGAATGCCGACATTGCAGTCGCCTTCTGCAACAGCGACACAACCTTTAAGAGATTGACCCGTTAAGTTATTCTGCACAATGACTCCCTGGTCCCTTATCATCTCTGCATTTTGAATTCTCTCCCCATCAAAATAATTGTCTGACCGTTTATTTCTCCCACTATAGAGCAGGACTATACACTTCCTAGCATTGCATTTCATTTGACACTACGGAGGGGCAACTGAAAAGGAGCGGCCAGTGTGTGAGTGGCTCCGGGTAGGAGTGGAGCTTTGAGGTATTGTCTCAAGCAGCTTCGGCGTGCCGAGGCTGAAGACGAGCCTGCTCCAAGTGAGGTAAGACCGGTTAAGTTCCTTTAATTAATTTTGGAGTAGTTAATGCAGGCAGCAGGTTGGGTTGTCTAGTGCTCCGTGTGCAGTATGTGGGAAGTCAGGGACAGCGCAACTAGGAGAGAAAGTGCTCCGTCCCAGCTGCATCGGTTCCTCCCTCAGGGTAGTGGGAACGGTCGGAGCGGAAGCTATGCTAGCAGCGGAAGGGGGAGAGAGTTTAAGGCCTGTCGAATATGGGAAAACTGGCCGTGGGGTGACCCGAGATGTGGGGCGACCGGTTTTCACTCTCTGACGTACTACGAATCGGTCATCGAGCTTGGTGGCTACAGAAACCAAAGGTTCCAAGGTGTTTGCGTCATCAATTCGTCTTTTATCCTGTCACAGAGGCCTTGTCGGAACACCTCTTGGAGTGCCTCGTCATTCCACCCCGAGTCGGCCCTAGTATCCGGAAGTCAAAAGGAGTATTCGGCTGCACATTGTGAGCCCTGACGGAGAGTCAGTATGCGCTTAGTGGCGTCCTTACCGCAAAAGCGATTTTCAGACATCTTCATTTCAGAAATGATGGTGAGAAAAGAAGAGCAGGTCTCTGTCTGGTTATCCCAAATCGCGTTGGCCCATGCTAAGGTATTCCCTCGCAACAACCCCATGATGTGCGCTATCTTCGATCTGCCCGTGATATTCGTACATGGCTGCTCCTCAAAAACTAAGGAACATTGCAGTATGAAAGTCTGGCACTTCCCTAGCTCCCCAGCGTAGGTTTCCGGTTAAGGTACGTGCGGCCCTCTTGGAGGTGGTGTTGCTGACCCATAAGGCGTTGCCATCTCAGGCTGTTCAGACGGGGTTCTTGGAGGGGACGGAGTAAGTTGAGCGGAACATCTCTGAGCAGTGGAACTTATAGGTCAAGTATGGTGAACTGGCTGGCGAGGGCCTGTTGCAGCTTCGTGTCGGCTGGCTTCATCCTTTGTCAGTTCGTTCTGTTACAAGCAGTGAGTGGGGGGTGAACCCAAGTGCAGGACATAGACATGGAGATAGGGTTGAGATGCTTGCACAGACGCGAAAATGGAACAGATAACCAGAGGAGTCTTGACCCGGATACGGTCATTTCGTAGAATATCTAGAAACTGGCACTGCACTTAGAACTAAAGGTCCTATATGATCGCAAAACAAGGTTAACACGCGGGAATCTTCAACGGACCGGGGACACGTGGTTGTGACGCTAGAGTTATTTTCCTGCAGTCTCTCATAGAAACCAGGTGAGCTGTAAATAAGTGAAATAGCAGCAAATGCGAATCTACCGATTGGAATTAAGGGATAATTGATGAGACAGGGCCGAGATGGAATCAGGCAGACGGGACCAAGTCATCGAGTAAAAACTTGCTGCATGTCCGTGAGGCGTCTTTTGCCACTTTGCTTGCGCCATTCGGAGATACACGAAGTAATGTTAGAAGGGATTGAAGTCAGTTCCAATCTTAGTCGATCCGTTAATTTCTGAGAAGAGAGGCCAACAGGAAAAGTTGTAAATGTACTCAATATGCCTGCAGTGTCCGTAAATTTGGCATCGAGTAACCCTTTCAGGTGAGCTGTTGCAGTATTTAGGACTTGCTCAACTGTTGCAAGGAAGTCTCATACAACAGAATGGCTGGGTTCACAAACAGCACCACGGATCTGTTTGCCTGGGTCCTGGATCGTAAGCGCAGAGTTAAGGTTTGGAGGACTGTAATTCAGTTCACTCAACGTACGAGCATCACACGGAAGTATGTTACTTCTAAATCATTTGTAGGTTAATTTGCCGACTGCAAGTAAACACTCCAGATTTTACTTTCGTCATATCCGCATGCTCTGAGAAGGTGTTCCACGTAGTTAAAGAGCACCAGTGTATGGCTTATGACAGGTATTGTGGCTGACCTTTTAGCGCTTGGCCAAACCCCCTGTGAGTAGACGAGGGAGTAGCCATATAGAGGGATGCTATATATGTTCTGCAATGTGTCATTCTCCTCAATTAATTGTAAAATACCGTTTGCGTACTGATCATGGCGGAGATAACGGGGAAAATATGCTTGTATGTTGTCAGAAGTTAATCCCATGAATTGGAAAGTTGAGTCTTCTGTTACTTGACGGAGCCACTCCTGCTTCCAAAACCGGGCTGTGCTCAACACTGAGCAGACTTTCAGAAACACGCCCTGAAGGCGGCACCGTAGGATGTCGTTTACTAATCAACCATACAACAATAAAACCGTACAACATTACAGCACGGAAGTAGGCCTGATGGCCCCTCTTACCAGGCGCCGAACCATTTTCTGTATAGTCCCAGTGACGTGCCCCTGTACCATTACCTTCAATACCCGTCTCATCCATGTACCTGTCTAAGTTATTCTTAAATTCACCACTTCTTCTGGAAGCTTTTACCACCCTTTTACACACTTTTACCACTTTTACCACTCTCTTCGTGAAGATCCCTCCCCCCTATGTTCCCTTTACACTTTTCCCTCATCACCCTTAACCCATGTCCTATGTTTTTTGTGCTCCCCTAGCGACAGTGCTAAAATCCTCTTTGCATTCACTCTATCTATACCCACCATAATTATATACACCTCTATCAAATCTCCCCTCGTTCATCTACGCTCCAGGGAATATAGTCCTATACTATTCATCCTTTCTCTGTAATACAGTTTCTCACGTCCCGATAACATCCTTGTATACCTTCTCTGAATTCTGTCGACCTTATTAATATCCTTCCTGTAATTTGGTGACTAAAACTGCACACAGTACTCCAAGTTCAGCATCAGCAATGCCTTCGACAACCACATCATGACATTCCAACTCTTATACTCAATACTTTGATTTATAAAGGCCAATGTGGCAAAAGCTCTCTTACGACTCTATCTGCCAGTGACGTCACTTTTAGGGAATTATGTATCTGTATTCCCAGATCTCTCTGTTCTACTACACTCCTCTGTGTCCTGTATGTCCTTGTATGTTCTACCTTGGTTTGTCCTTCAAAAGTGCAATACGTCACACCTGCCTGCAATAAACTCCAACCGCCATTTGTAAGCCCATTTTTTCCAGCTGGTCCAAATCCCTCTGCAAGCTTTGAACCCCTTCCTCACTGTTCACTACACCTCCAATCTTTGTATCATCAGCAAATTTGCTGATCCAATTTAATACGTTATCATCCAGATCATTGATATATGTACAAATAACAATGGATCGAACATTGATCCCTGTGGCACACTACTCCTCAAAGGCCTTCACTCAGAGAAGCAATCCACCAGTACCAGTCTCTGGCTTCTCCCATTGAGCCAATGTCTAATCGAATTTACTACCTCTCCATGTATACCCAATGACTGAATCTTCCTAACTAACCTCCCTTGCGGTACTTTGTCAAAGACCTTACTGAAGTCCATGTAGACAATATCCACTTCCTTCCCTTCATCCACTTTCCTGGTAAGCTCCTTGGGAAAATCTAATAGGTTGGTTAAACATGAACTACCACGGACAACGCCATGTTGACTCTCCCTAATAAGTACCTGCCTATCCAAATAATTGTCAATCCTATGTCTTAGTACTCCTTCTAATATTTTACCTACTACTGACGTCAAACTTACCGGCATATAAATTCCCAGACTACTTTTAGACCCTTTTTGAAAACAACGTAACAGCATCAGCAATCTTTCGGCACCTAATTTGTAGATACCGGCAATTTAAATATATTTGCCAGCGCCCCTGCAATTTCAAAACTAGTCTCGTTCAAGATCCGAGGAAATACCGTGTTAGGTTCTGCAGATTTTTCTGTTCTGATTTGCCTCATGATAGCAAGCACCTCCCCCTCTTCAATCTGTATAGGTTCCATGACCACACTACCTGTTTGTGTTTTTTTTTTATTCTATTGAATCTACGCCAGTTTCCTCAGTAAATATAGCCGTAAATGGCTGGACAGGCAGGAAGAGTGGAAGTAGCGTATCTGCCTCGGGAGTGAAAGCCATGTACCAGTTATCTATCACGGTGAAGGCAAAGGGTAAAGAAGGGCAGGATCGTTTGGGAGCTCCGGATGACGCCATTCCACCAGTTTGCTGGAACCTGACTGCTCCAAAGACAAACCACTTGCCGAAATTGACTCCTGGAGATCGGCAGCTGCTCGGAGATGCTCTACCATCGTACCATTTGGTTATCGTTCGAAAAGAGAGACATGGCCTAAGTGGGGAGGACGAATCACGAAGCGGTAAATCAATTACTGAGAGAAAGGCCAAGACTGGAGTTGATGAACCAGGTACAATACCGGGGTACGTTGCCTCCGGACGGGATTCGGTGTTCCCAGCTGGCTCAGCTTGACAAATACCATAGGATTGTGTTAAACTCACTTGATGATGAATCCGGAATTTTGGGAGTTGACAAGACCTATGGGAAGCTCAGAGACCGGTTCTACCGGCGCCGATTGAAGCCAGAAGCCGAATACTACTGCATGTCGTGCATTCGATGTATTAGGTAGAAAAGGCTATCTTCGAGGGCCGCTCTGTTGTCCCACTTGCAGAGTGCCTGGCCCATTGACCTGGTGTGTATGGATTTCTTGTCAATAGAGCTAGATGTCACCTATATAGATATAGGACCATAAGACATAGTAAAGAATTAGGCGATCTGGCTCATCGAGTCTGCTCCGCCGGGCAATCAAAGTTCTTTCCTTATTTTTTATCTCTTTAACCCCAGTTTCCAACCTTCTCCCCGTAACCTTTGATGCCATGTCCAATCAAGAACCTATCAATTGTGCCTTAAATACACTCAAAGACCTGGTGTCCAGAGCTGCATGTGGCAACAAATTCCACAGGTTATCCACTCTTTGGGTAAAAAACAAATTCTACGCATCTCTGTTTTGAAAGGGCGCCTCTCTATGCCGAAGCTGTGCCCTCTTGTCCTAGACTTTCGCACAACCGGAAACAACCTTTTCACATCTACCCTTTCAGGGCCTTTCAACATTGGAACGGTTTCAATGAGATCACCCCTCCCCCTTATACTTCTGAATTCCAGCGAATACAGACCTAGAGCAATCAAACTTTTCTCATATGATAACACTTTCATTCCTGGAATCATTCTGTGAACCTCCGCAGTACCCTCACCAAGCCAGCACATCTTTTCTATCCTGAAGTGCCCGAAACGGCTTACAATACTCAATGTGCGGCCACATCAATGCCTTATAAAGTCCGAGCCATACATAGGTCTTCTTGTTTTCTAGACCTCTTGAAATTAATACTAACATGGCACCTGCCTTCCTCTCCACCGACTGAACTTGCAAATTAACCTTGAGGTTGTTCTGCACATGGACTTGTAACGTCCTCGGCATCCCAGATTCCTGGATTTTAGAAATTAGTCTGCACATTTATTTCTACCAGCAGTATGCTTGACAATGCATTTTCTAACATTGCATTTCGTTTGCCAATGAAATCTCCATCCCCATCATCTCCAAGTCACCAATTGCAATATTGGACATCAGGTCCACTGCTGCAACTGTACACGGAAATAACGCTACTGGGTACTCCCCATATTATCTAATGTTTGGGCGCGAGGCGAGGTTGCCCATTTCTTTTGGGACCCAACACTCCTGTTTTTCATCCATACATTGAAGTACGTGCCTGATATGAAAAACAGAGCTGAAAAAAGGCTCATGAATATGCCGTGGTCGTGGCTGCCCGGTGGATTCAAGGGAATAGGCGGAGGCGTGATTAAAAGGTGAGATTTTCCGAACTCCTGCCGGGAGATCGAGTACTTATAAAACATATAGGGGCTACCCGGGAAGTATAAGCTGACTGATCCCTGGGCGGATACGTACTATGTTGCGGAGAGCCAGATGCCAATCGTACAAGATTTCAGGGTAAAACCACAGGATAGCAATGGGCCTGTGAAGATTCTCCATCGGAACCACCATCGAACTCTGGGTGTCTGCTGATCCAGAACTTAAACTGGACTTCACACCAGTAAGTGGATTCTGCGGCAACGTGGTCAGACTGCAGGATCAGCAGCAGTAACGATTACATTGGCCCCCGCCCCTGAATGGGATACGGACTCTCAGAACAAACGATTTCTTCTCTTCGCTATTCACTTAGGAGAAGGATATTGAATTGTGCAAGGTGTGGGAAACAAGTAAGAAAGTCATGGAAACTATGACGTTTAAGAGGTGGAAGTACTGGCGCTTTTAAGAAATTTAAAAGTAGATAAATCTCCGGGACCTGACAGGATATTCCCCAGGACCTTGAGGGAAGTTTGTGTAGAAATAGCAGAAGCTCTGACGGAGATCTTTAAGATGTCATTAGAAACGGGGATTGTGCCGGAGGATTGGCGTATTGCTCATGTGGTTACATTGTTTAAAAAGGGTTCTAGAAGTAAGCCTAGCAATTATAGACCTGTCAGTTTGACATCAGTGGCGGGTAAATTAATGGAAAGTATTCTTAGAGATAATATTAATAATTATCTGGATAGACAGGATCTGATTAGGAGTAGCCAACATGGATTTGTGCGTGGAAGGTCATGTTTGACAAACCTTATTGAACTTTTTGAAGAAGATACTGGGAATGTTGACGAGGGTAAGGCAGTGGATGTAGTCTATATGGACTTCAGCAAAGCCTTTGACAATGTTCCACCTGGAAGGTTAGTTAAGAAGGTTCAGTCGTTAGGTATTAATGCTGGAGCAATAAAATGGATTCAACAGTGGCTAGATGGGAGATGCCAGAGACTAGTGGTGGATAATTGTTTATCGGGATGGAGGCCGGTGACTAGCGGGGTGCCTCAGGGATCTGATTTGGGCCCAATGTTGTTTCTAATATACTTAAATGATCTGGATGATGGGGTGGTAAATTGAATTAGTAAGTATGCCGAAGATAGTAAGGTAGGAGGTGTTGTGGATAATGAAGTGGGTTTTCAAAGCTTGCAGGAAGATTTATGCCTGTTAGAAGAATGGGCTGAACGTTGGCAGATGGAGTTTAACGCTGAGAAGTGTGAGGTTCTACATTTTGGCAGGAATAATCCAAATAAAACATAAAGGGTAAATGGTAGGGCATTGAGGAATGCAGAGGAACAGAGAGAGATAGGAATAACAGTGCATAGTTCCCTGAAGGTGGAGTCTCATGTAGATAGGGTGGTGAAGAAGGCTTTTGGAACGCTGGCCTTTATAAATCAAAGCATTGAGTACAGAGTTGGAATGTAATGTTAAAATTGTATAAGGCATTGGTAAGGCCAAATTTAGAATATTGTGTGCAGTTCTGGTCACCGAATTATAGGAAAGATATCAATAAATTAGAGAGAGTGCAGAGACGATTTACTAGGATGTTACCTGGGTTTCAGCAGTTAAGTTACAGAGAAAGGTTGAACCAGTTAGGTCTCTCTTCATTGGAGCGTAGAAGGTTGAGGGGGGATTTGGTCGAGGTATTTAAAATTTTGAGAGGGATAGATAGAGCTGACGTGAATAGACTGTTTCCATTTAGAGTAGGGGAGATTCAAACGGCAGGACATGATTTGAGAGTTAGGGGGCAGAAGTTTAAGTGAAACACGATAGGATATTTCTTTACTCAGAGAGTGATAGCTGTGTGGAATGAGCTTCCTGTAGAAGTAGTAGAGGCCAGTTCAGTTGTGTCATTTAAGGTAAAATTGGATAGGTATATGGACAGGAAAGGAGTGGAGAGTTAGGGGCTGACTGCGGGTAGGTGGGACTAGGTGAGATTCAGAGTTCTGCACGGACTAGGAGGGCCGAGATGGCCTGTTTCCGTGCTGTGATTGTTATAGGTTTATATGGTTGTATAAATACCTGCGTGTATGGTATATGCTATCGTTTGCTAACTCCCCTCTAATTGAGAAAGAGATTCCCAATCCTTCTCACTTTGAGGCAGCTGAGAAACTTGGAATAAATTTGCCCCTGTGAGGAAGATAAACAATGATAGGGTGAAATAATTATGGGTGACAAGTGAGGTGGAAAATCTAGTCCTGGTGGAAGAAGGCAGCATACATGAGGTTTAGGAAGCAAGGATCAGATAAGTCTATTGAGGAATATAGGGTGAGAAGAAAGGATCTTAAGAAGGGGTTGATGAGAGCAAGAAGGGGACACGTGAAGGTCTTTGGCGAGTAGGGTAAGGGAAAACATCAAGGCTTTCTTCTATTACATGAAGAACAAAACGATGACAGGAGTGAAATAGGACCGATTAGAGATAAGGGTGGGAAGAAGTGCCTGGAGGCTGTGAAAGTTAGCGGGTTTCTCAATGAATACTTCTCTTCGAAATACACCAATTAGAGTGTACTTAATGACAGTGAGGACAATATGAGTGAGGTTGATTTTCTGGAGCATATATACATGAAGGAAGCTGCGGTGTTGAAGTTGTTAAAATACATTAGGACGGATAAGTCCCCGGGGCCTGACGGCATATTCCCCAGGCTGCTCCACGAGGTGAGGGAAGAAATTGCTGAGCCTCTGGCTAGAACGTTTATGTCCTTGTTGTCCACGGGAATGGCCCCAGAGAATTGGAGGGAGGCGAATGATGTTCCCTTGTTCAAAAAAGGTAGTAAGGATAGTCGCGGCGGTAGTGAGCCTTGCGTTTCTGGTGGGAAAGCTGTTGGAAAAGATTCTTAGAGATAGGATCTATAGGCATTTAGAGAATCATGGGCTGATCAGGAACAGTCAACATGGCTCTGTCAAGGGCAGATCGTGTCTAACAAGCCTGATAGAATTCTTTGAGGAGGTGACCAGGCATATAGACGAGGGTAGTGCAGTGGATGTGATCTACATGGAATTTAGTAAGGCATTTGACAAGGTTCCACACGGTAGGCTTATATAGAGAGTCAGAAGGCATGGGATCCGGTTAGGTTTGGCCAGATGGATTCGGAATTGGCTTGCCTGTAGAAAGAAGAAGGTCCTAGTGGAGAGAGTACATTCGGATTGGAGGGTTGTGACTCGTGATGTCCCACAAGGATCTGTTTTGGGACCTTCTGCTGTCAGCCAGAAGGAGAAGTCGTTGATGTGCACAAATACATTGGTACCTATGGACAGAATTACCCTAAATGGGCTTGATGCTTATCCGATCAGATCAGCACAAAGGAGGCAAACCAATACTGCATCAGTAAGTTAATGGATCGTGTACATGCATAACCAACGTACTGGTGACTATAAACTACAGTTGCAAGGATGACATGCTAGCGTAGCGATTTTCAACGCCAGAGATATATTCAGTTCTTGCCGGTGTCTCTAAAGTGATGTTTATTTTCTATTGCCCGAGCAATAGCGAGAACGCAACCCTTCACATTTAATTTCCATTGTAGTTATTACACTTTTAAATCATTCCTTTCTAATTACGTATGGTGGTTATTTACGTACAGACTCAATAAAAATAACCAGCAATTTTTTCGAGAGGAGAATTCCCCTGGAGTTGTTCATAGAAATAAATGTAAAATGATCTGTTGGAGTAAATATACAGTTTATCCTCTCGATCTGGGCAAATGCATTGTTGGTCTGATCTCTTCTTGTATCAGATTTTACATTACCCTGGCAAATGCAATCATGAGACTGGAAGAAAATATAATCGTTCCGTCCACTGACCGAAGACTGGGTCAGCTGTTGTTATGAGCATACGTGTGACGAATATTTGTGTAATCATTGGATTATAAGAAATTATAATTGCTCAGTCAACTGATTGAGAAGTAAGTGGCAGGTGTACTATTTGCCAATTTTGTAGTGATAGGTGCTGGAAGGTAATTCAATGCGGATAGATGAGTGCAAAAGAAAACTACCTCGAGAGCGACACTTCTTGAAAATGTCTTGAAATTGGGGGCGTGGATCTGTATACCCTGATGAAACTCTGGGGAACATTAAATCTCTCATGAAGATGCAGAAAGGACCGCCTTTTGATGAGAATGCATTCTGCCGATATGAGGGAAATGAAAGAAGGGAAAAGCATTTTAAAAGATTACAAAGAGGAAGCGGACAATCCAGGTAATTGTGGAAAATCAGGGAATTTGTAAAAGACGTCAGGATATTGTATGCAGAGAGTCAGAGAAAAATAGCGAGACAGAAAAAAGAGAGGGACAGAGTGAGTGTAAAGAGAGAAAGAAGGAGAGAGAGAGAGAGAGAGAGAGAGAGAGAGAGAGAGAGAGCGAACATTTAATTAAACATAGATCAACGCACCTGATTTATTTCTGCTGTGAGCAATTTTCAATAAGATGGTGCATTTTTTTCTACAAGTGAATTAATTCACATGGCTTCCTTCCTGCTGACTGGAATTGTTCAGGTTCAGCTCTGTTTGCGAGCTACTTGTAATGAGAGCGGAGAAAAGTGTGCCTGGACAAACATCAGTAAGATGGTTGGATTTCAGCCTGTATTGAAAACAGGTGAGAATTGAAAACGTGACGCGCACGCGCGCGCACACACACACACACACACACACACACACACACACACACACACACACACACACACACACACACACACACACACTCACACACACACACACACACACACACACACACACACACACAGACACACACACGCACGCACACGCACACAGACGCACGCATCTTCATTGCAGATAATCTCTGAATATTTGCAAATTTACGAACTCATTAGTTCGGCTGCACCTCAAATCATTGCCAATTTATGGCTCACTTCTGAGTATGCTCAAAATGCTCCGCCTGGCATTAACAATCATTCTACGTTCATAGCCACTTTGGTCATATTTCCTCTTCACTCTGACATTGAACAAAAAGTGGACCTTTTGACAATGTTTGGATCATCATGTATTTAATCGCTGGCACATGAATGGCTGCGAAATAATATTAGATTCTGTTTAATATCTGTGGAATTCCTTGCGAAATCTGTCGTTTCGCAACGGCAGCAGAGTGCAATATATAATAAAAATCTATACATTATAATTGGCTGTCTGCCTCTGTACTCAGTTATTTTTATTTCTCATTTAGCACCGTCTACTGGTGGTTTTGTATAGCAGTCATTTAGGTCATGTGATCTGTATCTGTAGTTTATGACATCATCAGTAGCTATTTAAGCAGTCCTCCATGTTAGAGTTGAATGAACTCGCATGCCTTTTTATCCAAAATCATCTTGATGTCAGCTCTTCGAAAACATCGTCGTAGGTCAATGTAACCTTTGGGTTTATTATCCATTGATGTATATGCATATTTTTACATATCAGAGATACTTGAACGGTTTCTATACAGGTAAAAATACAGATGGAGTACTCATGTGGGCCACATGTTTCTACAGACAAAAAAAAACAAAAAAAAAGATTTATTACATTTTTCGGCTAGAGAGGCATGTTGTTCTTTCTTGTGTGTATGAGAGCAGGGATTTTGCGGTCTTTTTGTCGGCGAGAGATGAAGAGAGAAGACGCGAGTGGAGAGAGTTGGCAGATCGCCGGACGGAGTGGACTGGGAGTGAGCTGCAGGATATGAGACTGCTCGAAAGTCTGGAAAGGGTAAGAGTTAAATCAGCCAACGTAGCCCGGAAGCGATCCACATTCACCCTTTAGATGCTGTCGGTACGAACAATGGTGCAGAATAACGTTATAACGGCCAGGCGCCTGACAATGAATCTAGCTCTATTACTCAGAAAGCAAAGGAGGAGAACACATGTGCTCTGGCGAAACAGGGTTCTTTAGGTAGAGGAACAGTATCAAGGTGTTGATTATTTGAACAAAAATGCCCGGAAGTTACCTTGAAACCCAGGTTCCGGAGATCTGAAAAACTCGGAGAGAGTCCTTAACATTCTTACGTTTGTCTGTGACCAGCCAGAGTTCGTGACCTATGTAGGTTCAACTCACATAGAGAGGAAACACGACGAGGTTGTGCAAAGTTATTTCAATGTTTCAGGAACCTAGTTACAGGGCATAATGTCTAAAGTTGTGACATTAAGATTTTAATCCATGCCACGTGATAATGAGGCCAGAAATGGGAATATCATCTGTGCAAAGCACATGGATTAGGAGTTGGAGCATTGGGATGGCCGTGAGATTCTTGGAACTTTGTGTTTCCCTCCATGAAGCTCGGATTTCTGTAGAAGAGACGGTTTTCAGCTGAGCTGGCACTAATATCCTCTCAGAAATATTTGCTGGATGGGGGCGGGAGTGGTGTTCTGGGGATTTACACTAATGTTACTGGGGGAGTAAACCGAAGTGCCAGAAGAGATTTTGTGGCGAGGTGTTGTTAAAATATCAGACTATGTGAGGAATCCAGAGGTTGTATGTTGTGCGACTAACGACAGAAATGTAAGTATTTCAGTGCGAGAAGTTTTGTATAGAAGACAGACGTGATCAAGGCGTGAAGCAATATATGGAATTATGTACTGTACATATTGGTGGGAATTGGTTGCAGGCTGGGACAGCACTGGTAGCTCAGTAATACGGGGTTATGTTGATTTATACACGGACAAGCGGGGGAGGGGGTTTAAAGGGGAAGCGGGGCTGGTAGAATACAAAGCAAACATCACGGCACTGCTCTGTCAGGACAAAGTGGTAAACTCGTCCAGTGAGGCGTTATGAATGGAAATGAGGAATAAGGCCAATTAACAGCGGGATGTAGCAGATAGATCACAGAATTTTGCTAGAAACATAAGGGTAATATAGACAATGGTTTTAACTTTCCACAGATTGACTAACGGAAGTGAATCTGCAAAAGGACCAGATGGGATGGAGTTTGTCACATATGTTTAGGAATGTCTCCTTAGCCGGTATGTAGAAATTCCAAGGTGAGAGCGTGCGATCCATTATCTACTTTTGGGGAGAACGAAGAATGTGCAAGGGTGTGCTTTGCATGTTAGCGATCAGAATGTCAGTAGTTTCTAAGTAAATATGGAACCAATAGGTCTGATCCTTGAACTCGGGCCAACAGTTGGAGATCCGCCAATTTTAAAGGCAGCAGAAAGCATCTGACAGCGGTGGATCTGGAATGACAGTTTTCTGCCAAAGATGGACTTAGTAATTGGGAGGCTTTCAATGGTGATATTTTGAAAATGCAAATCTTTGATCTGCCTTACAAAATTAAGGTAAAAATGAGAGTTTTAGGAAAACAGCATTTTCAAATGATGTTGGCTAAGCAATAAAAGTGGACACAGCAGAAGTGGCAGGTTGGTAGAGATGTAGTCCTTAATCGAGTCAAGACGTGCAAGAGAACACTTAATAAAGGAAGAATAATGGTTTAAGGAATGCCCGAGTTTATCCCAGCAGGCAAAAATGAAGGAGAAACCTCGTGGACTCGTCAGATACACTGAGAGCTCAATGATTGCAAGGGACGAAATTGCTTCCCTGGAAGATACGAATGCCAGACGATGCACGGAGCTAGCAGGTGAACTTAATTGGATATGCTGCACCTGTACTTACTCAGAATTAGGGAACTGAGTCTATGTAAGTGAAACAAAGAAGCATTTGGCCCTATGCAAATTACAGATGAGGCAGTGTTGGCTTTCTCCTGGCAAATGACGTTCTCAGTGCGCAACAAGTTGTTCCATTGGTCAGTGGAGACAATAATGGGGCCACAACAGAGAAAAAAAAAACATTTAGTAGTCATCGGCTATTTAGTAAAGGCTCTAAAATTAAAAGATATGGCAGGCTTATAAGCAAAATTCAGTCGTAGGAATCATGTTGGAAGATACTTTAAGGGGTTTGTTGATTGATTATTTGGATACACATGAACCAAATAAATATGGTGAGCATCGCTGTCTACGTGGTAAGCCGTGGCTACTGGTCATATAGAATTCTTTGAGGAAGTTAGCGGGAACGTCGATGAAGGCAAGACAGTGCATTTTGTCTCCATGGACTTAAGAAAGGCATTTGACAAGTTGACCAAATACGTTCAATCGCTTGGCATTCAAAATTAAGTAAGACATTGGATTAGATATTGGTTTTGAGGGAGAAGGCAGAAACTGGCAGCAGATGGTTTCCTCTCCGACTGGACTGGGTGTTGGGTCTGCTAGTATATATTTTTTTAATCTCTGTCATTGATCTCGATGATAAAGCGGTAAACTGAATGAGAGAATTTGTGGCCATCAACAAGATTGTTGTCGAGGTGGAGGATGAGGACGACTATCCGAGCTTGTAGCGTGATGTGGACCAGCTGGAGCAATGTACTGAAAAAATGACAGGTAGAATTTAATGCAGATAGGTGCACGGTTTTGTACTTGGTTACGAACATTCATGTAATATCTTATACAGTGAACGGCAGAACACTGAATAGTACGTTAGAACAAATGGTTCCGGTATTCAATCGGAAATGGTGGCACAGGTTGCTAGAGTCGAAAATATGTCCTTTGGCACATTGCGCTTCATAAATCAATGTACTAAGTACAGATGATATGATGTTAAATTGGATTTGTATATGACGGCAGTGAGGCTTAATTTGGGGTTCTGTGCACAGTCTAGTGAAACTAGCTACAGGAAGGACGTAAAGAAAGTTAAAAGATTTCTGATAACATTTACAGTGATGTTGCCAGGGTTGGAAGAACTGGGTTATGTGAAAATACTGAATAGGTACTGTATGTCTGCATTCTTTAAATCGTGGAAGATTGGGAGGCGATTACAAGGATTAGAAGGATACAGAATTCGGTGGTGTAGAGAAAGGCTAAATGCAAGCAGGCATTTCTTCACCACTGAGGCTGTGTGGGAACACAACCGGAAGGTGAAAAGTGAGAAATTAATGGGAAAAATGAGGAGAGCTTCTTTACTCAGAGTTACAAAAGAGTTCAGATTTAGTTGCCAACACGTTTAAGAAAGCTTTGCATAGGCGTATGGACAGTAGGGACATGTCGTGGTCCCCATGCTCGTCGATATGTCGGCAGTTTAAATGGCTTTGGCTCTAACTAGATAGGACATTCCACGCCGACACCATGGAAAAACTGCATGCCTGTCTGTACATCTACCTCCTAAGTACAGGGAGAAAACTAAAACCGCAGAACCTGTTATGAGAAGGACGAAATCATAGACAAAGGAGGATCAGGAGCACTGAAAGGACTGCTTTGAATTGGTGACTGTGTTAAGAAGTTCAACTTCGAGTATGAATGATTACCCCCAACATCTGCCACTAACTTCATTCAAGCCTGTGGGGATGAGTGTGTGCTTATGAGTTTATACTGTACATAAATCAAAAGGTGTGGATGAACCCGGAGGTTCCTATTCAGCTGAGAACTCGATCTGTGGCATTTAATTCTGGCGAGCCAGGTCTGTACAAATAAAGGAGAATCAACGTGCAGACGGCTATCACAACAGTGGAGGAGTAATTCCGAATGAGGCTGGAGGCTGAATTGGAAGCACGGCAACCCTGGCAGGGTGAGCAGGCAATGACTTCATGCAAAGCGAATCCTAACATCATGAATGGCAGCGATGCTTCACTCTCATGTACGGATTCAACGGGAAAATCCAACTACAGCTAAGTTGATATCTGCAAATCCCTGTGACCCTGTGACATCTAGCTCTGAGGTCGACCTCAGGCTGTGTTTCAGGAAGGTGATATCTCGCAAGCCGGCAGACCACGATGGAAAATCAGTCGGTGGGGTGGTCAAAGACATTTTCCATTGCTCTCTGCTGGAGTTGTAAGTTCCCTACTGTTTCTAAAACAGATGAATTATACCCGTTCTAAAGAAATATCGGGTGAGCTGCTTAACGTCAATTACCCAGTAGCTTATGCGGTGGTGTAGTGTTTTGAATGTTTCAGAAGGGCTGTAATTAACAGTCCTATCAAGGACCTAGATGCATTGCAATTTGCGTATCGCCACAATAGATCTGCGATAGATGAGATCTCATTGGCTCTTCAGGTTGCTTTAAAACACCTGGACAATACTAATTCCCATGTCAGAATGCTGATATTATTTTCTCCATAGACTGCAGCTCACCGTTTAAAAGCTTGTGAATGTAAAAGCTTCTCCCTCTTCTCCTGACGCATGTTCTGAAATCGTGCCAAGAGCTCCATTGTGCTCTCTGTTTTATCAAAGGGGCACTCCAATGCGCCTATATTATCGGTAATGTTAGCTGAGGATTGGCCTTTATTTCACGGCCAGCCCATTCAAGCAATCAACCAATCCCTATCTCTTGAACTAATCAGAGCAATGCCATTCATCTATAAAACTGAGTAGTCTGCTCCGCTCGTACTAATCTTTCCCCTTAGTGATAGGCGTTATTACTGAGAACATTCTTAGCTTCTGGTAGAGACACCTTGCCTGTGTACTGGGCCACTTATTCTCCAGAGAGGTAAGGGCTGATGCCAACTTAGAACTCTGAATCTTTACTGTGGAACGGGGACTAAGTAGATAATCCAAATACACCGTGCCCTTCAGTCATCACACAAAAAATTGCTGCTTCAGAGAAACCATTACATTAGCAGTGAAACATTACAAATAGGCTATTACCTTAGCAGTGAAACTTTCCAGTTTGTTGCAGTATCTTTGCTATCAAGAGACGGTGTACCTATGTGGCTTTGAAAGTTTCTGTGTCCATTCACTGAAGAGTGAAATCGAACTCATAGATGGATCTGAGTAACAAACAACAAGATGAATAACAAATAGACAATAGACAATATACAATAGACAATAGGTGCAGAAGTAGACCATTCGGCCCCTCGAGTCTGCACCGCCATTCTGAGATCATGGCTGATCATTCACTACAAATACCCAGTCCCTGCCTTGTCCCCATATCCCTTGATTCCCCTATCCATCAGATATCTATCTAGCTCCTTCTTAAAAACATCCAGAGAATTGGCCTCCACCGTCTTCCGAGGTAGAGCATTCCACACCTGCACAACTCTCTGGGAGAAGAAGCTCTTCCTCAACTCTGTTTTAAATAACTGACTTCTTATTCTCAATCCATGCCCTCTGGTACTGGACTCTCCCAACATCTGGAACATATTTCCTGCCTCAATCCTATCAAATCTTAATTATCAAATCTTAATTATCTTAAACGTTTCAATCAGATCCCCTCTTAATCTCCTCAATTCCAGCGTGTACAAGCCCAATCTCTCCAATCTCTCTGCGTAACACAGCCTTGCCATCCCAGGAATCAACCTAGTGAATCTACGCTGCACTTCCTCGACTGCCAGTATGTCCTTCCTTAAACCTGGAGACCAAAACTGTACACAATATTCCAGATGTGGTCTCACCAGGGCCCTGTACAAATGCAAAAGGACATCCTTACTCTTGTAATCCATTCCCCTTGTAACGAAGGCCAACATTCCATTTGCCCTCTTCACTGCCTGTTGCACTTGCTCATTCACCTTCATTGACTGGTGAACTAGGACTCCTAGGTCTCTTTGCATTTCTCCCTTACCTAACTCTACACCCTTCAGACAATACTCTGCCCTCTTGTTCCTGCTTCCAAAGTGGATAACTTCACATTTATTCACATTGAATGACATCTGCCAAGTATCTGCCCACTCATCAGCCTATCCAAGTCTCCCTGTATTCTCCTAACGTCCTCTTCGCATGTCACACTGCCACCCAGTTTAGTATCGTCAGCAAACTTGCTGATATAGTTTTCAATGCCCTCATCTAAATCATTGACATAAATCGTAAAGAGCTGTGGTCCCAATACAGAGCCCTGTGGTTCCACACTAGTCACCTCCAGCCAGTCCCAGAAACACCCATTCACTGCTGCTTTCTATCTGCCAACCAGTTTTCTATCCATGTTGAAACCCTGCCCCCAATGCCATGAGCTCTGATTTTACTCACCAATCTCCTATGTGGCACCTTATCGAATGCCTTCTGAAAATCTAGGTATACAACATCCATTGGCTTACCCTCGTCTAACAGCCTTGTTACACCCTCAAAAAACTCCAGCAGATTAGTCAAGCATGATTTGCCCTTGGTAAATCCATGCTGGCTCGGCCTAATCCTATTTCTGCCATCTAGATGTGCCACTATTTCGTCCTTAAAAATGGACTCAAGCATCTACCCCACGACTGACGTTAGGCTAACAGGGCGATAGTTCTCCGTTTTCTCCTTCCCTCCCTTCTTGAAAAGTGGGATAACATTAGCCACTCTCCAACCTTCAGGAACTGATCCTGAATCTAAGGATCATTGGAAAATGATTACCAGTGCATCCGCAATTTCCTGAGCCACTTCTTTTAGAACCCTCGGATACAGACCATCTGGACCCGGGGATTTATTAGCCTTCAGTCCTACCAGTCTACTCATCACAGTTTCTTTCCTAATGTCAATCTGTCTCAATTCCTCTGATATCTTATGACCCTGGCCCATCCATAAATCTGGGAGATTGCTTGTGTCCTCCCTGGTGAAGACATATCTAATGTACACATTACATTCTGTTGCCATTTCCCTGTTTCCCATAACAATTTCTCCCAATTCATTCTTCAAGGGGCCAACATTGTTCTTAACTATCTTCTTTCTCTTCACATAGCTAAAAAAGCTTTTGCTATCCCCTTTTATATTCCTGGCTAGACTGAGCTCATACCTGATTTTTTCTCTCCGTATTGCTTTTTTAGTTAAGATCTGCTGCTCCTTAAAACTTTCCCAATCATCTGTATTCCCACTCATCTTAGCCCTGTAATACTTCTTTTTCTTTAATGCTATACAATCTCTGACTTCCTTTGTCAACCACTGTGGCCCCTTCCCCCTCTTTGAATCCTTCCTTCTCATTGGAATGTACTGCGTTTGCATATTTTGTATTATGCCCAAGAATATCTGCCACTGCTGATCCACTGACTTTCCTGCCAGGGCATCTGCCCATTTAACTTTAGCCAGCTCTTCGCTCATGGCTCCGTCGTCTCCTTTATTTAATTGCAACACTGACACCTCTGATCTGCCGTTATCCCTCTCAAATTGTAGATAAAAACGTATCATGTTATGATTACTACTTCATAATGGCTCCTTTACTTCAAGATCACTTATCAATTCCTGTTCATTACACATCACCAAGTCCAAAATAGCCTCGTTCCTGGTTGGCTCAAGCACAAGCTGTTCCAAAAATACATCCCTTAGACACTCCACAAACTCCCTATCCTGGGGTCCAGCACCTACCTGATTCTCCCAGTACACCTGCATGTGGAAATCTCCCATAACCTACATTACCTTTAGCACATGCCAATGTTATCTCCCTAATCAACTTGTACCCAATATCCATCTACTGTTTGGGGGTCTGTACACAACACCCATTAGGGTTTTTTTACCCTTACTGTTCCTCAGCTCAATCCACACAGACTCTACGTCCCCTGTTCCCAAGTCACCTCTTGCTAAGGACTGAATCTCATTCCTCACCAACAGGGCCACCCCACCCCCTCTTCCCATATTTCTGTCTGTACGATAGCACGTATACCCTGGTACACTCAATTCCCAGGCCTGATCCCCTTGCAGCCATATCTCCGTTATCCCAACAATATCATAGCACCCCATTTTCATCTGAGCTTCAAGCTCATCTGTCTTATTTCTGACACTACGCGCATTCAAGTATAGAATTCTTAGCCCATTCGTCCTCTCTTTGCTTAAAATACTATCTACTGTACCTAACCCAGCTCCTTGAACTTCCATCGGGCTAATTGCACCCTGAATTTTGATGACCTTCTCAAGATCACTCAAACCTTCTACAGATTTAACCCCATGCTCCTTCTGGCCAAACCTCTGGATCTGGATCCCTGCCCCCCCTGCACATCTAGTTTAACCCCCCCCCTCCCCCGAGCAGCACTGGCAAACACTCCTGCAAGAATGTGAGTACCCCTCCGGTTCAGATGTATACCGTCCCTTCGAAACAGATCCCAATGTCCCTGGAAAAAAGACCAATTATCCAAAAACCTGAACCCTTCCTTCCTGCACCATGCTCTCAGCCTCGTATTAATGTGCATAATCATTCTATTCTTCGCCTCACTCGCACGTGGCACAGGTAGCAATCACGAGATTGTCACCCTGGAGGTCCTGCCTTTCAGCTTCACTCCTAACTCCCTGAACTCTCTAAGCAGGACCCCCTCACTCAGCTTACCTACATCGTTGGTCCCCACATGGACCACTACATCTGGGTTCATGCCCTCGTTCTCAAGAATAGCCTGCACCCGATCTGAGATGTCCCGGACCCTGGCACCAGGGAGGCAACATACCATCCGAGACTCCCGATCTGCCCCACAAAATCTCCTATCTGCCCCCCTAACTATAGAATCCCCTAAAAGTATCGCTCTCTTCTCTTCCCTCCTCCCCTTTCTAGTTGAGGGTTCAACCTCTGTGCCAGTGGCAGGACCACTGCAACTCATTCCTGGTAGGTCATCCCCATCAACAGTATCCAGTACGGTATACTTATTATTAATGTGAATGGCCGCAGGGGTGCTCTGCTCTCTCTGCCTGCTCCCCCTGCCTCCCTGGACCGTCACACATCTACCTAAATCATGTTTTTTGGTGTGACTACCTCCTGATAACTCCTATCTATCTCTGCCTCTGCCTCCCGAATGATCCGTAGTTCATCCAGCTCCAGCTCCAACTCCCTAACTCGTGCTGATAGGAGCTGCAGCTGGACGTACCTCTTGCAGGTGTGGTCATCAAAGACAACTGTGTTGACCCTGACTTCCCACATACTGCATACGGAGCACACCACTGCTCTGACTGTCTCCCCCATACCTGAACTGAATTAATAGAATAAGTCTAAAAAGCACCTAGCGACCTTACCTTCTTCCCCTCAGCGAGCAATCACACAGCCTTAACGAAGTCCCCTTACGCCGAAGCCCACTTAGCCAAAGCCCAGGATTCTGCTTCCACGGACTCCGCTACCCGCTCTGAAAAGAAGTCCTGCCTTTTAAAGTGCGCGCTCGACGCTGACGTCACTCGCGCCTGCGCAGTTCCCCTCCCCCACAGGTATTGACCAGGTAGGCTTAAATCCTAACTACACGGTCGAATTCTCTGAGCTCCCAGCTGAATCACAAGCTGTAACTTGCTCCCGATTCAAAAAAAAAAAAATCAACACATTCATCCTGAATTATTGCAGAATTGCATCGACAGTTCCTCCAAGCCAAAGGAAGTCATCTCTGCTTCTCTTTACCAACAAGAGAAAAGCAGCAAATGCAGGTCCAGCTGGAGCAGTTCGTACTGAAACGTCGACTGTACAATTGTCCACAGATGCTGCCTGGCATTTAGTGTTCCTTCAGCATGTTGTGTGTGTTGCTCTGCTTCTGTTTAAGATATTTGTTGATCACATATTTGGTGATTAAGAATAGATTTCCAGATTATCAATAGATTAAAGGCAATATTTCTTCTTTTGCAGTAATTAATATCCAACTGCATAAATATATTTAATGTGGATTAATTGTAAAAAAAAATCTATCTGCATAGTGACAGCAAAATTAGGTTAAGATATTATTTGTGTCACGGACCCAAATGTCGACTGTCTGTCTCTTTTGGTAGATGCTGCCTTTCGCCCGGCATTTTGCATGTATTTCCTGTTCAGGATTTCCAGCATCTTTTGATAGCGATATCCCTTTCGTTTTTTCTTTATTCAGATGCATACTCAAACAACATAGTGGACAGGTAACATAAATGCAAAAGGACATTTTAACTTCAATTATAGATTGAAGAACAGTATATCAGATAAATATTTGTAATGAACAAAACTGTTATGGACGAGTTGCAGAGGGCGAATGAGTGAATTTAACCATCTGTAGGGAACGACCTGATCGAGGGATGGAATAGTAATCCAAGAAGACTTCAGGGCTGTTCCGCATGAAGGATCATCAGTTGAAATTGAGGAACATGTTGCGAAGTGCGTCGAACTGTAACCATAATCCGAACGTAAGTTTATTAAAGATGTAGTGCCGAGCAAACTTCAGCACCTAAAGACAGAGAAGTCCTCTGGTCCTGATGGAATGCCTCCCAAGTTACTGAAGAAAATGTCATAGTTTATAGCTGAGGCTTTGGAAATAACTTGCAGATTACGATGGATTGAAAGAAGGCGAATGTCACGTCACTGTGCAAGACAATATGTAGGCAAAAGGCTGGCAACTACACGCAAGATAGTGTAACATCTGTGTTTAAGCGATCACTGAAGAAGAAATAGTGAGACATCGGGAAAGAAACGGTTCCATCATGCAGACACAGCATGTATTCAGAAAAGGCAGATCCTGTTTGAAAAAACAAATGGAGTTTTTTTTGATGATGTAAGCAGTACAGTGTATACGTGAAACAGAATGACGTTATTTACACGAATTTCCAGAAGGCGTTTGATAAAGTGCCACATAAAAGTCTTATCAATAATATATTGCACAGAGTTGTGGGTGTTGATAGCGAATTGGTTAACCAAAGGAAAACAGCGAGTTGCGATGCATGGGTCTAACTCTGTTTGCGAATAAATGATGAGCAAGGGCGCATGTCGCTAGACCCGCAAATTTTCTCGATCTAAATTAACGATCTGGAAGAGGGAATCGAGTACATTTTACCACAGTTTGCTGATGACACTAAATTAACTGGGAAAGCCAATTCTGCAGAGATGCAGAGAGTCTTCAGAGATAGGTTAAGGGAATGCCAAGGGTCTGGAAGATGGAGTAAAATTTTGGCATATATAAGTTCGTCCAAATTGGATGGGAAATGGAAGAAGAGATTGTTACTTAAATGTGATCGACATGGCTGGACGAATATTGAGCTTCAGCACATTTTACTTTGAGGAATGATGTAGAATCTCATGGAAATCACCCGATGGTCTGAGATGGAAACTGCAGGGACTGCAGTGCGCTTGACGGACCTGACCCGAACCAGCTTGAACTTAAAAAAAAACTAATGTAGTAGTAGTAGTAGTAGTAGTAGTAGTAGTAGTAGTAGTAGTAGTAGTAATAATAATAATAATAATAATAATAATAATAAAACAATAAATACAAATAATAAAAGAAGAAGAAGAAGAAGAAGAAGAAGAAGAAGAAGAAGAAGAAGAAGAAGAAGAAGAAGAAGAAGAAGAAGAAGAAGAAGAAGAAGAAGAAGAAGAAGAAGAAGAAGAAGAAGAAGAAGAAGAAGAAGAAGAAGAAGAAGAAGAAGAAGAAGAAGAAGAAGAAGAAGAAGAAGTAGAAGTAACCAGGCTTTTCGAAGCACTGGTAAGAGTATCACTTGAGATATTGTGAAACGTGTCAAGCCACTTTTCTGCAGACATTGGAGAATGTACAAAGGCGCGTTACTAAAATCATTCCGGGATTGAAAGTTTTATCCGAAGAACAGTGTTTGATTTCACGGGGTCTTTATTCCCTAGAAATCAGAATAATGTACGGGGAATTTGACTGAAACATCGAACGTTGAGAGACTTCGATAAAGTGGATGTGTAGAGGTTGAATACTCTGGTAGGGAGTGGGAGTTGAAAACTACAGGACACAATCCTCAACAGCAGAACGTCCTTTTCAAAATGAGATGACGAGGAATTTATTTATGAACGCAATGACGCATTTGTTTAATTTGTTGCCGCAGGCAGCTTTGTAGCGTTTGTTATGGTGGAAATGTAAGTCAGAGTATGTGAATATGTAAGTCAGTAGACTGGGGCTGAGAAGCGAAGACATAAGCCATCATCATATTCATATACCATCACCCGGGTCGCATTCTGCATGGAAGTCGGTCACCAGTGGTGTGCTTTAAGTGATCTGTTCTGGGACCCTTACTCTTCGTGATTTTTTATGTAACCTATCGGGCTATCGGCTTGTATTTGTCTAGGAGAAAATTCGTCCGCACGCCAAACCATGTCTCCCGTTTGCGTAGATGCCAGGTAATGCACACTGGTACAAACTCGCACATACAATCTCAGACAACAGACAATGTACGTTTTGCAGATTACACTTTATAAGGCTTACTGGAACTAGGTAATGAATAGCGATACAATATAAAAAGAAAGAAAAGTGCGCCAAAACTGTGTCAGTTCACAGCCGTTTGAGCTCAATTATCGAAGCCTTCTGTTCGCTATTTGATCTTCTCCGACCTCTTCGACTCGCCGCCTTGGACCACCCTCTGAGGTCGACTACAGCACATCCAGCACGGTCTTCCTTTCCGGTTCTTCTCCCTAAAATTCGCGCAATGACTTCATTTCCAACTCATACTGATAGAATAACATCGTTCCCATTGTTTAGTAACCGCGTTATCAATAACTATCACCCAAACATTTCAAATAAACAAAGCATTACCTCATCAGTTACATAAAAATAAGCCATTTCATTATAACGCTACAGAGAAAGCCATTTTTAATATATTTTGACGAGATCTGTAGGATTATTAAATATGGACTGTTTCTTTAAAAAGGTAGAGCGGAGAGCGTGTCTGATATTTCAGAGAAAGAGAATAGCAAAAACCTGTGAGTTGCCTTGTAAACGGCAATGCGGAGCTATATGATGGTCAGCTGGTGTTCAGCAGTTGTGTAACATATACTAGGTCAACTGGTTTTGCAATAAGACACAGCAAAGTTTCGGAAAAAAAAAAAAACAGGCCCTGGTTGAGCTTTGTGTGCCCACGCGAAAGGTAGAGTTTTTGCTCACAGTATGGACAAAGAGGTAACGGATCGAAAACTACCGGTGTGTTTAACCCTTGCCTGGGTTGATAGCTTTGCCTCGTAAATACGGCACTCTTTTTTGTGTGGTCACAGTTGGTGACTTTAATAAGTTTCGGGAGCAGAAAGACAACGTGGAAAATTCGGCGGCAATGACACCGGGAAGACAAACCATCTCTCAATAACTCTTCGATCTACTCAATCCATTATCCAGAGCTCAATTGACTTCATACCTATACCATCGTAAGACTGTATCATTTATCACTTGAGCTGGGAGAAGGTTGGGAACGTTACATTCTCACTTCTATATGCATATATTCTGCTAACCAGTTTGCCTTCTCTTGCTTGATATTACATTACCACGTGGTCATTAATTAATTAGTGTTTGTAACGGATGACAGACTCCCGATGTGTCCATTTCTGCTGGCGCTTTTCAACACGTGACGGGGTACGTCACATGTTGGGGGCTCGTCCGCGATATGAGCCCTATGGAAGCCATTCTAAAAAAAGGTGTGATCTTGATTGAATAGTTAATCTGATTGGGGAAATCCTCTCCGCTTCCGTGCATGGAATTTCTGCAGAAATGGAGTTGACGTCAATAGGTTTGTGGGAGAACCAACCCCTGAGGTGCTGGATGATGCTTAGAGGGATGTGTTATTGGGAATTGCTCATAAGTTAAAAGTTAAGGTGATTACGAGAATCATGAGGGCGCAGATGCAGACGTTAATAGCAGAGCATTGTGTATCCAAGCGAACAGGAGAAGAGGAGATTTTGGAAATATTTGCTGAAGGTTGAGGTTCAGGTTCAGGCAGAACAAATGAAGTATGAATATCAGCTGCAAGTAAAATAGGTCGAAGCTGACGAAGCAGAAAAGCACAGGCGTTTCGAGCTGGAAAGGGAGAGGATGCGACAAGGAGGTTCAGTGCCAGGTCGTGGTGAGTTGCTGGTGGTACCGTTTAATATCAGCCAATAAATTACGTTAGTACCAACATTTGATGAACCGGATGCCGGCCAGTTTTTATTGCAGTTCGAAAAGTTGGCCCAGGCTCCGCAAGGGCCAAGGGGTCAGTGAGCTGTCCTGTTATAAAGTGTGCTGAAGCGGAAGACGCAGTAGACGCATTTTGCCCTGACCCATGAATAATCAAATAATTATGATATAGTGAAAAATGCGGTGCTTAAGGTTCATGAGTTGGTTTCAGAGGCTTATAGACAAAATTTCTGACATTAGAGGAAGACCTTGATCGAAACCTATGTGGAGCTTGCCTTTGAATAACCAGGGTATTTTGATCTCTGGTGTACCTCACAAAGGGCGGATCAGGATATGAAGAACTTAATGGAGATGATGCTGATTGTATAATTTAAAAACAGTGTCCTGATAACATAAAGAAGTACGTGAAGGAAAAAGTTGCTGCGACCCTGTCAGAGTCTACAAGGTAAAGTTTTTTTTTTCATAGCAAAAACTACCAAAGGAGTAGCAGAGATACCAAAGGTACCCCACGGTTTAAACCAGAGAGTAAGTTGAGAACTAGAGACAAGAGTAAGGAGGAAGGATAGCAGTCAAAAGGGATGTTTATTCAGTTTTACCTGTCATTTTTGTAAGAAGCCTGGTCACGTAGCGAACTGTTTTGCTATTAAAAGGCAGAAAAGAAAGGAAAAGGAGTGAGTCCCTACTGGTTGTTTTCAGTCGTTTGAGTCACGCGGAGAGGAAAAGAGTCTGACCGAGTGCAAGAGGGATTTAAGCGGATAATCTCAGATGTGTTTCTGTTTGTAAAAGAGGAGTCAACCCCGGTTCCAGCGAAAATCTGGAGAGATACTGGGGCTTTTCAGTCACTGAAATTGGATAGTGCTTTTTACTTCGGTGTTGAGACGAAAACAGCCGATGTCAAAATTATTAAAGGAATTGGAAAAGGGACTGCGTCCGTGTGTTCAATATTGTAATTTCGAAATGCAAACTGGTATCAGTACCTGACAAGGTAGAGATAGGATATTATTAACCGACAGACAATGTTGATGTCTTGCTAGCTAAAGGCCTTGAAGGTGGTGACGTTTACTCAGCAGTGCAGCTAACGGGGAAGCCCGTTGCTGACGATCCAAACATGAATGCTGATGTTTACTTGGGATGCGCAGGGACCCCAAGCATGGATAAAAATCTGCTGATGCACATAGTTCGGAGTAGAGGGACTCTGAGGCCCATGATAACAAAAGCAGGGATTGAAATCATGATGATTTGTCACAGACTTTTCTGCCATACATGACACACCAGGATTTGGACAGTAAGGAAAATGAGAAAGGTTTGTCCTTGTCCAGGGATGAAATTATAGCAGAACCATACAGAGATTCGGAAATTGCTGCCTTAAAGGAGACAGTTCTCACGGAAGAGGAGGTTCAAAGAGAGTCAGTAGGATATTATCTTAACGTTCGGGTGTTATTGAGGAAGTGGAGACCACCTACTGTGCCTGCAAGTTGGAATTGGGCCATTGAACAACATGTTGTTGTTCCGAAAGATTACAGGGCTGTGATTTTAAACATGGCTCATAGTACGCATTTAAGTGGACACCTTAGACTGAGAAAGACAATGAACAGGATTATGAAAGAATTCTACTGGCCTAACTTAAGAAAAGATGTAGTAAACTTTAGCAGTACTTGCCATACCTGCCAGGTTGTGCGGAAATCTAACCAGGTTATTCAAGCAGCACTCTTAAACCTCTTAAACAGTCATCTGCTTTTGTTGAATCTTTTTCCCGTTTCATGGTGGATTGTGTTGGCCCATTGCCAAAGATTACAGCTGATCATTAGTACCTGTTAACATTATTTGTGGTGCGCTTGGGTTTCCCGAAGTGCTGTCTCTCAGAAACACTGAGAGTGGTAATAACACTCATCAAGTTCTTCACATTTGTAGGTCTGCCCAAAGAAATTCGAGCTGATCAGGGTTGTAACTTTCCTTCGATAAATTCAGGCAGAAGGTTGGTGAGCTGGGAGGGCTAAACACATTGTGTCAGCTGCATTTCACCCAGAGTCACAGGGAGCCTGGGAACGGATCCACTCCACTCTAAAGACAATTACGAAAACATATTGTGAGGAAAATGGAAAAATCTTTGGATGAGGGTGTTCCCCTACTCTTTTTTTGTTGTTAGGGATTCGATTGTAGAATCGTTGGGGTTCAGTCCGCTTGAACGTGTTGTTGCTCACCTAGGTAGGGGACTTTTGATACTACTCAGAGTACAGTGGTCTGAGTGTGTTTAAATATGTTTTGGAATTCAGAGACAGAATGGACAAGGATTGTGAGATTGTGAAGCAGAATTTACTGCACTCTCAGATAAGGATGAAGCTGTGGTATAACAGGAAAGCGAGAGAGCATAGATATCGTGTTGGAGATAAGCTCCTGGTGCTGTTTCCTCTTCTTACCAACCCCGTTCAAGCGAGATTCAGTGGACCATACCAAATCATTTAAAAAATGATTCTTTGAATTATGATTTTAGAACTCCTGACCGTAGGAAGGCTACTCAGGTCGTGCACGTAAACACGATGAACCCTTATCAGGCCAAGTAAACATTTTCTGTGAATATTTTTATTAAAGCAAATGAAGTCGTGGAGCCTTGTACTGAGATAACATATAATATTTACGAAACCAGTGTAGTCTCCAAAAGGCTCAAAAGCAATGTTGTTTTGGAAGACCTATAATAGTAAAATCCAGCATTTGGAGCATGAGGTAAAAGGACACTGGAAAAGCTTACTTAGCAAATATAAAGATTTATTCCTTGGCATGTCAAGAGAGTGCACATTTAGAAATCACCTGGATGAGGAAGCAGAGTGATGGGTTAGTAAGTTTACTGATAACACAAAGGTTAGTGGTGTTGTGGATAGTGTGGAGGGCTGTCATACGTTACAGCGGGACATTGATATTACGCAACACTCGGCCCTACTCAGAGGTCAGAGGGCTGATCCGAAAGTGTGTGTGAGCGTGCTTAATCATGTTTGGAATTCCGAGAGAGACTTAACACGGCTAGTGACCTTGCATGGCGGAATTTACATCACTTTCAGATAACAATGAAGCTGTCGTATGACCCGATTTCTAATGAACAGGGAGATAGTGATGGAGATAAGGTCCTGGTGCTGTTCCCCTCATTACCAAACCCCTTCAAGCGAAATTTAACAGCCGATACCGGACAATTAACAAAATGCATTATTCGAATTATGTTTTTAGAGATAATGGCCTCAGGAAGGCAACTCAAGTCGTGCACATAAACATGCTTAAGCCTTATCACGACATGGAGACATCACCTGCGAGTACTATTATTAAAACAAATGAAGTTGGGGAGCCTGGTACCGAGGTAACAGATAATTTTAACGAGCTCAATGTAGTTTCCACAAGGCTCGACAACACTTGTTTTGGAAGGACTTGAACGTAAAATCCATAATTTGGAGCCTGAGCAACGACGACAATTGAAGGGTTTAATTAGCATGTATAAAGATTTATTCCCAGACATTCCAAGACTGTGCACAGCTGCAGTGCATTACGTAATTGTAGATAAAGTTGCCCCAATTAAGCAGCACCCTTACAGAATGAACCAAGACAAATATAAAATGGTTAAACAAGAGAATTGAATACACACTGACAGCCATCATTATAAGGCCAGCTACCTCAAACTGGATGACGCCCTGCTTTATTGTCCCTGAGCCGGGCGGAAGCATGAGATTCTGTACTGACTACAGGAAAGTAAATGCAATAACCAAGACAAATGCTTAACCCAACCCGAGAGTGGATAACTGTATTGATAGAGTGCGGAAGGCTAAATACCAGACAAAGATTGACCTGTTAGTAGGTAACTGGTGTGTTCCTTTGGTAGAAAGAGGTAAAGGCATATCTGCATTTGTGAAACCAGCTGGACTGTATGAGTACAATGTACTACCCTTTGTGATGAAAAATGTTCCAGGGACTTTCCAAAGGATGATGAATTATGTGATTAAGGGTTTTGACAATATAGGGGCTTATATTGATGATTTGGTTATATGGAATGACACCTGGTAAGAACATATCTCAGCCGTAGAGAAACCGTTTGAAAGTCTGTCCAAGGCAAATCTCACAGTAAACCACGCTAAAAGCGAATTTGGCCACGCCACTGTCACGTATCTTGCTTATGTAGTCCGACAGGGCCAGCTTGCTCCTCGGCAGGCCGAGGTTCAGGAGAGTGCTGAGGTTCCCGTTCCGAAGGGCAAGAAAGCATTAAGAATGTTTTTAGGATGGTTGGGTATGACAGTAAGTTTTGTAACAACTTCGCAGCCATTGCTCTCCCTATAACAAAACTGCCAGGTATGAATGATAGATTTGTACGCAGTGACCATTGCCAGGGGGCATTTGAACACCTGGAAACTATTCTGTGTTATCACTCTGTGCTCAAAGCACCTGATTTCAATAAACGATTTTCAATCGCAGAATACACCAGTGCTGAAGCTACCGGGGAAGTGTTTTTGCAAAAGAATGATGATGAATGTGAAAAGCATTTTTCACTAAGAAGTTTAATGCGCATCAGAAAAAATTCTCTACTGTTGAAAAGGAGTTGTTATCACTCATTTTAGTATTGCAACATTTTGATGTCAACACATGTCCTGCGCAGAAACCACTTATTGTTTACACGGACCACAATCCATTAGTGTTTCTGAGGAAAAAGAAGGATAAGTATAGAAGGTTACTTAACTTTAGTCTGATTTTACAAGAGTAGGACATGGAAATAAAACACGCGAAAGGCACTGACAACATTATAGCAAAAGGTTTGTCTGGATTTTAATTTCAAGTTTGTATACGATTTTCTATGTTACCTGATAATAGCACATGCATTGAGTTAAGCAGTATAATCGATAAATAAAATGAAATGGTGTTCCTTGATATTTTTTTTTTTACCAAAAGGAGGGAGGTGTTACTAGATATGAAAGATTATTAAATATGGATTGTTCCTTTAAACGGAGAGTGAGATCGAAGAGCGTGAGTGCTATTTCACAGATGGAGAGCAGCAAAAGCCTAAGAGATTCCTTGGAAACGGCAAGGCAGAGCTATATGATGGACAGCTAATATTCAGCAGTTGTGGAAAATATAAAAAAGTCAGCTGGGTTTGTAATCAGATACACCAGAGACACGGGAGACACAGCCACTGTTTGAAATTTGTCTACCAATGACAAAGGTGGGGCTTTTGTTCAGAATATGGACAAAGAGGTGACCGGTGGAAATCCATCGTTGTGTTTAACCCTTGCCTGGGGTTGATAGATTCATCACGTGAAAACGGTAATCTCTTCTCTATGGTCACAGTCGATGACTTTAATAAGTTTCTGGAGCAGGAGGATGACGTGGAAGATTCGGCGGCATCGACACTGATAAGACAAGATATTTCTCAATATCTCTTCGATCTACTCAATTGATTATCTAGAACAGAATTGACTTCACACCTATATCATCGTAAGACTGTACAATTTATCACCTGAGCTGGGAGAAAGATGGGAACTTTTATTTACTCACTTATAGAGGCATATACTGTGCTAACCTGTTTGTCTTATCTTTCTTCATATTACATTATCACGTAGTTACTAATCAAATAGCGTTCATAACGGAAGAATCAGACTCCAGGTGTGTACATTTTTTGCTGGAGCTTTTTAACGCATTGCGGGCTACGTGACACTATGCAGTTTACAGTAACATTGCAGTTAATAATCTGAGAACCCTGCATTTTGAAATGACCTGGATGAGGAAGTGGGGGGGGGGATAGGTTAGAACGTTTGCTGATAACACAAACGTTGGATGTGTTGTGAATAGTGTGGAGGGCTGTCAGAATCTACAGCGGGACGTTGATTGGATGCACGACTGGGATGAGAAGTGACAGATGGTGTTCAACACAGATAAGTGTGAGGTGGTTCATTTTGGTAGATCAAATATAATGGCAGAATATAGTATTAATGTTAAGACAGCAGTGTGGATGATCAGAGGGATCTTGGGGTCCGAGTCCATAGGAAGCTCAAAGCAGCTCTGCAGGCTGATTCTATGTTTAAGAAGGCATATATCAAACGTGAAATTGAATTTAGGAGCCGATAGGAAATGTTGCATGTTTTTCGTCAGACCACTCTTGGAGTACCATGCTTATTTGTGGTCGCCTCACTACAGGAATAATATGCAAACATAATAAAGGGTGCAGTGGAGAGTTAAAAGGATGTTGCCTGGATTGGGGAGCATGCGTTATGAGAATAGGTTGAGTGAACTCGGCTTTTCGTCCTTGGACCGACGGAGGATGAGAGGTGACCTGATACAGGTGTATAAGATGATGAGAGGCATTGATGGAGCGGGTAGTCAGTGTTTTATTTCCAAGGGCTGAAATATTTGCCACTAGAGAGTACAGGAATAAGGTGATGAGGAGTATGATGTAGAGAGGATATGTCAGGGGTAAGTTTTTTTTTTACTCAGAGAGTCATAAGTGCGAGGAATGTGCTGTCAGCAACAGTCGTGCAAGAGGATAGGATAGGGTATTTTAAGAGACTTTTCGATAGGTACATGGAGCTTAGACAAATGGAGAGCTATGGGTATTCATAGTAATTTCTAAGGGAGATACATGTTCGGCATAAATTTGTGGGCCGAACGGCCTGAATAGTGCTGTATTTTTTTATGTTTGTATGTTTCTATGATGATAATACTGCTAAATCACTGTTGGGCCTAATGGCCGTATTCGATTCCTACATGTTAATGTCTTATGGAACAGTGACAGAAAGGAAAGTAGAAATATATTATTTCAAAGAATAAAGCAGTACGACCTTATCCTCGTCAAGTACGGCAATGAACAGCAGGGGAATGTTCCTAGCGTATTATGCTTTAGGTTAAAGAATTGTGGTATGAAAAAAAATCGTTAGACAATTCGCAGCATAAGAATTTTTTCCTACACTGCAGTAAATTCAAATCAAGTTGGTGAGCTTTGGAAGTGGAGTAGTTTCAGTTGAACTACAGAGGTACGTCACTGCAAACTGCCAGAAGGAGAAGCATCTGATGTGCTAAGTAGATCAGTTCCTCTGAACGTACTTCCAAACGTTATGGGCGATGCTGCTCCGGTGAGATAAACAACGATGACGGAAAGGAATTTGATGGACAAGCGACCCACGACAAGGTGGGTGATATTTTGGAGTAGCGATTTACAACACCACTGATCACTGTTCAATTCTTGACGGTGCTCTCAAAACTGATGTTTATGTTTTATTAATATTACTCTGTATCAGTGACATAGAGCTCCAGAGCAGTAAGGAGAACAGTATTTTTCACTTTTAATTTTCATATTAATGCTTAACTGTTTAATCTTCCATTTATAATTACGTGTTGTGTTTATTTACGTGCAGACTCAGTAAGAATGACAAGCAATGTTCTCGAGTGGAGTTCGGCATAGAAAAAAACGTTGATTCCAATACCAGAAGGTAATTCTATGCGTTTGGACGAGTGGACGAGAGAAATACCTAGAGCGACGCTCCTTCAAGCAGGGTAAGGGGATTGGATCTCAATGTTCTGATGAATCTCAGGGGTAGATGAAATCACTGAGGATGATGCAGAATGGAAAGCCTCAGGATGAGAACGGATTTTGCTGAATCGAGAAAACTGCAAGAAGAGAGAAAAAAAAAAACATTTTTAAAAATTCCAAGGAGGAAGCGGACAATCTAGATAGTTCTGTAAAGTAAGTAGATTTGTGAAACCGTTCAGTATATTGTGTGACTGAAGCTGGCTGTGGCAGCTGTTCCTTCTCTCCGGCTGGCTTAGTTCATGCATTTCGGTTTTACCCTCGGCTTGAAGGTTATTGTGCACTTATTTTTAATTATCAGTGAAGTTTTGGGGGTGACACTGAGACCTTGGCCGCTTATCGCTGTATTTGTAGTGGCAAAGGATTCTTTCCGATTAAGTGCAAACCAGTCGGATAAAATTCCATTTACATCGCTTTTAGCCAGTAGGGGAATCTCGCTGGTCTGGAAAACAGCCACTCGCCCATCTGCTGATGGTTGGTTAGAGGACGAATGTTTTTTTTTCCGAAATTAGAAAAGATTAAATTCACTCTGAGTGGGTCTGAGTAAAAGTTATTTTCGAAATTGGGACCATTCTTGTCATTTTTGGGAGTCAGATTATGGGACTGAAAGTGGACATTGAAATGTGATTGTCCGGTGCATATCTTCCCTTGATATACTTCATCGAAATAACATATCAATTAGTTCATATACATATTTCGGCTCTGAACAGTGCCATCAGAGAATGTACTCTAGTATAAAACAGTGTCAAGCAAGGCGAGAAGCGAAATGATAATGTCCAATACATAGCTTATCTTCATCACCCTTTCACCATTTATATTGAATAGTTGCTGTCACTAGAATGATATGCCCTACACCGTGGTTCCAGTCGTAAAGCCAGTTGAGAATATAAACGAGTTCAATCAAACATGTTTCTGCTGAATTTATAAATATTGTTCCCTTCTCCAACGTGGACCAAATGCCGTGTTATTATCCTCAAACGGCGAACAACTGAACTCTTCACATCAAATTTCATTGGCGGTACCAAGTAGTGTACTGTAATCATGTAAATGAATGCAATCTATTTAGCTTTCATTGTGTTATTAGGGTTAAAACGTTTGATGCAGTGGGAGAGCGTGCGATGACCTGTCCAATATGTTCAAATCGTAGCCATCTGTAATAATAATAAAACAGATAAAATTCAAAGAGCAGTAGCTGCTGGATGTGTTTTCCACAATTGCATTGTTATATCAAGTCCTTAGCATATTATCTTTCGTGCCATATTTTAAGACGATCATCATATTATTTGAAATAAAATGAATGTACTTTTTAATTTAAATTTATTTTCCAACTATGTTTAATTAATGAATATAATGCAAAGATAAACACACCTGATTTGTTTATGCAGAGGCCAACTGTCCAGAAGATTTTGCAGTTTTTCACGAGTGAATTCATTGGCCTGTGTTCTTTCCTGACTGGAATTGCTCAGGTTCAGCTCCGTTAGTGAATTATTTGTGCTAAGAGCGGAGAAAAGTGTGTCCAGACACTCATTTGTAAGATTGTTGGATTTCAGCCTGTATTGAAAGCAAACGAGAATTGAAAACTGGGCACACCCTATCCACCCCCGCCCCCCACCCACACACACACACTGACATGCTGAAAACACACACACGCAGAAACACACACACTCGCACATCTTGTTGTCAGATGACCTCTAAACTTTTTTTTTTGTAACAGTCTCATATTATTTGTCTAAATAAAAATTGCTACGTACCCTGGCGTTCATTTTTTTTATTTCTGTATTGTCATTTTAAATCGCTGGGAGTGTGAGAGTGACTGAATGACTGTTGGACACTCATCTGCTCCAGAGTGAGTGAGAGAGAGAGAGAGAGAGATGGATTTGTTTGATAGACAATCGATGTTATGACTCCTCTGCAGCTTGATTTGAATATACAATGAAACACAAACGCAGAGTTTGAGTCAAGATGGATTCGGTCAATGGAAGACACCACTGAGACTGTTTAAGTTTTACGTAGCCCAACAGGGATGAGTTGAAATCGATGCTGAGTACTGATAAAGTTCTCTATCAAATAGCCCGGCAGAGTGATTTTGTTTCTATTCGAATGCGAAAGTCGGATTTCCAGTTAGATAATTCATAGGAGTGGGTTCTCTGGTGAGGGGAAAACCTTTGTGTATACCACGTGTGTGTTTATCCTTTGTTTGGGTGTGGCAGCTCACTAAAGAAAGTCACCCCTGTGGCAAATCAATTTTGGAGTTATTTCGTATGTCGTGGAAATGGATACTTGACTATCATTTTGTGTTTGATTGGGGTAACCTTTTTATTTTGTATTGCTGTGGTGGAAACTGTGGGAAATCTACGCAGTTGCCTTCTCACAGCATTCGCCTTTGGATTACAAACATCTCGCATTAATTAACCTCTGCGTCTGAACTGAACTTTTCTTACATACCATCGTAAGACTGTATCACCTATCTCCTCAGCTTTAAGAAGTTTGGTGATCTGTATATTTACACTTATTTCGGCATAACACCGTTACCTCTTGATTCACCTGGTTTATGTTCCTATATGACGCAGTTACTAATAAAATAATGTTTGGTTAACAACAAAACCAGACTCCCGGAGTGTTCCATTGCTGCTGATATTTTTACAGTGTTGCGTTCACGTAACTAGATAAACAAAGGAATTACTAGCAAACTTCTGAGGATCTCTGTGAGCCAGGAACTATTTAACTGAGTCCATATTTGGGACTGAAATACCAAATCAGGATCATTAGTTAAGAGCGTAGGTAATAATTTCCAAGTCCCATTATGTCAGGAGGCATCTGCCTAATATCACTGCCGTGTGCTTTTGATTTACCACGTTCTTCCCTGATCAGTCCCATAATTTTTCAGCTTCTTGCATCTCTACATCACACTGAACAATTCCTCCACCTTCAGCCTCACGTCATACGACCTGGCGTCTTCTGCCGCTTTTCCTTAACTTTTTTTTTATTTCGAAATACACTTGCCATCTACTTTTCATCTATTTTTCAAGTATGTTTTCTGTTAATTGGGTCTGTCGATAACCAGTTAGCTGTCCACCTCTCATATTTCAGCCCTGCCACTCAGTGAACTCTTCCCACTATTTGTCGAACATCTCCGGCCAGAACATCCAATTCTACATGTATAGTCTCTACCAGAATCTTCCGCTACTTTGATGTTGCCTGTTGCAAACCGACTTTTTTCAGCATCTTGATTGCTGCTTATCTACGCATAAATAAAATAGACTATACGGTAGCAATTGACACGCTTTTGAGAAAATTAATCAATGGTGGTCGTCAGCATTATAAACCATTACTCACTCCAAAATTTGTATTTTGCAGTCACTTCTTTTCAGGATATTGAAGAGCCGTTTCACTCCAGAGTCTTGTAGGTTATTGTGATTCAATCTAAGTGTCCAACACAAACACGATTAATTAATTGACCCCGATAGAGAAAACTCAAATCTGTACTGCAATAAACCGTTCTGCTTCCTTCCCAATTATACTGTTTAGGAAATTCAAAGTCTATTATATAACATTTGTCATTAAGTGAATTTTACCTTTGAGCATTATTGCTGAGCGTAAGATTCAATCGAATTGTCCACCAAGTACACAGGCAGGATAAATCGTTCGTTGTGCCAAAGTATATTTTCAAACCACTAAGGTAAGGTAGGCATTATTTTTTTTTTATGCAGTCATAATTCTGTGTTCCCAACCCTTTCAGTTTCATGAGGTCGAATAACAGACAACCGAATACCGGCAAATGCTGGCATTAGCCTCAGACCACCATTTATTTGCTGAATTCCTATTTCAATCTAATACGTACTTCCCATTTGAATCACGAACGAAATAACCCACATGACGGATTCACTCTTAAAGAATTCGAATAAAGATCATCATAAAGTTCTCAAATGCATCTTATGCAAGAAAATATTTGTAGATGCTTGAAATACAACTTCACACAAAACACACACAAAAATTCTACAAGAGCTCAGCAGGACAGGCGGCTGCTATGGAAAATAATGAAAAGGAGAAGTGAAAATACTTCAGGCTAGCCATTCCTGCTCTGTGGTCTCGTCCGAAACATCGATTGTATTGTACTCTTTTCCATAAATGTACCCTGGACTTCTGAACTCTTCCATCAGTATGTGTCCAAATGGGTCTCAATCCTTGTCCATGTGCTATTGTGTGATAACCTAAGCTTTTAGAGCTTTGGAAAAGACGACCTGATTTCCAAAAGACATAAAGTTAAACATTACCCATGTCTTTAATATTTTAAGAGGATTACCTTTATTTTATTTCCATCTTTTGCAGTTTCAAAATAGCAAAGAAAAAAAAAAAAGGAACACAGACCGAAGCAACTGTTTGGGCATCCTGCATAGTCAGTACTAGGTAACACCCTCTTTAGAAAATATCACAGCTTGTAAACGCTTTTTTGTAGCCAGCTAAGGGTCTTTCTATTCTTTTTTGCGGGACTTTCGCTCATTCTTCCTTGCAAAATTTTGCTAGTGCTGCGAGATGAGATTCAAGGCCGTCTTGCAGGCACTGCTGTTTTGAGGTCTATCCACATATTCTCGATGATGTTTAGTTCGGGGGACAGTGGGGGCCACATCAAAACTATCAGCCTGCACCTCTTGAGGTAGCCCATTTTTGATTTTGAGTTGTGTATAAGTTCATTATCCTGTTGTAGAAGCCATCGTCTGTTTACCTTCGGTTTGTTTACAGAAGTTGTGATGCTTGCTTCCAGAACTTGCTGGTATTTAATTGAATTCATTCTCCCCTCTAACAGTGTAAACTTCTCCGTGCCACTGGCTGCAACACAAGCTCAAAGCATGATTGATCCATCCTCGTGCTTAATGGTTGGAGTTGTGTTCTTTCTAAAAAATTCTGCAACCTTTTTTTCTCCGAGCATACCTTTGCTTACAGCGGCCAAGCATTTCTATTTTAACTTCATCAGTCCACAGGACTTGTTTCCAAAATGCATCAGGCTTGTTTGGATGTTCCTTTGCAAACTTCTGAAGCTGAATTTTGTGGTGAGGATGCAGAAATGGTTTTCTTCTGATGAGTCTTCCATGAAGGTCATATTTCTGCAGATGTCGCTGTACAGTACCAGCATTCCAGAGTCTACTAAATTATTCTGAAGGACTTTTGCAGTCAAACAGGGGTTTTGATTATATATCTATAAATCCTACGTGCAGTTCACTGGGACAATATTCTTGGTCTTCAAGACCACAACTTGACCTTCACCGTTACTGTTAACTGCTATTTCTTAATTGCAATACGAGCTGAGGAAACGGTTACCTGAAACGGTTTTTTATCTTCTTATAACCGTATCCTGCTTTCTGTCATCATTTATTTTAATTCTCTGAGTGCTATCCAGCTAGAGAACCTCAATGCTGCTGATTGTTGGGATAAAGTTTCAGGAGTCAGGGTAATTATAAATCATTCAAATTTGCATCATTTGGCCATTCCTAACGATGACAGTGATCAGGCCATTGCCTTAGCAAGCTAATTAAGTTATGAGAAGTTGGCAAAAATTATTTGAGAGTTCAGATCTTTTGGGGAGCCCACATTTTTGCATGGTTTTCCTTTCCTTTAATTCACTATAAAATTGCACAAAGCAAATATAACACACTAAATTTGGAAAAATGAATTGAATTAAATACACTATTGCCTCATCTTTAACTTTTTGATGCTTAAAGATCAGTTCATATTCTACTCGCTTAACTATTAACAGTAACGGAATTTTTGACCAGTGGTGCCTATGTTTTTGCATGCCACTATAGATTTGTAACACCCTGGGAACGGTTTCATTCTTTAGGTTATGACGAGAGGTAATTGCCTGTGAGAGAGTTGTTCTAGGTCTTTTCTTGGGCAGAAGATGAAGAGAGAAGGTTTCAATACAGAGAGGCCGTAGATTGCAGGAAGCAGTTGATTTGGAATGGGGCCGGAAGTCGACAACACCGGGGAGGGGGGGCTATCAATGGAGGACTAAGAAAAGGGAAACCGTGAGCTCCAACGAGCACATAAACTGATCCATTAAGATTGGCATTTTTCTTTTAATTTTCTTTACTAACCATCCAGTCAAATTGAGAATCATAAAGCTCAATCATTTAATTGCATATGGTGTACTGTCTGATATTTAGCGGCACTGATTTTCAACTATGTAACACAGCACGCAGCATCCTCACAAACGAGATTTCACACTTTTAGCGGCGCCGAACTAAAGCCGCCGGCTGAACCTAAGGTTGTCATATACATATATTCCCGTGTTTGATGACTTACCTCAGAATTAGACATCTGTACAGCACCGGTTCCAGTTTCTGAAGTACCCCTGGCTGTGCAAGACATGAACTGAGATTCAACTCTTCAATCACCTCAGAATAGATTAAAGTTCTAGATAAAACTGCGCAGTCCACAACTGTGAGAAGAAGGTGATTTAATTTAATTTTCGCAATAGGAGACAGCACTTTCTTCATGATTATATTGTCTCCGAATTCAAGTAAACAGTACAGTGTGTGTAAAAACATGATTTGCGTGTATTTCCCGTACATGTTCGTCAGGCGTCTATTAACACTTTCTGTTAGCCATTCCGAGATACACAAAGTAACGTCAGAACGGACTGAATCCAGTTCCAATTTCAGGCGATTAGTCGATTTCCGCGAAGACAGACCGACAAGAAAAAGTAAAAATGTCCTGAAATTGCCCTGAGTGTCCATGAACTTTTCATCGAGTATCCGTTTCAGTTGAGACATTGGAGAATTTAAGACGTGCGTAAGGGCAGCGAGGAAGTCTCGGATAACGTAGTGTCTGAATTCGTAAATCGTTCCACTACTGTGTTTGTCTGGATCGTGAAACATAAATACAGTGGTAAAATTGTCAGGACAAGTATTTAGTTCCTTTAATGCGTCGGCTTCAAACGAAAGTTTGTTACGTTTAATTCCTTTGTAGGCCAATTCGCCAACTTCACGTAGACACTTGTGAGCTGTGTTCCTGTCATACCCACATTCTTGGAGAAGCAATGTGACGTAGTCAAACAACACCTGCGTATGGTTTATGACGGGCATTGTTGTCTGTTCTTCTCTTTGTGGTTGGTGAAATTCCGGTGACGAGGCGAGGGTGGCACAAAATAGAGGGTTACTGCACATGTTCCGCAAGATATCACTCTGCTCAATCTGTTGTATAATTTCGTTTGTGTACTTCCCTTGGCGGAGATGACGGCGGAAGTATTCTTTTACTTTCTCAGAAGCGAATCCCATTGCTTGGAATTTCGAATCTATTGCTACATGACGCAGAGTCTCCTGGTTCCAATGCCGGGTTGTGATCAGCACCGAGCAACCTCTCAGAAAGTCTCCGTCAAAAAGGCAGCGCAGGATGTCGGACACAAAACATATCGTCTCTGTTCCTGAACATTTGTATTGTGGATCGAGGTGTCATTCATTATAGGGAAAAATAAAGGACCGATACAATCGGTTCAAATCATCAAATATAAATAATAGGCTATTGGGTTCATTCCACAGAAAATCGAGATAATTCTCCAGGTAAGGATATGTTTCAAGGATCAATGTTCTTAACGTTATTCTACCTTTTATTGCATTTAAGTTCTGAATTTTGAAATGAAAGACAAAACTGAACTCCTCATATTTCAATCCCATGGCCCAGTCATAGATTATCTTCTGTATTAATGTTGTTTTCCCAGTTCCTGCAGCTCCAACGACGACATGTATGCTGGTGTCATCACGATGGCTGTTGTTTCTTTTGAGTATTTCATGGATCTCTACTTCACGAACCTGTCTTTTATTTTCTCCAATTAAACCATCATGCTCATATTGTGTCACGGTAATCCTTGGGTCAGTGTAGATATCAGAAATTAAACGCAGATTGGACAAATTCAGTTTCATAATCTGTCTTCGCAGATTGTGTCTGTGTTGAAGTATCACGTCTGGAAGAATGAAATAAAAATAAACAGCCTGAACGTCTTTGTTTTATTCCATCATAGACACAGGTAGTTGTGCAGTAAAGAAAGGGTCATTACAGACCGACAAAAATTATGACATTTCTCCCTCTTTGTGAACTCGAGGAATTATCATAAATCCATATAACTGTCCATTAAATTTGGACTAAATGCTCGTTCCTGCCATATCTATCTAAATTAAAACTTAAACAATTTATTGATTAGTGGTGCAAAACTTCCAAACACCGATGAAAAAGCGACAATTTCCACTGAAACTTCACATCTAGCCCTGTCATACTACAATGAGTCAAGTCGTGCTGAAAATCTCAGCACAATAATAGATAGGTCCTGGATTATCAATCAAATTCATGCAAATATTGTATATTTTCATTGCATTCTGACGCAATTGTGTTATATTATTTCTATCATTTTGAATATTATTTCCCTTTGAATTCTGTTTGGTCTTCTCAGAAAGGACTGGCAACGTGATGATGAATCCATTGTATTTGTTGCATACTTACTTGATTTAAGTATATGATTACCTAGTCATTAATTTCAATGTTGAAAATTATATTTGCTTACATTTCCAAACCAACTTTATGAAATTGAACACCACATATTTCTGTCATTACAGCAAATATATATTTCTTTTCCAACAGGACCTAACCTTCCTCGACATCCTGCGTCAGCAACGGCATCAGGTACTGTAGGTTAACTTTTGTTTTGGAAAGTACATTCCAAAACTTCCTACAATCCGAAAAGTCTCCGTCAAGTACTGATTTTAAAATTTGCTGCGAAGCATTGAGACTTCGTTTATCTCTGATCAACGCTCTGGAATCCTGGAAAGGAAAAGATCATACATTTATAAATCGACTTTCTCTGCGGCAATATCAGCATTGTAACACATGAACATTTTGGCAACTGCCTGATAAACAAGGATCGATTCTAATTTATTTTCTTTTTACAATATTTTGATTCAGAAGAAAAAAAAGATTTACAGAGTGCAACAGGTAGATACAGCTCGACATAACTTGTGTACATTTATATATTTTAATAAAATTGATCAAAATGTTATAGCATAACACATATAGGTATACCACTCTGTGATCAAAAAATTAAAGATAAGTCATACATCATAAAATATATTTTTTTTATAAAAAAGACAACCCCCTACCAACTACCAAAGAAAGAAGCTCATGGATGACAAAGGATAATTAGAAAAAAGACATATTCACTTAAGAAGAGAAGAGAAAATATATACGTAAAATCTGTGCATTGTTAAACTTTATAAATTGGAAAAATAATTTAGGAGAAGTCCCCAAATATCATAAAAAGATTGTTTCAAATTTAAGACTGAGCAGCGGAGCTTTTCTTAATTTAAATAAGACATAATATCACGTAGCCATTGAAGATGTGTAGGAGGGGTAGACGCCTTCCATTTAAGCAAGATTGCTTTTCTCGCTAAAAGAGAGGTAAATACTAAAACCTGTAGGATAGGAGTATTTAAAGTTAGATCTTCATTTTGCAATAATACCAAACAAGGCAGTAAGAGGATTCGGGTCAAATTGGACGCTAAAAATTTGAGAGAACTTCTCGCCAGAATTTTTCAATTGTAGGGCAAAACCAAAACATATAAATTAAAGAGGCATCAGCGGAGTTGCACTTATCACAAAGTGGAGAACCATTCGGGTAAAAACTGGAGAGCTTCTGTTTCGAAATGTAAGATCTATGAACCAGTTTAAATTGTAGAAGAGAATGACGACCACAGAAAAATGATATATGAACCCGTTTAAGAATTTTATTCCATCTATCATCAGAAATCTGACAATTCAGGTAATCGTCCCAAGCTTTTTTTATTTTATCTAAAAGGTCTTGTCTAGAATCAATCAACAAGGTATAGATACCGGTACCAGATGTTAGTACTAGGTATTAAGTTTCTTAGGATCTGTTTATCTCAGGATCTCTTGCTTCATTTGACCAATTGTCAAATAAATTTGCACTCCCAAAAACACATTTTTACAGATACCTTCAAATTAGAGATTTTCTACTTTTCCAATTAGCTACTGTTCCTATAGGTCCTGATAAAAAAAATACTGGACAATCTTTTATATTTAAAACCTTTTGTTAATGGTTCTATTACCGGTATCTATAACTTGTTGATTGATCAATTCTAATTTACCTGACCAATTTTAAGCCTTAATAATCCAGGAGCGCAGTTTTGAGCTAATGTTCACCCACTACACCTATATGCTATAATTCATTTCTAGTGAGCCATGTCTTATAGACTGGGAGCCCTTGATGATTGAATGCAAGACCGTATATATCATTTAAATACATCTGCTATTAAGAGGAGTCGGGTACAAAAGAGTCTGGATTTGGAGCTCTGTCCTGCAAAAATAAAGATAAACTCCAGTATCACATATTCAAGAAACGATAGAGGGAATAATCTTGGTAGATATCAAAGTCGACGCCTCTGGACCCGGAAATGCAAATTCAATTCTGTAGATGAAGGTCCAAAGTCTGCATCTCCACATTAACATCCAGTTCTGAGTTCATGTCCTCTGGAAGAAGGGGGAAAAAACATTCTGCCAGATGTTGGAAAATGGTCTGTGTGCCTGGAAATGAGTGGGAAATGAAGAATTGCTTTACTGTTGTTGCGTGTTCTCTTCTGTGTTGTCCTGTTAGTCGTTCTGAAAATGTTACGATGGCGCATTAAATTACATAACGTCCGACATCTCCAATGGACTTCACAACATTGCACATGTTTCATTTACCATTCACTGCCAGTTTTCTGCTTTCCACCGGAAGCGCATCCCATGAAACTCCCTGATCCACTCAATCCTCTCATCTTATCTCCTTCCCGGGACTTATACTTGGAAGCGTGACAAATGCTACACACGCACCTATACCTCCTTCCTGACTACGATTCGTACTGCGAAAAGTCCTTCCGGATGAGTTGATACTGCACCTGCGAGTCTACTGTGGTCATCTACAGCACTCAGTTCTCCCGTTATGTCCTGTTTATATCAATGACAACAGACGTATATTGTCGAGGACTTTTCGGCCATCCGCCTCGAAAACAGGGATTTCCCGGGGACCATACATTTCAGTTCTACTTTCCATTTCCATTCCAACAAGTCAATCCATGTACCCCTCCGCTGCAGGAAGAAATCCATAATCATGTTGGAGGAACAGCTACTATTCCATACGGGTTGCATCCAGACTGATGGCATTAACATCAATTTATCGAATTTCCAGTAGTTGCTCACGCCTGGATGATTCCCCATTCGTATTTCACTCCCACACCTTACTTTCTTACCTGACGATCTCCTGCCTATGGTGCTTCTCCGCTTCCCCTACTTCCATGGTCTTCTGTCCTCTCCTACAATATCCTACCTGCTTCAGCCCATATTTCCTTCACAAATCAACTTCCCCCTATTTACTTCTCCGCCTCTCCCTCTCTGGATTTCAGTTATCACTGTGTAATACCTGTACGTATTCCTCCACTCCGACCAATCACTTATTCTGCCTTCTTCCCTTTCCTTTCTGAACCTGATAAAAGGTCTTGGCTTGAAACCTCGAATTTACTCCAGCATCCAGAGTGCGTTGTGTAAGATTTCCAGTATGTGCACATTTTCTCATGTCCGTTCTCTGTTTGAGTCGGAATGATCGGCGACGCTTACGGTCTGACCCCAGAATAACAACGCATTTCAGTTTATGCCTCGATGATAAGTGATCTTGAAGTAAAGGAGCCATTAGGAAGTAGTGATCATAACACGATCAGTTTTTATCTGCAATTTGAGAGGGATAAGGGCAGATCAGAGGTGTCAGTGTTGCAATTAAATAAAGGAGACTACGGAGCCATGAGGGAAGAGCTGGCCAAAGTTAAATGGGCGGATGCCCTGGCAGGAAAGACAGTGAATCAGCAGTGGCAGATATTCTTGGGCACAATACAAAAGATGCAAAAGCAGTTCATTCCAATGAGAAGGAAGGATTCAAAGAGGGGGGAGGGGCCACAGTGGTTGACAAAGGAAGTCAGAGATTGTATAGCGTTAAAGAAAAAGAAGTATGACAGGGCTAAGACGAATACAGATGATTGGGATAGTTTTAAGGAGCAGCAGATCTTAACTAAAAAAGCAATATGGAGAAAAAAAGCAGGTATGAGCTCAGTCTAGCCAGGAATATAAAAGGGGATAGCAAAAGCCTTTTTAGCTATGTGAAGAGAAAGAAGATAGTTAAGAACAATGTTGGCCCCTTGAAGAATGAATTGGGAGAAATTTTTATGGGAAACAGGGAAATGGCCACACAATTTAATGCGTACTTTAGATCTGTCTTCACCAGGGAGGACACAAGCAATCTCCCAGATGTATGGATGGGCCAGAGTCATAAGATATCAGAGGAATTGAGACAGATTGACATTAGGAAAGAAACTGTGATGAGTAGACTGGTAGGACTGAAGGCTAATAAATCCCCGGGTCCAGATGGTCTGCATCCGAGGGATTTAAAGAGGTGGCTCAGGAAATTGCGGATGCATTGGTAATCATTTTCCAATGTTCCTTATATTCAGGATCAGTTCCTGAAGGTTGGAGAGTGGCTAATGTTATCCCACTTTTCAAGAAGGGAGGGAAGGAGAAAACGGAGAACTATCGCCCTGTTAGCCTAACGTCAGTCGTGGGGTAGATGCTTGAGTCCATTTTTAAGGACGAAATAGTGGCACATCTAGATGGCAGAAATAGGATTAGGCCGAGCCAGCATGGATTTATCAGGGGCAAATTATGCTTGACTAATCTGTTAGAGTTTTTTGAGGGTGTAACAAGGATGTTAGACGAGGGTAAGCCAGTGGATGTTGTATACCTAGATTTTCAGAAGGCATTCGATAAGGTGCAACATAGGAGATCGTTGAGTAAAATCAGAACTCATGGCATTGGGGGCAGGGTTTCAACATGGATAGAAAACTGGTTGGCAGATAGAAAGCAAAGGGCAGCAGTGAATGGGTGTTTCTCGGACTGGCGGGAGGTGACTAGTGGGGTACCACAGGGCTCTGTATTGGGACCACAGCTCTTTATGATCTATGTCAATGATTTAGATGAGGGCATTGAAAACTATATCAGCAAATTTGCTGACGATACTAAACTGGGTGGCAGTGTGACATGTGAAGGGGACGTTAGGAGAATACAGGGAGACTTGCATAGGCTGGGTGAGTGGGCAGATACTTGGCAGATGTCATTCAATGTGAATAAAAGTGAAGTTATCCACTTTGGAAGCAGGAACAAGAGGGCAGAGTGTTGTCAGAACGGAGTAGAGTTAGGTAAGGGAGAAATGCAAAGAGACCGAGGAGTCCTAGTTCACCAGTCAATGAGCAAGTGCAACAGACAGTGAAGAGGGCCATAATCTATAACCATAATCGTTGAGATAATCTATAACGCCATCATACATAGCAGAAAGTCAAACTTATTACTAAACGGTGGAAACATAGGTCATCAAGGAGATTCTGTGCAACACTTTGTTCCCCGGGTGCAACTTCCGTCAGACTGTCTGGGGTGTCTCCTCACTGTGTCGGATCTCCTTACCCCATTACCCACTTATTCAGCTTCAGAAACTCCCGGGCTCTTTCTTGTCTACCTGGGTATGCCCCTGCCTGTCCATTACACGTACCTCACGACAACTGAGGATCTGTCGTCCCTTGGCTGAGCTCAAATTCATCCGCAGTTATTTTGGAGTCCAGCCTCCCGTTACTTTCTAACTGCCGCCTCAACGTGAAATGGTAAGGAATCTCTTCATCAATTATTGGGGAGTTTGCGAATGACAGCATATTCCACACCACCATTTCATCCTCTTCTGAATCCGTATCATATTTCGGGGTATCATTCGGTCTAATTATATCCTTGCTGGTCTTTCTGTCCCCCAACGTCGCCGCAGAATCATCATACTAGGATTAGGGTCCTGATCAGGCTGTGGGAAACACGTACCTCTTGTCCCAGAGGCAGAATATGGCTCCGATGGAGGATATTGACAGGTCTATTCCCATCCTTTGGTTGCACCCGGGAAACTGATGTGTTTGGCATCTGACTCTCCACAACATGGTGCGTCGCCACCCATTGGTCAGCTAACATATGCTTTCCAGGAAGCCGCAAATTCTTTACAATCAGTCCGTCTTCCGGCATGAGCAGGGAAAACATAACATCAATTTATTTCATTGACTCTCCATGGAAGCTGCGACGTCAGCTATTTCAGAGGCTTTCTTCAGCTCCCTTCTCGGAACGGAAATATACTTCAGGTAAGTCTTTTTTTATAGCTCTTCCGGCCCAGACCCAAAACAAATGTCAACAGGCAACCTCGCTTCGCATTCGAACATCAGATAATAAAGCGAGAACCGGTAACTTCATTCTGTATTAAGTTGATGTAGTGGACCAGCTCCTAATATGTTGACCCAAATTGTTATTTTTACTCATCTCTAGGCGTCTGAGGACATCCAACTAGCTCCGATTAAAACTCACTGGCTGGGTATCAGCCTGCGGGTGGTAAGGCGTCGTCTTCGACTTCTTGATTCCGACCATGCTCAGTAACACATGCATGAGCCCACTCTCGAAATCCCATCAGTGAACGCATGTATATGCCTGGGAAGGCATAATATACGAAATTCCTCCCCTCTAACAATTTGACCCCTTGTCCTGAAGCTCCATTGGGTTTCCGGTAGTGCCAAGAAAAAAAACACGTTTTCTAGAGCTTTCATGTAGCCCACAGTCGCAAAGGGCTCACTGTCTTCAAGAATCTCACTACGTCAACAGCCGGCCCCTTCAAAATTTCTAACAATCGTTGTTTTTATTATTAGTATTAATAAATTATTATTATTATTATTATTATTATTATTATTATTATTATTATTATTATTATTATTATTATTATTATTATTATTATTATTATTATTATTATTATTATTATTATTATTATTATTATTATTATTATTATTATTATTAATCAGAGCACTGCCACAGCTCCAGCATATGGCTCTCCAATTTAGGGACCGACATCTTTCCAAATAACATGCAGAGAATACGATAGCTGCGTCTTTTAACCTTGGTACTTTGCCATTTATTCGCTAACAGGTTAAAGGCAGCTACTAACTCAGAATGCTCACTCCTGGCTGGAGGCCTCAATGGCCCGTCCACATTAGATCACCCATTCCCCTCGGTCCGCACAAAGGAGAGCAACTTGTCTTTAAAATCTTCGCCCCCCAGCTACGGGAAATTCGGCTTCCGATTCGGCACGCTCGCCTACACTACCCTTCTCCTGGAAAGTATGGTCAGTCCGTGGCCCCTTCCCTCCCGGGGTCCCAGTAGTACCAGACAGATTCATTGTCGTGACGTCAGCTCTAGTCTGACCTGAGCCAAAGTCCTCGCCTGCCATGTTGTCAAATCTCCACTCCATAATCTTAACTCTTCGTAATGATTCAATGGTTTTTAAAGTCCGAATTAACAATTGCTTGGGGCTACGAATATCTACCCTACTAAATGCAAAACTCATTCGTTACCGATAGTCCCGAGTATTTGCACTACCGCGCAACCCCTGCAACTGTCCATAACCACGTATCTAAGGATTGAGCACACAACCCAATGGATCAATAGTCAGGACAACCACACAATATCGAACGAAATCGATCCCGGACGGTACCCGCTCAAAAGAAACCCCACTGACCTCCCTGGCTGCGTAAGTCTAGGGAAGATAAAACTTCGGTCCCGCCAAACCTGACAGAATGTGATGGCACTCCGACCCCAAAACTCAGTTTATGTGGATGCTGTGTAATTTGCTCCCTGTTATAGTTCAGTGCCAAGGTACAAGAAAACGAACATTGCATACACTTAAAGGAATGATATTTAAATATCTTAACTAAAGGGTTCATAAAGAAAAAGAAGGAAAAGCAAAAAAAGTGCCCATGAAAATTCAACAGGTAAATGTGCACCAGCGAACTTCAAGTCAGCGTGACCTGACTTCATTGAGTCAAATCGTATGGTTGACTCCAGCATCTTCTCTCATTTCCCACCGATCAAAGGACACAGCTCAAATTCCAAATCACCCAATTTGGTATCGCCAATCATTACGCAAGCACTGTTTCTACAGAAAGAACATTGCGTTGGCATTGAAACCTTTCCCAGGGAGTTACTATGTAAAATATTATATACCAAAATACGTGTAATCTGCCTAATGTTGATTTGGATTTTTGGTGTTATCAGGAGAATGTTACCCAAACTTAGGACTAATTGCTATCCAACATTGACCCCGCTGTTACATCAAACCTGACCCCGATATTTAAACTCTGAGTCGAAGGTAATTGTACAGAACAGATAGTTCAATACGTCAACCACTGCTGTTGATGATTATCAGAACAGGTCTTGTTGAAAGGAGTTACAGCTGACATGTAAATTCTATTCATGTCTCTGCGCTCTCAGTATTTCTAGCGGTTTCTGCTTTTAATGCAGAAAACCGGAATCTGAAGGCATTGTTTATACTGCATATAAGATCATAAGACCATAAGACATACTAGCAGAATACGGGCATCTGACAACCGAGCCTGCCTCTCCACTCATCATGGCTGATTTTGTTTCATCTCCTCCTTAACTCCAGATCTCAGCCCTCTCCCTGTAACCCTTGATGCCGTACCCAATCAAGAATCAATCAATCTCTGCGTTAAATAAGTCCAGCAACCTGGCCTCCACAGCTGCATGATGCAACAATTTCCGCAAATTCGCCAGCCCCATGGTTAAAGAAATGTCTCCGCTTCTTTGTTTTGAAAAGGTGCCACTCTATCCTGAGACTGTGCCCTCTTGTTGTAGACTCTCCAATCATGGGAACAATCCTTTCCACATCTACTCTGTCTAGGTCTTTCAATATTCGAAAGGTTTCAATGAGATCCCCCCTTCATCCTTCAGATTTCTAGCGAGTACAGACCCAGATCCATCAAAACGTTCATCGTATGATATGCTTTTCAATTCCAGGAATAAATCCTGTGACCTTCCCAGGACCCTCTCCAATGCCAGCAAATCTTTTCTGAGATGAGGCGCCAAATAATGTTCACAATACAAAAGTCAAGGCCCTACAGTGCCTTATAAAGCCTTTCCTTTACATCTTTGCTCTTGCATTCCAGATCTCTTGAATTGAATGCTAACATGGCACACGCCTTCCTGACCAACCACTCAACCTGCAAGTTCACCTTCAGGGTGTTCCGCCAAGGACTCCCAAGCCCATATGCATCTCAGATTGCTGTATTTTCTACCCGTTTGGAAAATAGTACGCACATTCATTTGTACTGCCATGTGCATGATCATGCATTGTCGAACATTTGCCTCTTTCTTCTCCATTCTTCTAATGCGCGAAAACTGGCGTACATGGTCAATCTTGTTGAAGGACTTGCACTCAGACTGTTCGACGCTTTAAGGAAACAAAAATACCCCGGAGCCCAGTCGTTCCGCCATTACGTGGTTGAGTTAAGGAGCGTTTTTCTTTTTTCAGAGCGAGGGCAGGACTCTGCCAAACTGCTCTTGGACCTGCGGCAAAGCAGAGGAACGGTGAAATTCTATGCAGTTACATTCTGTATCCTTGCAGGAGAGACGGGTTAAAGTGAGAGACCTCTCATCACTGCCTTGCAACGTGGACTGAACGCAGGGGTCCGGCATGAGATCGCCGTCTAGGAGAAGCAGGATAGGTAGGATGAGCTGATTAATCTGGCTATTGGAGTTAACGACCGAGTGACTGAGTGCCGCAAACAAAGAATATTTCAAACTTCCTAGGCGCGCCTGGTCACCGTCATTCCTAGAACTCTCTCCCTCCCTCAGCACCCAGCACCCTGCCCACGAACACAGAGGAGCCTTTGCAAGTGGGGCGCATGCAACTGTCTTATGAAGAAGGAGTATAGCGCTGGAGATTAGTATTTTGCCTCTGTAGTGGTGATCGAGGACACTCCCTGGCGGCATGTTCCAAGCGTTCAGTAAAACACAATACCCGTCAGTAGGGAGGGGGATTCTAAAGAATCGGTTATCTCCTCAGTCAGCTTCCCATAATTTTGTAATGCTTCCATCCTCCTTGTCGTGGGGTGGGTGGGGTCTCATACCAATGAACCTAAGGGGTTTATTGACTCTGTGAGCGGCAAATCACATGGATACCTCTCTCGCTCAAAGATGTTGAGTTCCAATTCAGGAATTAAGAGAAAAGATCCAAGTCAAGCCGCTGGACGGTCGACCTCTGGGAACAGACCAGATCCACCTTTCCACCCAACCTCTCCAATTGGTGCTCGACGATAACCATCTTGGAAAAAAAATAATCTTTCTATCTGGTTAATTCACCTGCACCTTCATTGGTACTTGGTCTCCTCTGGTTATCCGGACATAACCTACGGATCGATTGTTCTCTGAAGGTACTCCAAAGGTTGAGACGAGCATCACTGTCTACCTGTCTGTGTCCAGCTCAAGCTCCGTTCCATGAACACCCTCCTTTGTAAGCTAAGGATAAGGAACAGTCTAGGATTCCAGATGAATATGCGGATCACCTCGAAGATTTCAGTAAACGAAAAACCATTACCCTGCCGCCATACTGGACATAGGGCTGTGCCACAGACTTCCTACCTCGCAGTAGTCCTCCCCGGAGCCGGCTCGTTTCCATCTTTCTTCCTGAAACGATGGCCATTGAGAAATACATCAGGGATGTATTGAGCATGGGTTTTATCCGTATATCAAGCTCCCCGGCAGAAGTGGTTGTCAACAATATCACTGTGATGAACAACTACCCTCTTCCTTTGCTGGCGTCTGAGTTTGAAAGTCTCCAGGGAGCAACATATTTTCCAAAATTGATCGGCGCATTGCTTAAAATCTGATTCTCATAAGAGATGGGAATGAGTGGAAAACGGCTTTCAACAGCTCTAATGGCCACTATGAGTACCCGGTGATGCATTTTGATCTGACCAACAACCCCGCTATATTCCAGGCCTTGGTTAACGATGTGCCTAGACCAGTTTGCATATGTGAATTTAGAATCCTTATCTATTGCCGCTCTAAACAGGAGTACGTCCAGCAGGTCCGGAGAGAACTCCGATGAAACGTAACGTCTCCGCCAAACCTGAAAATGTGAAGTCCATAAAGAGAAGGTGTCGTTTTTGGGCTACATACTTACCCCATCCAATGTTCAACTGGAACCTAGTAGAGCTCAGGCAGTGCAATGTAGCCCAAACCGTTTACAGTCACAAAGATACAGCGCCTCATGGGGTTTGCGTACCTTTACCTCCGCATCATCCAGAATTTCGGCTCTATCGCTGTTCCATTTAATGCACTCACCAAGGAAATCTCAGCAGGATTTCATTTGACGGACGGTGCCGACCAAGCATTTGCAGAGCTAAAGCGACGTTTTACCACTGACCAATCCCCACGTTCACCATTCCCGCCCACACCAACACCCCCCCCCCCCCGGTCAGATGCAACACCCAGAACCATCTCAGACATTCATTGCCAAGGTGGATGCATCCGATGTCGGCACTGGAGCTGTCCTCTCCCGGCGCTCATCTACGGATAGCCGTCTGCGGACTTGTGCCTTTCCTTCCCGTCGCTTGACTCTGGCCGAGAGGAATTACAATGTTGGGAACCAGGAGCCGCTTGCCGTCAGGGACGTCCAGGAGGAATAATGACAAAGGCTCGAGGGGGCAGAACATCTATTGTTGGAATGGACAAATCACAAGAACCTCTCATATATTCAGGATGATGGGAGACTCAACTCTTGTCAAGCCCGATTGGCTCTCTTTTTGACACGGTTCGATTTCCTCATCACCTATCCTGGTAGCAAGAATACAAAGGCCGACGCTCTCACCCTGCATTCGACGGATCTGAGGACAATGCCGATCCAGAGCTTCGCTCCTCTGTCGCTACACGGGTGACATAGCGTATAAAGGCAGAGAGGAGGCCCTGAAGGCCTTTTCCTCCAATGTGGGGTCTGTATGATTTCATCACCTTACAAGTACATTAATTAAAAACGCTTTAATAAATGATTAATATTATTTATAATTTTCTCTGTCACATCTCCAAGGGTTCCTCCAATTTTGTACTGACTTTTTGTTATTGTTTCTTGCAAATGGAGCCACTTCATAATTGACGGCGCAAATTCCCACTACTGCGTGAATTCACTTCTTAAGTCACTAAGGCAAATGGTGCAAATTTCAGGTAAGTGTGTTCCGTCATTTTAGAATGTCTCAGCTATGTAAGGCATTGAGCGAACAGTAGCATAGTGATGAATAATATGAAACAGAGTAACACTGGATCACAAGCAAATTGCACCAAAACGATATAGCGTCACAGGCAGGTACCGTGGAAGAATATGCTTTTAGCACGCCAGCCTTCAATAGCTATGTTACTGAGTGTAGATGTTGAAGGACAACTCACAAAAGTTGAATGTACTCAACTGTTTAGTCAGCATTCCTGGAAAACAGTACATTCGGTCTTTCGGACAGAGACCCTTTATCAGGACTGGGAAGATTGATGCGGGAGGTAAGGGATCGAGAGGGATAAACACAGGGTGATAGGTTTATCGAGCAGGGTGTGTGGTGGATGAAGTTCTGAGAAGTTAATAGGTGAAAGAGATACAGGGCTGGAGAACGGGGAATCTGATATGAGAGGACAAAAGCCCATGGAATAAAGAAAATGGCGAGGCGCACGAGACGGAGGTGAATGGCAATTAAAGGGATAATGTGAGCGAGGGCAATAGGAATAGGGAATGGCGGAGGGTCGGGGCTCTACTGGAAGTTCACTTAATCGATCTTCATAACATCAGGTTGAACGGTGCCATTAAATAAATGTGAGAAGAGTTTGTGTATACCCTTTGATAGTAATGCCGTTGTTATAAACGGCCCGTTCAGTGAGACACACAGAAAACATGCTGGCATCTATGGAAAAAAGTACAGTCTACGTTTCGAGTCGAGACCCTTCGGCAGGACGCGGATGGAATTCAGCAGCAAGAAGGCATCTCATAAGTGATAATGTTACCATATAATAACCATATAACAATCACAGCATGGAAACAGGCCATCTCGGCCCTCCTAGTCCGTGCCGAACTCTTTATCTCACCTAGTCCCACCTACCCGCACTCAGCCCATAACCCTCCACTCCTTTCCTGTCCATATACCTATCCAATTTTATCTTAAATGACACAACTGAACTGGCCTCAACTACTTCTACAGGAAGCTCTTTCCACACAGCAATCACTCTCTGAGTAAAGAAATACCCCCTCGTGTTTCCCTTAAACTTCTGCCACCTAACTCTCAAATCATGTTCTCTCGTTTGAATCTCCCCTACTCTCAATGGAAACAGTCTATTCACGTCAACTCTATCTATCCCTCTCAAAATTTTAAATACCTCGATCAAATCCCCCCTCAACCTTCTACGCTCCAATGAATAGAGACCTAACTTGTTCAACCTTTCTGTATAACTTAAGTGCTGAAACACAGGTAACATCCTAGTAAATCGTCTCTGCACTCTCTCTAATTTATTGATATCATTCCTATAATTCGGTGTCCGGAACTGCACATTCCAAATTTGGCCTTACCAATGCCTTGTACAATTTTAACATTACATCTCAACTTCTGTACTTAATGCTTTAATTATAAAGGCCAGCGTTCCAAAAACCTTCTTCACCACCCTATCCACATGAGACTCCACCTTCAGGGAACTATGAACTGTTATTCCTAGTTCTCTCTGTTCCTCCGCATTCCTCAATGCCCTACCATTTACCCTGTATGTTCTATTTGGATTATTCCTGGCAAAACGTAGAACCTCACACTTCTCAGCATTAAACTCCATCTGCCAACGTTCAGCCCATTCTTCTAACCGGAATAAATCTCCCTGCAAACTTTGAAAACCCACCTCATTAACCACAACACCTCCTACCTTAGTATCATCGGCATAGTTACTAATCCAATTTACCACCCCATCATCCAGATCATTTATGTATATTACAAACAACATTGGGCACAAAACAGATCACTGAGGCACCCCGCTAGTCACCGGCCTCCATCCCGATAAACAATTATCCACCACTAGTCTCTGACATCTCCCATCTAGCCACTCTTGAATCCATTTTATTACTCCAGAATTAATACCTAACGACTGAATCTTCTTAACTAACCTTCCATGTGGAACTTTGTCAAAGGCTTTGCTGAAGTCCATATAGACTACATCCACTGCCTTACCCTCGTCAACATTCCTCGTAACTTCTTCAAAAAATTCAATTACCTTATCGACAGGCATCTTTTCACTCTCTATGCCTATGCTCGGCTGCTGAAATTGTATCGGAAGGCTAGATCCACATCAATAATCCAATATACATGCATCCAGTGAAGTCCAGCTCTCGAAACCTAAATCTGGCTCTGGATTTACTTTTCAAAGATTCTCGACGTTCAGTGCGTTAGCAAGCACTCCCGGGGCGAAGTCCAGCGCACTTCAGATTGCTGAGGTTAGCCTTCAATAAATATAATCTCCACCCCATCCAGCACTGAACACTAATGGTGTGCTGAATTGCAGCTCATAATTTCTCAGTTTGCCTACCTGTATAAAATTAAAAAGCAAGAAAATGTGCTGCATTCGACTTCTTTTACCTAAGTCATGCAGGTTATCAAGAGATATGAGCAGGCAAAAATAAAATGCCAAGCCCTGTCCACATTTGTCTACACTCAACCGCCTCTATATTACGTAAACATGTACATTTAAATCCAAATATTTAATCGGACATGCATGTTGTAGCACCTGAAGCACAACGGCATACACAGGTGGTTATGACGTCCAATTTTTGTTCAGACCAAACAGCGAAAGAGAAAGAATTGTGATCTACGTCATTCTGGTGATGAGGGTTAATTCCTGATACCTGACAGAGCGTTTAGAGTATCTCAGAAGCCGTACACCGATCGGCATTTTCACGCAGGCTATCTCTACTCTTTGCATAGAGAAGCAGTTCAGTGGCCACTTTATTGGGTGCAGGAGGCAACTAGCAACGTAGCCTCTTGGTGCATTTGAAATGCTTTTATTGTCTGACATATAAATGCTATAGATTGCGAATGCACAATGTTTCTCTTCTGCTATTAGGATCAAAGACCAAAGGTAAACGCACCAAGCTTTCCTATCTGAACAACCTTTGTTAATGATTATGTTCACTCTGATTTTAAGATTGAAACGCAGTCATTTCATTCGCTGCCACTTATCTGTAATTGAATTACTGCTCATAAATTGCAGCTCTGCATCTTCCACTAATTTATCCATGACAAATTACATCTAAAGAATCATATAAGCGAGCAAAGATCGCCTCCAGGTCGGCTTATCGCATTTTGGTTTCGATTGCTTCAAGTAAATCTTTTAATGCCTGGCCTGAACTGAAACATTGAACAAAACATAAAAGGACACATTGATAAGACTGGATTTGTTTTCTCTAGAGTGACATAGCAACGACTAATGAACTCTAGTAAACCCCTGTTTATGCAAAGCGGGATAAAATTGAAAGAGCACATAGCACATAAATAAAGGGGGAGACTGTAGACTTGGTAACAGAAACCTGCAGTTTTGTCAGGTTCAAGACGAATCGAACTATAATTTGCAAGATAAAGTGAATTATTGTAATCTCTCACACAATTACCAGCATACTGTAATCTCCATAAGAGACAATTTGAAACATTCTGCTGTTATCCAGTATTGCGGTAATTTCAGGCGAAGTTCGTATGGGAGTAATTTCAGTTGAATTAACGATACATGTTACTGCAGCCAGCCAGAAGGAGAAACTGTTCCTCTGCCGAAATAGATAATGCCTCTGGACCTCTTTTAGGAAGCAAATGTGATCAGGTAAGTTGAGCAGAAAGGATGGGGAACAGTCTTGCATCTGCACATTGATGTGTACATAGCCAGTAGGTTCACGGTTGTGTAATTTACAGCTCCATGCAATCGCTTGTCTGCAGCAAATAACAGATCGTACACTGCATACAATTATGAAGCAAGTGTATTTATGTATGAATGGTAACCTAGGCAAAGAGGATTTAAAGAAAAACATTTAAAAAAACACACTAGAATACTAGAACAGCACAGCACAATACAGATCCTTCGGCCCTTGATGTTGTGCCTACTGATATATTACTTAATTAAAGTTACTAAACCCACAGTACCACGTATCCCTCTATTTTTCTTTCGCCCATGTGCCTGTCCAAGAGGCTCTTAAATGCCGCCAATATTTCAGACTCCACCACTATCTTAGGCTAGTCATTCCGGTCACCCACAACCGTCTGTGTAAAGAAATCACCCCTGATGTTTTCCCTAAACTTCCCTCCCTTAACATTGTATATATGGCCTCCGGTGTTTGCTATTCGTTTCCTTGGAAACAGGCACTGGCTATGCACCCTATTTATGCCTCTCATAATCTTGTAGACGTCTGACAAGTCCACTCTCATCCTTCTACGCTCCAAAGAGAAAAGTCCCAGCTCTGCCAACCTTGTTTCATAAGACCTGTTTTCCAATCCAGGCAAGATCCTGGTGAATCTCCTCTGCACCCTTTCCGTAGCTTCCACATCCTTTTTATAATGACCTGACCAGAACTGAACACAATACTCTAAGTGGGTTCTCACTAGATATTTGTAGAGTTGCAACATGACCTCCCTAGTCTGGAATTCAAACCTCCGTTAATGAAGCCAGCATCCCATAGGCCTTCTTAACTATCCTATCAATCTGTGCAGGGACGTTGAGGGATGTATGGATTTAAACCCCAAGGTCCCCCTGTACATTCACACTCTTAACCCACAGATCATTAGCATTGTACTCAGCCTTCTGGTTTGTCTTTCAAAATGCATCAACTCACACTTATCCGGATTGAACACAAAGAGGCCCATTATAATTAACAGTTGAATGTGTTCAGATTGAAGTTCAAACCATCCAAAATCCAATTTGCATAATACACTCAAATCACCAACTCCAATTCTCCAACCCTCGGAGTAGACTTCCTGAGCGTGGGTTCCATCTAACCGCGCACTCCTGCCGATTCGAACCCTGCAAACGGTTCTCTCGAGTTTCCTCTGTATTCATCAGTCCCGAAAAAAAAGAACTAAACCGTCATCAGTGCCCGTCACGAAAACCGTTCACCCAGCATGCTCTAGAGACTTCTATTTGCAACATCCTGATTGGATGACACAACATCACTGTGCATCTCTTTCCTTTGATGGTAACCGAATCAGTTTCCCGCAGCAGATTATTAAAAAGTTGTAACCGGAGCGTAGCACTCCATAACTACACCCATATCCTTCTCCTCCACCCCCATCCAACAAAACGAGTCATGTCCACACACCTTATTGGGACAGAGCTCGGCTTCATCCCCTGTTACACTGTTGCCCAATTTTCCTAGATTATTTTGCCACAATCGAGCTTCTCCAATGTCGCCTCATTGGGAAGGACATCTTGCGGTATGAACTGCAGTGAGGGAGGAGGTATCAGTGTGTGTGTAACATTTGTCACGCTTGGAAGTATAAGTGCCGGGAAAGAGATCAGTGGAGAGGGACGAGTGGAACAGGGAGTTAAAGCGGAAGATTGGGGTGGGGGCAAGTGGTAAATTAAACATGTGCAATGCTGTTGGGTCCATTGGAGATGTCGTAAATTTATGTGCCATCATAAGACTTTCAGAACGATTAACAGGACAACACAGAATACAACACGCAACAACAGTAAAGCAAGTCCCCCTTTCCCACTCACGTCCAGACACATAGACCATTTGCCCACTTCTGGCAGAGTGTTTTTTCTCTGCTTCCAGAGGACTTCAATTCAGCATTGGATGTGGATGTGAAAATGCAGACTTTGGACCTTCGTCTACAAACGTGGGCTGACATAGATTCGGTTTTCTGGGTCCGGAGTCCTGGACTTTGACATCTACGAAGATTATTCCCTCCATCATTTTTTGAATATGTGATACTGGAGTTCATCCTCATTTTTACAGGACACAGCTCCAAATCCAGACTATTTTGTACCCGACTCCTCTTAATACCAAATTTATTTAAATGACATGAACATTCGTTTGCGCAATCATCAAGGGCTCCCAGGCTATAGAACACGAATCCTATTCAATGAATTATAGAAAATAGATGGAGTCGCTGAAAATCAGCTCAACGTTGTGCGCCTGGATTATTAAGGTTTAGCATTTGTCAGGTAAATTGGAATCGATCCTTGTTTATCAGCCAGGTACCAAAATGTGCATGTGCTTCAATGCTGATATTGCCAGAGAGAAAGTCGAATTCTAAATGTATGATTTTCTGCTTTCCAGGAAATCAGAACTTTGGCCAGAAATAGCCGAAAACTCGATGCTTCGCAGCAGCTTCTGAAATCAGTACTTGATTCAGACATTTGAGACAGTAGGAAGTTTTGGAATGTACTTTCCAAAAAAAAAGTTAAAAAGCAATGTCTGATCACGTTACCGACACAGGATGTTGTAGAAGTTGAGGTCCCGCCGGAAAAAAATATATAGATTTATTTGTAATAATAGAAATCTCTGTTCAATTTCTTGAAGTTGATTTAAAAATATAAACAAATACAAGATCCATAAGGAGCAGTTTTCAGCATTGTAATTTATAACCAGTTAATCATATACTTAAACCAAAGTAATTATGCATCAAATACAATGAATTCATCATCACGTTGCAAGCCGATTCTAAGAAGACCAGACAGAATTCAAACTGAAATAGGATTCATTATGTCAGAAGTATTATATCTCAATTGCATCAGAAAACAATGAAAATATACAATATTGGCATGAATTTGGTTGATAATCCAGGATCGCACTATTATTGTGCTGAGATTTTCTGCACGAGTTCCCTCATTGTAGTATGGGAAGGCATGTTGGACGGCGGCCATGTGAAGTTTCAAAGGAAATTGTTGCTGTTTCATCTGACTGTGAAAGTGTTGTGCCATCAATCAATAAATTGTTTATGTTATAATTTAGATAGATATGGTGTGAACAAGCATTTAATCCATATTTAATGGATACGGATATAGAAGTGTAATATTACTTCGACTTCCCAAAGAGGGACAAATATCATTATTTTTTGGCGGTCTGAAATAACCCTTTCTCTACTACACAACTAATTGTGTATATGCTGGAATAAAATACAACCATTCATAATATTTATTTTTCTTTCTTTCTTCCAGACGTGATACTTCAACACAGATACAATCTCCGAAGTCAGAGTACAAAACCGCGTTTAATTTCTGATCTGTACACTGGCCCAAGGATTACTGTGACACAATATCAGCAAGGTCGTGTAACCGGAGAAATTATAATCCACGTTCGTGAAGTTGAAATCCATGAAATACTCAAAAGAAGCAACAACGATACTGATGAGACCAGCATACGTGTCGTCTATGAGGCTGCAGGGACTGGGAAAAACACCGTAATACAGAAGATAATCTATGACTGGGCCATGGGAAAGAAATATGAAGAGTTCAGATTTGTCTTTGGTTTCAAACTTCAGAATTGAAATCCAGTAAAAGGTAGAATAACGTTAAGAGCATTGATGCTTGAAGCATATCCTTACTTGGAGAATTATCTCGATCAACTGTGAAAAGAACCCCAAAGATTATTATTTATATTTGACGATTTGGACCGATGGTATCGATCGTTTAATTTCTCCGAAGATGAAAGAAACCTCGCTCCACAATACAAATGTTCAGGAAAAGAGTCTGTATGGTTTGTGTTCAACTTCCTACGCTGCCTTTTACTAGGAGACTTTTTGAGAGGTTATTCGGTGTTGATCACAACCCGGCATTGGGACCAGGAGACTCTGCGTATTGTAATGATAGATTCGAAATTCCATGCAATGGGATTGCATCTGAGAAAGTAAAATAATATTCCTGCCGTTATCTGCGCCATGGACAGTACACAAATGAAATTATATATTTGATTGAGCAGAGTGATATTTAGCGGAACATGTGTAGCAACCCGCTATTTTGCATCACTCTCGCCTCATCACTGGAATCTCACCAACCACAAAGATAAGAACAGACAACCATTCCCGTCATAAACCAGACCCAGCTGTTGTGCGACTACGTCAGACTTCTTCTCCAAGAATGTGGGTACGATAGGAATACAACTCACAAGTGTCTCCGTGAAGTTGGCGAATTGGCCTACAAATGAATTATAAGTAACACACTTTCGTTTGAAGCCGGTGTATTAAGTGAATTAAATACATGTCCTGCCAATTTCACCACTGCACTTATGTTCCAGGATCCAGGCAAACAGAGTAGTGGTGTAGTTTACGAATTCAGACGCGATGTTATCCGAGACTTCCTCGCTGCACATCTTAAATGCTCCAATATCTCAACTGAAAGGGATACTTGACGAAACGTTTATGGACACCCACTGCAGATTCAGGACACTTTCACTTTTTCTTATCGGTCTGTATTCGCAGAAATTTACTGATTGCCTGAAGATGGAGCTGTATTCAGTTCCTTCGGACATTACTTTGTATATCTCCGAATGGCTCACAAAAAGTGCCATTATACGCCGAACAATCATGGACGGGAAGTATGCACAAAGCATGCTTTTACAGATATTGTACAGTTTACTTGAATTCGGAGGAAATATAGTCATGAAAGAAGTGTTGTCTCGAATTGCGACAATTAAATTAAATCAACTTCTCACATCTGTCGACTGCACTGTTCTATGTCGAACTTTAATCTATTCTGAGATGATTGAGGAGCTGGATCTCACATCATGCCTTGTACAGTCAGAGGAAATTCAGGAACTGAAACTACACAGATGTGTAATTCTGTAATTCCGTGCTGCACAGATGTGTAATTCTGAGGTAGTTTATCGAACACGGGAATATTTGTATTTGTCACCCTCAGGATCAGCCGGCGGTGTCAGTCGAGGGAAAGACAGTCTCCAGCGCCGCCAAAAGTGAGAAATCTCGTTTGTGTGGATGCTGCATGATGTTTTACACTGTTGAAAATCAGTGCAACGAAATATCAAACAGGACACCATATGTAATTAAATGATTGAGATTTATGATTCTTAATTTGTCTCGAGGGTTAGTAAAGAAAACAAAAAGAAAAGGCCCCATTCTAATGAATCAGCTTATATGCACATTGGAACTCACAGTTCCCCTTTACCGCCTTACTTAGTTTATTGATTTCCCTTCCCTCCCCTCATCGACGTCTTCGACTCCTGGCCTCATTCCAAGTCTATTCCTTGCTGTAGTCTACGGCCTATCTGTTCTAGCAACTTCTTTCTTCATCTTCTGCCGCAGTAAAGATATAGAACAACTCTCTCTCATGCATATAATGGAAAAAAAAAACACTCCCTTCATTGGATGGCGCAAATTCCCAAGCCATCGTTATCTCTAGTCATAACCCAAGCATTCAAGCCTTTCCCAGAGTGTTACACAGACACAGACACAGACACACACACACACACACACACACACACACACACACACACACACACACACACACGCACACACACACACACACACACACACACACACACACACACACACACGCACGTATGTTCATGATATGGCTACTTTGATAGAACTCGAAAAGCTTAGATTTTGACACTGTAGCACAAATAAAAAACAAAGAATTAGAAAGAATTCGATCTTTTTGGACACAGGATGATGGAAGAGTTCAGTATGCCAGGCAACATCTATGGAGAAGAGTAAAATGGACGTTTCGGGCCGAGACCATTCAGCAGGAATGTCTAGACTGAATAATTTTTAAATTCTCTCTTGCATTATTTTCCATAGATGCTGCCTGACCTGGTGAGTTACTGTATCTTATTTTTTTGTGTTTTTCTTAGATTTCACGATTCGACACATATTCTCTTGTTCGAGATCCATTTGATTCCTTTGTGGTGTACCTTATCCAAGGCCATTTGACATAGTTCAGAGTAAATTCGTCGCAGGAGTTAGTTCGTTCATGCTACAAATGGGGAGTTCTATTTAGATTGAAATAGGATTTCAGGAAATAATTGTTGGTCCAGCCAGTATTCCGTTGTTAGTTGTTCGACCTGTTGACTTTGAAAGTGTGTCAGATATTGGTTTATAAATGCATGTAAAGAATTCTGATGCCTATCTTGCTTTAGTCGATTGAAAATATGCTTTCGCATAATGTACGATTACATCCTGCTTGCGTACTTCGTGGATCATTAGAAACAATTTCAAGTTAAGCAATCATGCTCAAAGGAAAGTACACATAATGATAACTGTTGAGCGATTGATTTTAATTTACCTTCACTGCATCATGGTGAAGTAAGTGGAAGAACTGATTGCAATATAGTTTTGAATTTTCTCTGTCGGGATCAATTAATTAATAGTGTTTGTATTAGATACTTACATTGAAATAGAATAACCTACAGGACTCTGGAGTGAAACACGCCGTCAATATCCTGAAAAAAGTGACTGCAAAATACAAATTTCGGCGTGAATAATGGTTTATAGAACCGATGAACATCACTGTTTTTTTTTTCTTAAATGCGTTTCAATTTTTATACTACAGTCTATATTATTTACAGCAATAAGCAGCAATCAAGTTTCTGAAAAAAAAAACGATTGGCTACAGGCAACATCAAAGTACGGAACGATTCTGTTGCAGACCATGCATGCAGGATGAGAGAGCTGACGAGGGATGTTCGACACACAATAGGGAGAGTTGGTTCAGTGGCACAGCTGGAATATGAGGGGTCGGCATCTCTCTGCTTATCGATAATGGCAGACAGAGTGAATTAACAGAAAACATAATTCGAAAACAGATGAAAAATGAATGGCAAGTGCAAATCAACAAAAAAAGTAAAAGAAAAGGAGAATATAACGCCAGTTAGGCTGAAGATTGAAGACGTTTTCATTGTTGATATGGAGATAAAAGTTTCTGAAAATTGCTGGTCTTATCAGTGAAGAATGTGACGTTAAAAGCGATAGGTAGTGATATTAGGCAGATGCAACTACACATAATGGGACAGCAAATCATTATCTGCGGTCTTCACTCATGATCCTGATCTGGAACAGCAGTCCGAGATGTCGACCTAGTTTAACACTGCATGACTCGCAAAGATTGTCAGAAGCTTGCTGGTGACTCCATTACTTATGTGCATTTAGACACATAATATGACATTTCTTAAAACGAAACAAAAAGGGTTTCAACTGCAGCCGTTCTGAGGTGGTCGTAAGTTTGCAGATATTCAGAGATCATCTGCCAACGAGATGCGTGTGTGTGTGTGTGTGTGTGTGTGTGTGTGTGTGTGTGTGTGTGTGTGTGTGTGTGTGTGTGTGTAGTTTTCGATTCTCGTTGGTTTCAATACAGGCTGAACTTCAACCATCTTACAGATGATTGTCTGGACATTCTTTTCTCCGCTCTCATTACAAATAGTTCACTAACGCAGCTGAACCTGAGCAATTTCACTCAGGAAAGGACACAGGACAAACAATTCACTCGTGAAAAACTGCAATATCTTGTCGATAGTTTTGCTCAGCATAAAGGAATCAGGTTTGTTTACTTTGTTTTATATACATTAATTAATTAATTGATTAAACACAGTTGGCAAATAAATTTAATTAAAGCAGTACATTTATTTTATTTCAAGTAAGGCGATAATCTTCTTAAACTATGGCATGAATAAAAATATTCTTGGGACTTGATATAACAATGTAGTTGTGATGCATCGATATTTATAATAAAACACATACCATAATTACTATTTTTAAATGTGTGGAACGCTCTCCTTTTTTTTATTATAGCTGGCTACGATGTGAACATATTAAACAGGACCTCGCAAGTTTTGCCATTGTATCTAAAGAGTTAACTATAATAATAGAATGAACGCCAAACAGACTACATTTATTTACATGAATACAATATACTACGTGGTACGGCCAAGGTAATTTGATGTGAACAGTTGAGTTTATTGCAGTTTGAGGATATTGCCACGGCGTTCGGCCACGATCGAGCTGGAAGCAATATTTATAAATTCATCAGAATTAAACATAATTGGGAAAGAAATTTAAATAAAACGGTACGTTCATTTTATTTCCAATAAGACGATATTCATCTTAAAATATGGCTTGAATAAAAATGTACCTCGGACTTGTTATAACAATATAATTGTGGTGGAACAATATTTATATTGAAAATACAAATATCAAAAATATTTGATTGCACTGTTTTATATAATCAACTGGTTTACAACTTCGCTTTATTAGTGGAATCATACTGTACGGCCCATCATTCTAGTAACTAGTAATTATTCAAGCGTTCATAAACGGTGAAACGATGCTGGAGTTCTGCAATGTATTTAACATTACCATTTCGCGTCTCGCCTTGCTTTACACAATTGTACGTGAAATCACATTGTTCAGATCCGAGATATGTATATGAACTAATTGATATATTTTTCCGATTAAGTATATCAGGGCTTGATTTACACCGGGCAATTATTTTTCAGTTTTCAGTTTCATTCCCATACCGTTGTACTTACTCGAGATAATCAGCGATAAGTTGTGTTTTCATTTCTGATATATCAACAGATGCAATCTTCTTTGAAAATAGGCGTTCCAATTAATTGGTGGATATGCAGTCACAACTCACCCCCAAGGCACTATTGCTCAATTTACTCTAAGTTAAAATGAGTGTAAACCAGTTCAGCCTTCAGTGACGGGCGAGTTAGCCTTGCAGAGCAGCAAGCAAAATTGAGAAAACGTCTCTGATCCGATAATGCTTAGCAATAGGTAAATTGAACGTGGATATTTGTCACATTCACACGATTTAAAATCTCTCTGGTATTCGATGTATTATGAGATGACAAAAGGAATGAGGAACTCCGACATAACTGTCCATATCCCAATAAATTCTACAGCTTATTAAACACGTAAAATATGCTTATTTACAATTAAAGTAAAAGAATATCTTCTGCGAATCGTCTTTCCTTCTGAGACTTCCTAGATTATTTCTGAACTTGCCAGATCATGAAAGGAATTATGTTATTCAAATTACTTAATGCCGTATATTTCTGCTAAACAGAACGTCAGTAAAATCTGTCAGAAGTTCACAGCGGGCGGACACGACTTGAAACTTCACCGTCTCCCTTTCCTTCTCTCTGGTCTTTATGTCTGTCTCTCTACATCCATTACTGGGGACACAAAATATACTGATGTGTTTTACAAATCCACCGATTTCCCCAGAACTATCTGGATTTTTTTGCTCCCTCCTTGTCATTTTTAAAAATGTCTTTCCCTTCTTTCTGTTCCCTCATATCGGCAAAATCAGTTCTCAACGTGAGGCATTCCATTCTGCATCATCATCAAAAATTTAATGTCCCTCTGCTCTTCATCAGAGCATTTAGATACACGCTGCTTCAACAAGGGTCGCTCTCCAGGTATTTCTCTTATCTACGCGTCCATACCTTCTGTGATTGGAAACAACATTAATTTCTTTGCAGAACTCCAGGGGAATTCTCCAGTCGAGAATATTGCTGGTCATTCTTAACTGAGTCTGTACGTAAATGGCCACAGCACGAAATTAGCAAAGAACAAATAAAAAGTTAAGTAACTACAATGAAAGTTAAATGTGAAAGATGGTGTTCTCTGTACTGCTCCGGTGCTCTATGCCTCTAATAATAAATAGAAAATAAAGATCAATTTAGAGAGCACCGACAAGCATTGAACAGTGATCACTTGCGTCGTAAATCGCTACGACAAGCATTGAACAAGCATTGAGCACCGATAAGCATTGAACAGTGATCACTAGCGTCGTCAATCGCTACGCCAAAATGCCACTCTTACTGTTATGGATCTGCTGGCTCTGCATGCACGCAGTCCATCAATTTGCTGATGCAAGATTGTTTTTTGCCATCATTGCTTATGTTACCGGAGTACATCGCCCATAACTTTTAAAAGTACGTACGCAGGAACTGATCTACTTGGTACATCAAAAGCTTCTTCTTCCGGCAGTTTGCAATAACATACCTTTGTAGTTCAACTGAAACTACTTCACTTCTACAGCGCACTGACTTGATTTGAATTCACTAGTGCAGCAGAACATTCTCATGCTGTAATTGGTCTAACAACATTTTTCTTACCACATACTGGAACCTAACACATAATACAATACCAGCATCCCGAATTTTTCTTTATAGTACTTGAAGAGGATAAGATAGTATTGCATTATTCTTTGAAGGAATATATTTCTAACCTTCCCTACTGTCACTGTTCCATAAGACCATAACATACAGAAACGGAATTCGGCCATTCGGCCCATCAGGTTTTATCAATAATATCATCATACAAACATTTTTTTTAAAAAAAACTGCAACACAATACAACAAACACGAGGAAATATGCAGATGCTGGCAATTCAAACAATGCTGGTGGAACACAGCAGACCAGGCAGCTTCTATAGGAGTAGCACTGTCAAGGATTCGGGCCGAGACCCTTCGTTAGGACTAACTGAAAGGCAGAATACAGGCCCTTCGCCCCACAAAGTTGTGCCAAACATTTCACTACCTAAGAAATTACTAGGCTTACACATAGCCCTGCAGTTTTCTAAACTCCATGTGCCTATCCAAAAATCTCTTAAAAGGCCCATTGCATGTACTCACCATTCTCTGCGTGACAAAACTTACCCCTGATATCTCCTCTGTACCTACTCCGCAGCACCTTAAACCTGTGCACTTTTGTGGCAACTATTTAGGCCCTGAGAAAAATCCTCTGATTAACCTCACTATCAATGATTCTCATCATCTGATACAACTCTATCAGGTCGCCGGTCATCCTCCGTCGTTCCAAGTAAAAAAGGCCGAATCAACTCAACCGATGCTCTTAAGGCATGCTCTCCAATTCTTGTAAATCTCCTCTGCAAACTTTCTGTGGCTTCCACGTCTTTCCTGCAGTGAGGCGCCCAGAACTGAGCACATTACTCCAAGTGGGGTCTGCACAGGGTCCTGTATAGCTGCAACATTACCTCTCGGCTATTAAATTCAATTCCATTATTGATGAAGGCCAATGCACCGTAAGCCTTCTTAACCACAGAGTCGACCTGCTCAGCTGCTTTGAGCGTCCTCTGTACTCGGACCCCAAAATCCCTCTGATCCTTCACACTGACAACAGTCTTACCATTAATACTATATTTTGCCATCATATTTGACGTAGCAAAATAAATCACTTCACCCTTATCTGGGATGAACTCCATCTGTCACTTCTAAGCCCAGTTTCGCATCCAATCAAATTACACTGTAATCTCTGACAGTCCTCCACACTATCCAAAAGTCCTCCAAACTTTGTTTCATCAGCAAACTTACTAAACCATCCCTCCGCTTCCTCATCCAGGTTATTTATAAAAATAACGAAGAGTATGGGTCCCCTGACCCCTGACCCCTGAGGCATGCCCCCTGACCCCTGAGGCATGCCACTGGTCACCGGCCTCCATGCAGAATATGACCCGGTTCATCGCCAGTCTAATGACTCACATATACACATACTCTGACTTACATATACACCATGACAACGGTTACACAGCTGCCTGCGGCAAGAATTTCCACAAATGCATCACTAATTTCATAAAAAAATTCCTCGTCATCTCAGGTTAAAAATGCCGTCCCTTTTTTGAATATTGTGTCCTCTCGTCTTAGACCCACAATATCCACAATATCATTGAGCCTTTACAAATCCACTTTATCGAAGTACTTTCAGCGTTCAATGTTTCAACGAGATTCCCCGTTCATTTTTCTGAATTCTAGGGAGTAGAGACCCACAGCCATCAAACGCTCATCTTTGGGTAAGCCTTTCAATGCTGGAATCATTTTAGTTATCCGCCTTTGATCGCTCTCCAACGTCTGCAGAAAAGAGGCCCTCACTTTTCTCAATATTTCAAGTACAGTCTCAACAGTCAAATCAGCCTCCGATTTTTTTGTTTTTTTTTCTGTTTAGAAAGTAGTCATTTTTTTTATTTCTTCTGTCAATGCGCATGATCAAACACTACTCGGCACTCTATTCCATCTGCAAGTTCTTTATACATTCTCAGTCCCAGACCATCTGTAGCCTCTCTCCTTCCTCAAATCTAAATGCTATTTATTAGACTTCGTATTCTGCACAGGTGGCAAAAAAAAAGCGTCGATTCCGTCATCTAGATCATTGATATCTAACGCAAAAGGCAGCTGTCCGAACGAAGATCACAGTGGAATAGCAACTGTCACGGGTAACCAACTCACTTTATCCCCTCACGTTGTCTCTTGCAAACTTGGTAAGCACCCTCATGTGTGGCACCTTGTAAAACGCTTCTGAAATTCGAAGTCTACCCAACCATCGATTGTCTATCCTGTCTGTTATTTGTTCAAAGAAGTCGAACAGGATTTTCAGTCAAGATTTTCGTTTAATGAAGTCGTGACGACTTCTGTCTATTTTACCAAGTACCCCAAGCAGCACAAACACCTGTCGTGAACTATCGAGTCGAATATCCATCCAAACGATAATACAATGAGTACAGGCAGTAAAACATCTATTTACATACAGTCATCCGTTTAGTCCTCAATTTAGCTTCTATATCGAAGCTCACACTTGATAGATAGAAGAAAATTTATTATCAAGGTACCGTATAGTGCCTCTAAAAAGAATTCACCTCGTTTCTAGTTTCCATGTTTACATGTGTTACAACGCTGAAGAACAGTGATTTAGTATGGCTCTATTGACTCTGATCAACAGAAAAGTAGTCTTTTGTATCAGAGTGAAAACATGCCAAATTAAATCCACAGTGAGTCCATGTGTCAAAAAAAAAAAGCTTTAAAGCTTCTGGCGAGGGAATTATTACTTTTTATAGGCACTGTATGTTCCCAATATAGTATGTTCCCTTAGATTAATTTCCTCGCAGGCATGCACGATTTATCTATAATAGAATAATAATCATAGTTGAATTAATGAAAGACCACGGCATCTTGGGTATTAACTCAGTGTGCAAAAGACACAAAATGTTCAAATACAAACATAACGAAATAACAAAGATATCAATAGTATGAATAATTATGTTTTTTATTAATACCAAGAGCAACAGTCCAGGGAAATGTTCAGTTGTAGACATACTGAAGTTAAGCGAGGTAATGTTATCCATACTGATTCGAGCGCCTGAATTTTGAGGGCTAACAATTGTTCCTGAACCTGCTGGTTTGGATTTTGAAATCTTGCACTCTTTTCCAGACAGCTGCACCGAGAAGAAAGCATGGCCTGCAGATGGATAATGGAGCAAGAAGTAGTCAGAGTACTGGACATCCTGGGTAATTTTGCTTTTCCTATAATACAGTGATCCCATTTGTCAACATTTACCACTGAATTGACGTCATACAATTTAACAACATAGCGTGACCCCTCATATATCCATAACTTTGTCGATATGTATGTGGGCAGGCTTCCAGACTCTAATAATTGCTTGATGATTTGAGGGGGTTCGGTTTCCAAAGGACGTACTTTGTTGCTGCATCTCTCCATGACTTTATAACTCAATTATCCCTTGTGTCGATCTGATAATGCATTATTAGCGTCATGAATATTTGCATAAACGACTTCTGCTCCAGTCTTTTAAGAATCACATTTTCACTGCAGTTGAACTACTGCCTGGGTTTAAACATGACATTGATCACTAAATAGGGTGTAGCCGGTGTAATCTCGCGATTTACTATATTGAGGTCTCACTTAGTTCATTCACGGGCCCTCTCCCTCCAATCCTCATCAAAGGAATACCTTCAGAGCAGCAAAGCTTGAACGAAGTTAAGACACTGGTGATGCTGCTCTTCATCATGTCCAACGCTGTAAGGGATATTGATTATAATCAGTTGCCGACAGTTTACAACATTTTTGGGCGAATTGCTGAAAGATTCATTCCTCAATGAATGAAATATTTCATCCCGCTCACTCCTGAATGAGCAACACCTTATTTATTTGTTTTTACAATGAAACCTTGTTCTGGTCAGGCCCGTCAAACGGACTGCAATCGCTGCAACTTCCATGTCTGACTATCGGGTGATTTCGATGAGATTTGATATCATAACTCGAGGTGCAATCTGTTAAACGTCAATCATTGTCCAGCGATGTCGATCCCAGAAGCATGCTGCAATCTTTTAGCATTTAAATAACATTCCGATCTTCCATTTTCTCATCCAAACTGGATGAAGTCATTTATGCCAACATTGTACTCCATCTGCCAGACACTTGCCACGCTCTTAACCAATCTCTGAAGACTCTCTGCATCTCTGCAGAATTTGCTTCCCCACTTAATTTAGTGCTATCTTCAAACTTAGGTACAATGAACTCGATCCCGTCTTCCAGAGCGTTGATGTACATCGAAAAAAGATGCTGGTCTAGCGGCACGCGGCCCTACTCACCATTGACTCCCAACCAGGGTAACATCCATGCACCCAAACTCGCTGCTTCCCTTTGGTTAGCCAATTGTCTATCCATTCTCAATCACCACCCGCAACTCTATGCTAATTATAGTATGGATAAGTATTTTCTATGGCACTTTATCGAACACCTTCTGGAAATACGAGTAAATAACGTCCTTCTGTTTCCTCTATCCACTGCAGTTCTTATATCCTCTAAGGACTCAATTGGGCTTGTCAAACAGGACCTGTCTTTGCTAATTCCATGCTGTGTCTGCAAGATTGAACTGTCTGTTTCCAGATGACTCGCTCTTTCTTCTTTAAAGGTAGCTTCAAACATTTTCCCAAACACAGATGTTAACCTAATTAACCTGTAGTTACCTGTCGTTTGCCTACATCCTTTCTTGAATAGTGACATGACACTCGCCTTCCTTTAATCCATCGTAAACTGTACATTATCTCCCAGGCATGAACTTTAATCTCTGACATTTGCTTCAGTACCTTGGGATGCATTCCATCAGGAACAAGGGAATTGACTATCCTTAAGTCCAGAGGTTTGCTCTGCACTATATCTTCCATAAACCTACAGTAGGATTAGGGTTACAGTGCTTTATAATTTAGAGCTGTGCTTTATAATTTCAACAATTCTTCGCATTTCACGACATTTTCTTCAATTTCAACAGATGTTCCCACATGTGGAACAGTCCTAGAGGATAATCATGGACAAGACCCACCCAGCCAACACACTTTTTGTCCCACTTCCCTCCGGGATAAGATTCGGGAGCATGAAGATTTGTATGGCCATTTGGGAACAGATTCTTTCTAACTGTGATAAGACTGCTGAACAGATCCTGACCCGGGTCTGGGCCGTACCTTCCAAATGTCTGTACCTGACTTACCCTACCTTACTTTCTATTTTCTATTTACTAATTATGATTTATAATTTAAGTTTTTATTATATTTATTTTGATTTGTATTTCAGGGAGCGGGAAGCGCAGAAACAAATATCACTATGATGATTGTACGCTCTAGTATCAATTGTTTAGTGACAATAATGTAAAGTATATAATCTATATTAAATATATTTATGCACGTGAAAATTAGGTATTGCAGAGGAAGAGGCATTGTATTAAATCTATTGATAACCGGGGAATCTAATCACCAAACATGTGATCAACAAATGTCTTAAACAGAAGCAGAGCAACACAATCAAAATGCTGGAGGAATACAGCATGCCAGTCAGCATCTGTGGGCAATTGTACAGTCGACGTTTCGGGCTGAAATCCTTGAGCTGGACTGGCATTTGCAGATGTTCGCATGCTGGTAAAGAACAGCAGAGGTGATTTTATTTGGCTTGCAGCAACTGTCGATATAATTCTGCGTTAATTCACGATGAATGTGTTGTTTTGATGTTCATCTTGTTTATTGTTACTCAGATCTATCTGCGATTTGGATTTCATTCTTCCCTGAACGTACACAGAGACCTTAAATGGCACATAATTTCATCGTATTTTGATAGTAAAGATACTGTAACAAGCTGTAATTTTTCACTGCTAATGTAATGAGTCTGTAATGTTTCACTGCTAATATAATAGTTTCTGTGTAGCAGCAATTTTTTGGGGGGTTATGACTAGAGATGATGGGGGATTTCGAATCCCTATTTAGTCCACGTCCCGTAGTGAAGAGTGAGACTTCTAAGTTGATATTGGCCCTTACCGCTCTGACGAATAAGTGGTGCAGTGCACAGGCAAAGGGTCCCCACCGGAAGCTAAGAATATTCTCAGTAATAATGCCTAGACCTAAGGGGTATGATGAGTACAAGAAGTCTGCGTAGCAGACTACTCAGTTGTTAGATGAGAGGGGTTGGTTGAATGTTTGAGTGGGTTGGCCGCTGACGTGGTGACAGCTGTGAAATCACGCCAACTCTCAGCTGACGTTACCGATTATCTGGGCACATTTGGTACGATAGGGTGCACAGTGGAGCTCATGGCACTGTTTCAGAAGATACATCAGGAGAAGGGGGAAATGCTTTCTGCTTATAGTTTTCGGCTAGAGACGCATATTGTTCTTTATTGTGGGTCTAAGAGCAGAGATTTCGCGTTTTTTTTTGTCGGAGAGAGATGAAGAGACAAGACGCGAGTGGAGAGAGTTGGGAGACGGTCGGAAGGAGTCATCCGGGAGCAAGCTGCAGGGCACATGAGACTGGATAAGAGCCTGGAAGCATTAAGAGTTAACTCATCCAGCGTAACCCTGTGGCGCTCCCCATTCACACTTTAGATGCTGCCGGGACGAATAATCGAGCAGAAGAAAGTCATAGCGGTCAGGCTTCTGGCACTGAGTCTAGCCCTGTCACTTGGAAAAGAAGGTGGAGAACAGGTGATCTGTGGTGAAAGAGGTTTCAATAGGTAGTGGAACAGTATCCAGGTGCTGTGTAGGAGTACAAAATTCCCGGATGTTATCTTGACTCCAGCTTCCAGGGAGCTGAACATCTTGGAGAGATACTTCAATGTTCTTAAGTTTGTTTGCTACCAGCCAGAGGTCGTGACCTATGTAGGTACAACTGACATTGGGAGGAAGCGCGACGAGATTGTGCAAAGTTATTTTAATGGTTTAAGAGCCTAGTTAAAGGCCGTAATGTCTAGCGTGGTGACATTAATGTTGTTATCCGTATCAGGTGACAGGGATGCCAGAAATAGGAATATTAAATGTGTAAAACACATGGATTAGGATTTGGTGCATTGGGCAGGCCGTGAGATTTTTGGATCTTTTTTTTTTCTCCACGAAGCTTGGATTTGTGCAGAAGACACGGTTTGCAGCTGAACTCATACTAATATCCTGTCAGAAAGATTTGCTGGATGTGGGGTGGAAGTGGGGTTCTGGGGTTTGTAAACCAAAGTGCCGGATGAGATGTCTTGTAGAGATGCTGTTAAAAAATCAGACAGTGTCAGGAATCCAAAGGTTCTGCATGGTGCCACTAATGACCAGACAGACATGCATTTCATGATGTGAGTTTCGTATAAAAGGCAGACGTGCTCAGGGCCTGAAACAATATATCGAATTATGGTACTATACACATTGGTGAGAATTGGTGGCAGGATGGTGCAGGATTGGTAGCTCAGTATTACGGGGATCAGTTGATTTAAACACGGAGAGCTCAAGGATTAATGGAGAAGAGGTGCCTTTAGAAGTGAAAGCAATTATCATGGCACCGCTCACTCAGAACAGACTGGTAAACTCGTCCAGTGAGGCGGTATGAATGGTACTGAGGAAAAAGAAAGGAATAAGGCCAAATAATAGCGGGATTTAGCGTAGAAAATGTGGAGACAAATCATAGCATTTTGGTGGAACTTAAGCTTAATATAGAAGGTGATTTTAAATTTCCACAGTTTAATTAGCAGAAGTCAATCAGCAAAAAGAAGAGATCGGATCGAGTTTGTCAGAAGATATGTTCAAGACCGTTTCCTTACTTGGGATGTGGAAGTCCCAAGACGAGAGCGTGTGGTCCGTCATCAGCTATTGGGGTGAGTGAGGATTGTACAAGGGAACGCTTTGCACGTAGTGATCAGAATGTGTGGTTTCCAAGTAAATATCGAAAAGATAGGTCTGATCCGCAAATTGAGGCGGCAATTGGAGAATAGCCAATTTTAATGGCACTAGAAAGCATCCGAAACTGTGAATCCGGACGTGTTATTTTCCTGCAAATATGGACTTAGTAGATGGGAGGTTTTCATTAGTGATACTTTAATCATGCATAGCTTATATGTGCCTTCCAGGATAAAGGTAAAAACAAGAGTTTTAGGGAACCACCATTTTGAAAAGATATTGGCTAAGCAATAAAATGGGGACATAACAGAAATAGTAGGTTGGGTGAGAGGAAGTCCTTAATGCAATCAAGAAGTGCAAGAGAATACTTAAGAAAGGAAGCGGAATTGTTAAAGGAATGCATGAACTTACCCTACTCGGCAAAATGAAGTGGAATCCTCATGGATTATTCAGAGAACCAAAGAGTGGAAGGATTGCAAGAGACAAAATTGCTTACTTGGAAGGTCAGACTGGTAATCTATGTATTGAGCTAGCACGTGAACTTATTGGACGTGTTAAATATGTATTTACTCAAAAGAAGGAAACTAAGTCTATAAAGTGAGGTAGAGGTTTCGAGGTACTGGGCCCTATACAAGTTACAAAGGCAGTGTGTGTTTTCCTGTCGCAAATTCCAACCTCAGTGCGCAACAAGTTGTTCTATCGGTCAGTGCAAACGACGGTGACCCCTTAGCAGAGATATTTAAATCATTCTTAACGACGGGTGAGGTTGGAGGGTTGGAGGATACCCAGTTTCATTGGCTGTTTAGTAAGTACTCTATAATTAATAGATATGGCAGGCTTATAAGCAAACATCAGTAGTTGCATGATTATGTAAATACAGTATACATGAACTAAGAAAATATAGTCAGCATGTCTGTCTGCGCGGTAAGTTGTGGCTAACTGATGTTATAGAATTTTCAAGGAATTTACCAGGAACGTTGATGGAGGCAAGACAGTGTATTCTGTCGACAGAGACTTAAGTAAGGCGTTTGCCAAGTTGGTCAAATAGGTTCAACCACTCGATATTCAAGATGAAGTAGGAAATTGGATTTGACATTGCTTTTGAGGGAGAAGGCAGAAATCAAGTCAAGTCACCTTTTATTGTTATTTCGACCATAACCGCTGGTACAGCACATTGTAAAAACGAGACAAAGTTTTTTTTTTTCAGAAACTTGTAGCAGAGGCTTTCCTCTCCGACTGGACTGGGTGCTGGGTCCGTTAGTGCTTGTTGTCCCTATCAATGATCTGTATGATAATGTGGTTAAATGAATGAGGGTATTTACGGCCAGCAACAAGATTGGTGCAGAGGTGGATGATCAGGACGACTATCCGAGCTTGCAGCGCAATGTGGATCAGAGGAACAAAGTGCTGGGAAAAAAAAATGATAGCTAGAATTTAATGCAAACATGTACAAGGTTTTGTACTTGGATAGGAAGAAACTTGGAACTTCTTATACTGAGAATGGCAGAATAAGTGTGAGGTGCTACATTTTGGTAGTAATAATCCAAATAGGACATACATGGTAAATGGTAGGGCATTAAAGAATGCAGTAAAACAGGGCGAACTACGAATAAGGTGCATAGATCCCTGAAGGTAGAATCTCATGTGGATAAGGTGGTGAAGAGAGCTTTTGGTATGCTGGCCGTTATAAATCAGAGCATTGAGTATAGGAGTTGAGATGTAATGTTAAAATTGTACAAGACATTGATAAGGCCGAATTTGTAGTGTTGTGTACAGTTCTGGTCAAAGAATTATAGGAATGATATCAACAAAGTAGAGAGAGTATAGAGATGATTTAAGAGAATGTTACCTGGGTTTCAGCACCTAAGTTACAGGGAAAGTTTGAACAAGCTAGGTCTTTGTTCTTTTGAGTGTAAAAGGTTTGGGGGGGTCTTGATAGAAATATTTAAAATTATGAGACGAATTGATCGAGTTGACGAGGATAGGCTTTTTCCATTGAGTATGGAAGATTCAAACAAAGGGGCTTGATTTGAGAATTGGGGGTAAACATTAAGGGTAACACGAGGGCGAATATCTTTACTCAGAGGGTGTTAGCTGTATGGAATGAGCTTGCAGTAGAAGTGGTAGAGGCAGGCTCGGTATTGTCATTTAAAGTAAAATTGGATAGGTATATGGACAGGAAAAGAATGGAAGGTTATAGGCTGAGTGCGGGCCAGTGGGACTAGGCGAGATTAAGCGTCGGCAAGGACTGGAATGGCAGGATTGGCCTGTTTCCGTGTTTTAATTGCTACATAGTTATATGGTTAAAATACTGAAGAGTACGTTAGAACAAGTGGTCCCGGGAATACATCGGAAGTGGCGGCACAGTTTCATAGGGTCGTAAGCAACCCCTTTGCTCATTGGTCTTCAAAAATTAATGTATTAAGTACAGATGATATGATGTTAGCTTGAAATTGTATATGACGGCGGCAAGGCTTAATTACGAGTATTCCTGTGCAGTTTACGGAAACAACCTAACAGTTTAGGGAAGTTGTAAGCAACGTTAAAAGAGTGCTGAGAAAACTGACAATGATTTTGCCAGTTCTGGAGAACCTGAGCTATGTGAAAAGATTGAATATTATGACTGCATTCATTATATCGTAGTAGATTGAGAGGAGTTTTGATAGAGGTATAATGAGGTATAGAGATAGGGTAAATGCAGACCTGCTTTTTTTCCCCTCTGAGGCTGTGTGGGAATACAACCAGGAGCCATCGTTAAGGGTGCAAAGTGAGAAATTTATCCGGGAAATGGGGGGAGCTTCTTTACTCAGAGGTTCAAGAGAGTGTGGAATGTGCTGTCAGCACGTTTAAGAAAGCTTCGGATAGGTGCATGGACAGCAGGGCTGTAAGTCCGGGTCCCGAAGCAGGTCGATATGGAGAAGGCAGTTTAAGCTTTAAAGTTTAAAGGCAGTTTGGCTTTGGTTCTAACCGGACGGAACATTCCACGCCGACACCTTGGAAAGACTGAATGATTGTCTATACTTATACTCCCTAAGTAAAAGGAGAAACTTAAGACCGCAGAACCTGTAGCGAGGACTAAGAATTTATCGACAAGGGAGGACAGCAGCATTGAAAGGACTGCTTTGAATTGGTGCACTGGACCGTGTTAAGAAATTCAATTTCGACTTTGAATGAGTACCCCCACATCTGACACTAACTTAATTCAAGCCTATGGGGATGAGTCTATACTAAGAGTCTATACTGTACATAAATGTAAAGGTGTGGATGATCCCGGAGATTTGTATTCAGCTGACAGCTAGATCTGTGGCAGTCAAGTCTGGCGAGCCATATCTGTACAGATAAAACAGGTTCGACGTGCTGAGGGCTATCTCAGGAGCAAAGGAGTAATTCCGAACGAGGTTGGAGGCTGAATCGGAAGCACGTCAACCCCGGCAAAGTCTGCAGTCAATGCGAAGGCAATGTAGGCAATTCTTAAAAGGCGAAACCTAATATCATGAATTGCAGCGATGCTTCACTCCTGGATAATGTCAGCCAGCAACTGTTATGTACAGTTTCAAAGGAGAATACCACTACAGCTAAGTGCGTATCTTCAAATCCCTGTGACCCTGTTACATTTGTCTCGGAAGCCGACATCAGGCTTTGTTTCATGAGGATGATCACTCGGATGGCGGCAGGCCACGAAGGAAAATCAGTCGTGCGGGGTGGTCAAAGACATTTTCAACCTCTTTTTGCTGGAGTTGTAAGTTAGCAACTGTTTCTAAAACAGACGAATTATACCAGTTCTGAAGAAATGTCGGATGAGCTGCCTTAACGGCTATTGCCCAGTAGCAGTTGCATATAAAGTGTTAAAGTGCTTTGGAAGTTTCGGAAGAGCTACAATTAACTCTGTCATTAAGTACCAAGATCCATTACAATTTGCATATCGCCACAATAGATCTGCGTTAGATGCGATCTCATTGGTTCTTCAGTCTATTTTAAAACACCCGGACAGGACAAATACCAATGTCAAAATGCAGATTTCCTTTTCCATAGACTACCGTTCTGCGTTTAACGCAATCTTTGGGAAACTTAGAAACTGAACCCCGTGTCTCCCTCTGCAACTGGATCCTCCTCTTCCTAAGAAGAAGACCAGAATTTGTGCAGATTGAAATAACACCTTCACGTCGCTGATCATCAACAATGGCGCACCTTAGAATGTGTGCTCAGCCTAGTGCTCTACTCTCTATGCACCCATGACTGTTGGCGATAAGAATATTGTTTGCAGACTTTCAGATGGTGAAGAGAGGTCGTAGAAGAGCGTGATAAAGCAGGTAGCTGAGTGTTGCCGCAGCAAGAACATTGTATCAATATTGTTATCATCAAATGAATGGTATAGTTCAGAAACTTACGACGATGGAAACAGACCAGACATGGAGATCCGAAGTGGAGAGCGGGAGCAATTTCAAGTGCATTAATGACAATATCTCTGAGGAACTAAAATGGACCCAACATATCGATGCAGCTCTAAAGGAGGCAGGACAGCGGGAATATTTCTTTAGTGGATTGAGAAGAATTGATATGTCACCAGAAACACTCGCAAATTTCTATAGATGTACCACGGACAACATTTTAATGGGTGGCATCTCTGTTTGGTATGGGAGGTGTTGGTGTGCGCGGGCTACTGCACAGGATCGAAGTAAGCTGCAGAGAGTTGAAAACCTAATGGAATTCATCATGGGCACTGACCTCTCCAGCATCCAGAACATCTTCAAAGAGCGATGCTTTAAACAGTGGCATCCGTCATTAAGTACTACCTTCACCCATACCATGCCTTGTTCATATTGCTACCATCAGAGAGGACGTTTACACAATCAACTATTCAGGAACAGCTTCTTCTCCTCTGCCATGAATTGTATGATTGGACATTAAACCCATGAGCACTATATCACTACATTTAGAAAACGATGTTATCATCTTAAACCTATAAGGAAGACAAAATTAACAAAATACTTTTAATTGCAATTATTATATAAACAGCCTCCATCATTAAACAATGTCATTCATTGAGCCTTTATCTCTATTAATATTCAATATTCGCTGCAGAAACTGAGCGAAAAAAAAAAACACTCTCGAAGTTGAGGAAAAGATGGTCACAGAATCATTCTCATTTTTCGCGAGTCATTACTATAGAAAACGTCATTGTAATATGGAAATTTGCAAGACTCATAGTGGAATAAAAAATCGGCCACTGCTATGCTGTTGCGTGTTACTTGCGCTGTAGGTAATAGGTATTCTGAAAATTTCGCTTGGCCGAGAGTTTAATAAACGCTCTTCGTTGATGTGGTAGATTGTAAGTACGAGGCAATATGTGTCACAGTTTTAATCTGAGATCTATTATAGATTTCTTTTCAGCGAGCAAATGGACAAAGTTACGGGGTAGGGCCTCCGTTCAAGCTGAATTCCATACAGATGGATCTTGGAAGCGAGGCCGCCGATGATTCTAGAGGATTAGTTGTAAGATACATTCAAGTGAGAGATATCCGAATATATCAAGATGGAGGACTTGCGGGTTAAGGGACAGATCTGGCACTGAAATACTGTGGAGTTACTCAATGGTCAATCATGTAGCTTAGAAAAATCGAAGGCTATGGGTAACCCTTTGTAAATTTAAAGAAAGGGCAAGTTTGGTACAGCTCTGTGGGTCCAAGGTCGGGTATTGCGCTATAGTGTTCTTTGTTACTGAATATCGGGGCAGATATGTGGGCCTGGTTGGTTATACCTCACAGTACCCGAGTGACGGCTTGTTCGTAATGTTGTTCAGAACTCCTTCGAGGAGATTTCACCCAAACTACGTTTCCCAAAACTTTGAAGCAGCAGTGGAAGAAGGGACTCAAAAGTTATTCTGATCATTCTTCTATTCATGACAATAGAGTTCGTTTATGGACTCAGCTGAAAGGAAAAGAAAAAATGTGTACAAGGTCCCATTAACATTCTTACATTTTCCATGTGTTTCCGAAAATTTTGACAGTCAGAGGCTGGAAAGCTACAATATTAAAGTGCCTTCTGCGTCATTTCAAATCACAGGATATTGCAGACAAATTGATTTTACCAATCAGCTATGCATTTAAGGTTTACAGATGTGGTAGCAGAAATAATCGACGTTTCAGACATAATTATCTTGGAAACTATAAGAGGACATGATGAGAATCATAAGTCTATTTTCAAGTTTTGTACACATAATTCATCTCGCGACAACTGACCGCAGGTGGAAATGAAGCAGCTAAAAGGAATTGGAACGCAATTCTGCGAAATCAGAATATAAATCTAAAACAGAGAGATATAAAAGTAAATTCTAAGGTGTACGAGCCCGTTTGATTCTAATTGCAATTCAATTGACAGCTGCTTCTTGTACAGATAAGAACAGTGTTGCCCTCGTATTTTTTTCTGCTTAGGTTTATGACCCTTAAGTGCATGCTGCTACTACATCACATAAGATCTATCGATGTATACTATATGTAACCAACCCGAATTCAGTATTTACATACATCACTTTCTTGAATATATCAATGAGATTTTACCTGGATATCTGAATAGCTTAAGCGCACACACTGACAACATTTTTCAATACCCCTATACAGCTGATGATTAAATGATTGATTGAGTACTTCAGGAGGGCTATGTTTGAGAGTAAAAACAGTTGTCATTGATGGATCAGCAATTCAAATCAGAGCGATTTCTAGCTCCTTGGTAACAACATCTCCGATGATTTTGCATAAGGTGCAAAATATTGATTAAAATACAAAGAACGCCTGACAACAGCGTCAAGGACAGTAGCTCCCAAAGGATCGAGGACGTCTTCAAAAGAAAAGGCTTCACAACGTTGGCATCCGTCCTTCAGGACTTCATGGCCTATCACATGTCCCTGCTTATTGCTACTTTGAAGGAAAAGGCACAAATGCCTGAAGATGCTTATCCAAAATTTTGAAAATATTTTCCCCTCCACCAGCAGATGCCTCAAAATGAAATGAGACCATGTACACTGCCTCACAATTTTTTTATATTTCCGTCTATAACCGACTGATATAATTTAAGTATACATATATTTCCAATTGCCCTGTCCTCTTCACACGCCCTGCATGAATTGACTAGCAGACAAACTCCATCACCAGTTTGTACTCTGAGGAAGATGTTGCAAGTTGAGTTTCCTTACTGTACCAACTGGCAGTGGGGCAAATCTTATAGAAAGAAAGAAACAAGGTACAGTCAAAAAATGTCGCAATTCCAATTATGGTAAGTATAAGGTAAGTATTAATTGTATCACAAATGATGGAACACAATACAAATGATACTGTATACAAATATGTTCCAAATATTTCATAACGATAGGCTACTGGTAAGCATGATGTTGCTAAATACAATGTATCTTATCAATTTTCTCACTACAATCTAGCCATGTTTACTCATTAACAGGATTCAGCTTAATAGTTTGTCTTCTGTCAAGTAATTTCTATCTCAGATGCAATACATGCGCATGTTCTTACTGAAGCAGTCAAAACACATCAACAATAGCCATAAAATTCTGGAATCAAGGAAATGTACGCCATGGCTGCACAGAATAGATTGGGAAAACTGCCACATATCTCGCAATATATTAAACATTCATTTGCCAAATGTGCTTGGAATTTTCTAGATTTTGTGAATGATTAAATGTAATTTGTTTTGAACTCTGATTAGTACTTAATTAACAATAATCCATTTGCAGGTATCCCACCATGAACCTTTATATCTTGAGGCACCAATGCATTCTGTGCCATTAGGATGCTCATAATCAATTTATCCCCACCGTAAACACAATTACCTACTCCTACTGAAAGTGATCAATGACGTTTTACTACAACACTTATGTTAACAACAGCTACAACATTTATTATTTAAGGAGGGAAATATGACCTTAACAAATATCATCCCATTCAACGTTGAATAACGAAATCAACTGCTGAATTGAGTGATGCCTATTAGCTATTTTGGTATGTTAAATCTCAAGCTTAATCAGCATTCTATAAAAATTTAAAAGACATTCATAAAAACATAAATATAAAGCAAAGGAAATGATACTCCCAAGAAAAGAATTCCATTCCAAAAGAAGCCTACAAAACTAAATGGTTCCTTATCAGGTTGTATTAAATCATATTTATTTTTGTCTGTAGAAACATGGGGCCCACATGTGTACTCTATCTGTATTTTTACCTGCACAAAAACCCTTCAAATATCTCTGATACGGCCAAGGTAATTTGTTCTGAACAGTTCAGTTTAGAAGTTACCCTCGGTTTGTGGATAATGACACCGCATTGGGCCACGTTCGAGCTGGAAACAATATTTTAAAATTCTTCGGAAAGGCATTTTATTGATCTCGTTTATATTCTCAACTGGTTTACAACTTTGCTTTATGAGTGGAATCATACTCTACGGCACATCATTCTGGCAACTAGTAATTATTCAAGCTTTTAAAAACGGTGTAACGATGGTGGAGAACAGCTCTGCTTTAAACATCATCGCTTCGATTCTCGCCTTGCTTAACACAGTTTTATGCTAAATTACATTGTCTGATGATCGTTGAGATCCGAGATATGTATACGGACTAATTGATATATTAATCCGATAAATATCTGATTAAGTATTTCAAGGGAAGATTTGCACTGGACAATTATTCTTCAGTTTCCAATTTCGGCATCATACCATTGTTCGTTGCTCGGGCTAATAAGCAAAAGATTGCCTTTTCATTTCTTATATACTGACAGATGTAGATCTTCCACGCAAATAGGTGTCCCGATTAAATGCTGGGGATGCCTCTCACCCTCAGACGTACAATTGCTCAATTTGCTGTACGTTAAAATGGGTGTAAGCCAGTTCAGGCATCACTCCAGTGACGTGCCGGACGATTTAGCCTTGGTGAGGAGCAAGAAAAGATTGCGAATATGTCCCTGATCTGTCAACGTTTGGCAATAGCTGAATTGAATGTTGATATTTGTCCCCTCGCGTTATTTGAATTAAAAACGGGCAAAGTAATAATGAACTTCTACAGAGCTGGCCAAAACCCAATAAGTAATACACTCAATGTTCCCGAAACACTTCTGGTTGCACTAAGTGTGTTCCCATTAAATGTTCGTCTTCTCTCTCTCTCTCTCTCTCTCTCTCTCTCTCTCTCTCTCTCTCTCTCTCTCTCTCTCTCTCTCTCTCTCTCTCTCTCTCTCTCTCTCTCTCTCCCCTATCTTTCTCCGTCTGCCTCTCTGCATCCATTGCATCCATTTCAGAGAAGCACACAATATCCTGACGTATTTTAAAAATCCCCTGATTTTCCACAATTAACTGCACTATCCGCTTCCTCCTTGTTATATTTGCAAATGCTTTTCCCTTCATTCAGTTCCCTCACATCGGCAGAATCCATTCTCATCAGAAGGCGTTCCATTCTGCATCATGATCAGAGATTCCATGTTCCCCAGAAATTCATCAGAGTATATAGATCCACGCCCCCAATAGTGATTCAAGGAGTGTCTCTCTACGTATGTTTCTTGTGTATTCGTCCATCCGCATTAAATTACCTTTTGGCACTTATCACTACAAAAGTGGCAAGTATTACCCCTGACACTTGCTCCTCAAACAGTTGACTCAGCAATTATAGTTTCTTACCATTCAATGATTACACAATAATTCGTCACACTTATGCTCATATCAACAGCTGACCCAGTCCTCAGTCAGTGAACGGAGCGATTATAGTTTCTTCCAATCTCATGATTGCATTTGCCAGGGTAATGTAAAATCTGATACAAGAAGAGATCAGACAACCAATGTATTTGTCCAGATCGATAGGATAAACTGTATATTTACTCCAACAGTTCATTGTACATTTACTTCTATGCACAACTGCAGGGGAATTCTCCGCTCCAGAACGTTGCTGGTCATTCTTACTGAGTCTTACGTAAATAACCACCATACATAATTAGCAGGGAACAATTACAAAGTGAAGTAAGTACAATGACAATTAAATGTGAAGGATAATGTTCTCTGTATTACACTGGACTCTATGCCTCTAATTGAAAATAAAAAAAAAACACATATCAATTTATAAATCACCCGCAAGAATTGAACAAATCACTGGCATTGTAATTCACTACGCTGAAATGTCATCCTTATAACAGTAGTTTAAAACCGTGAGTACGTTGGTTATGCCTGTGCACAATCCGTTCCGTTGCTGATGCCGTGTTGTTTTCCCTTCTTTGTGCATATCTGACCGGATCAGCATCAAGCCCGTTTTAGGGAATCCTGTCCATACTTACCATTGTATTTCCGCACATCAACTATTTCTCCTACTGGCTATTTTTCCTCGTTACTTCAAGCAATTAATGGAATAAACATACAAACAAACAAACAATCCAATAAATAAATACTGCTGTTAGTCACTGACTTGGCTTGGGATTAGTGCAGTACTGAGTATTGTCAATGTACTGACTTTTAGCATAATGCTGGAACCCATATTACAGTTGCAACACTATCTTGCGGTTTCTAGAAGAACACGAGAATGGGGCTTGGTAGTAGATAGTACTGCAAAAAAAAAATGCTCTCGGCAAAATGCATTTCGGATTTCTGTCACGGTTCCATGAGTACAGTTTCGGCTGCCATACCTCCATTTACGTACAACTGGAGATGCAGCTCGATGACCTTGGCTGGTCAGGGAGAAAGAGGTGTGGATAGAGAGGAGCAAAAGGCAGTGTACTCACACCGGGGCCTCGGGAGACAGCTAGGTCGGCAACAATCAGAAGAGGCAAGATCAAGAGTCAAATACGAGAGAGTACCCCGTGGCTGACCGACGTAACAATACGTATTCCTGTTTGAGTACTTTTGGGCGGGCGGTTGTAACTAACTGAGGGAAGCCTCTGGCACAGAGTCTGGCCCTGTGGCTCAGAAGGGTAGGGAAAGGAAGAGGACGATAGCGGAAGGCACTCCATAGTTAGGAGATCAGACAGATGATTCTGGGGATGCAAGAAAGACACACATATGATTGTTTGCCACCGAGGTGCTAGGGTCCGGAATGTTTCTGATCGCATCCATGATGTCCTGAAGTGGGAGGGAAAACATCCAGACGTCGTGCTACTTATTGGTACCACGACTTATGCAGGAAAACTGAGGATGTCCTGAAAAAAAGACTACAGGGAGTTATGAAGAAACGTGAGAAGCAGGACACAAAGGCAGTAAACTTGGGATTACTGTGCCGCATGAAAGTCAGTATTGGAATAAAGTGAGATAGAGGATAAATGCGTGGATGAGGCAATCGTGCAGTGGGAAAGGATTCATATTTCTAGGTCAATGCAACCCCTTTTGGGGCAAGTGAGACCTGTACAAAAAAAGAAGGGATGCTCTTTAATCCCAGGGAACCAACATACTAGTCGGAAGGTTTGCTAAGGCTATTGGGGAAAGTTTAAGCTTGAATTCCTGGAGACAGAAACAAAATTGAAGAGATGGTGGAAGGGGAGGTTGGACCGCAAATAGAGAATGCTTGCAAACAGTGCGATGGGCAAGTGATGGAGAAGGGATACGCTCAGAAAGATGGTTTGATATGTGTCGATTTTAATGCAAGGATGATCATGAAAAAAAATCGGATGAGCTTATAGCTTCGATCAGTACTCGGAACAATGATGTTGTGGATATCTCAGAGACTTGGATAGATTAGGGGCAGTATTGGTTACTCAGAGTACCAGTGTTTTTCTCCTCAGTAATGAAGACTGTATAACTTTGAAGGCACTTGAAAAATCGAAAGAAACACAAACATCGCATTGTTGCCCTGCTTATGCAAATGGGAGTAAGCTCTGCTGAGCAATTAGATGAATTTCAAAAGACACAAACAATGAAAATAAAGATATTAGCAATAAGCAATTTCAACACCCCGATTTCCTCGGCTGCGTAAGCTCATGGAAGACAATCTCCATCCAACAAAACTTGTGAGACTGATGCGACAGCACAACACAAGCAACCAGTTTGTAAGGAAGCTGTGTAATTCGCTACCCTCTTACAAATGTTACCGATACTCTGTTATCACGAAATAACAGACAGTTCACCGCATACAATGAGCATATGTATCTATAAGATTCTTAATTTGTCTAAAAAGTTAGCAAGGAAAAAAGACAAAAAAAAAAACAAAAACAAGGGCCCATTTTAATGAAACAGACTAATATGCAGGAGTTAGAGTTTACGGTTTCTCGAAGTCATCGATACTCAGTCGATCCCACCCCGGGCGGCGTCGGATCACGGTTCCATTCCGGATCGAATCCTACGACTGCTCTCCGTCGTCGCCTCTCTTCATCTCTCTCGAACCAAAAAATACCCTAGCCCATCTTAGTGAGCCTCAACATAGAAACCTCCCCTTCAGTTCGACCATCTTAATTTTGAAGGCACACATTTCTCCTCACCTCTTACCTTCAACAATACCCGAAGCATAAGATGAAAACAAGCAGCTAGTGCATACTAGCACAAAATAAAATACATTCAACTAACAGTTAAAAAAATAGGAACCACAGAATTACACTCTGCTCCGCCAATATGGTCATGTCATCATCACCTTGAAATAAATTATTACATCGTCTTAATAACACCACTTCCAAAGGGATTTCGTGATCTCAGTTCTTCCAACACATTTGTAAAAGCTAGTGATATATCTCACTGGTGGAAATTAGCCGTAGCACTCCGTTCCCCCGGCGCTAAAAAGGCCAGCCTATCTGTGGCTCCACTGATTCTTTGAGATCCGTACCCCATCACCCACTTCTTCAATTTCAGGGATTATGGGATACTTCCTTGGATACTCATGGAATCCATGGGATACTTCTGTTCTTCCTTCCAATGACCTAACAATCGTGGCCTCTTGCAATCGGATCCCTCTGCCAGTTGGCTGAAGCGCGCTTCATCCCGTTCACATCATAGCTGAAGACGAACCTCTGCACGGATAGTTTACACGATTTCACCTGCCTCAACGTGAGAAGGATTGGGAATCTCTTCCTCAATTAGAGCGGAGTTAGCAAAAATCGGCATGTGCCTCACCTGCTGGTCTTCATCCTGAAAGTCTTATCGCATTCAGGGACGGGGGCCAATCTAATCTTTACTACTGCTGGTCCTTCAGTATCTCCATGTTGCCGCAGAATCCTCTTATTGGTGTACATTCCCGATCAAGTGCTGGATTATCAAACACCTCTTGTCACAGAGGTAGGTGGTGGTTCCGTTGGAGAAGTTTCACTGGCCCATTCCCATCCCCTGGTTTTACCCAGAACTCTGGTCTGTTTGGCATCTGTCTCTGCGCAACATAGGGCGTAGCCGCCCAGAGATCAGTCAGCTTATGCTTCCCACGTAGCCCCAAATTCTTTATGAGGACTCAGTCTCCCGGCAGAAGTTGGGAGAACTATACCTTTTAATCATACCTTCTCCTATTTCCTTGAATCCGTTTTGCAGCCGCGACTTCGGCTGGTTCATGTTCATGTGTTTTTTTTTTTTTAGTACGCTTTTCATATCAGACACCTACTTCAAGAATGTTTTGGGTGGAAAAACAAGAGTCTTGTGTCCCAAAACAAAAGTCGATGGACAACTTCGCCTCGCGCCGAAACATCCGATAATTTGTGGAGTACCCGCCAGCGTTAATTCCGTGTGCTGTTGTAGCAGTGGACCATATATTCAATATTGCAATCGGTGTGGATGGGGATTTCATTGGCAAACGAGATGCAATGTTGGAAATACATAGTAAGATATTCCGGTAGTAGAAATAAATGTATGAACTATTTTCTAAGATCCAGAGATCTCAAATGCAGAGGATCTTGGGAGTCGTTGTTCAGAACATCCTAAAGGTTAAGTTGCTGGTTGAGTCTGTGGAGAGGAAGGCAGATGCCATGTTAGCATCCATTTCAAGAGGTTCAGAATACAACAGCAAGTATGTGTGGCTGAGCTTTTAGACAATAGACAATAGGTGCAGAAGTAGACCATTCGGCCCTTCGAGCCTGCACCGCCATTCGGAGGTCACGGCTAATCATCTACTATCAATACTCGGTTCCTGCCTTGCCCCCATATCCCTTGATTCCCTTATCCATAAGATAGCTATCTCGCTCCTTCTTGAATGCATCCAGAGAATTGGCCTCCACTGTCTTCTGAGGCAGTGCGTTCCACACCCCCACAACTCTCTGGGAGAAGTCGTTTTTCCTTAACTCTCTCCTAAATGACCTACCCCTTATTCTTAAATCATGCCCTCTGGTACTGGACTCTCTCAGCCTCTGGGACATATTTCCTGCATCTATCTTTTCCAATCGCTTAATAATCTTATTTGTTGCAATCAGATCCCTTCTCAATCACATTCACAAGCTAAGTCTCTCTAACCTCTCTGCGTAAGACAGTCCGGACATCCCAGGAATTAACCTTGTGAATCTACGCTGCACTTCTTCTACAGCCAGGATGTCCTTCCTTAACCCTGGAGACCAAAACTGTACACAATACTCCAGGTGTGGTCTCACCAGGCCCCTGTACAAATGCAAAAGGATTTCCTTGCTGTTGTACTCAATTCCCTTTGAAATAAAGGCCAACATTCAAATAGCCTTCTTCACAGCCTGCTGCACTTGCTCATTCACCTCCAGTGACTAATGAACAAGGACTCCTAGATCGCTTTGTATTTCTCCCTTATCTCACTCTACACCGTTCAGATAATAATCTGCCTTCATGTTCTTACTCCCAAAGTGGATAAGCTCACACTTATTCACATTAAACGTCATCTGCCAAGTATCTGCCCACTCACCCAGCCTATCCAAGTCACCCTGAATTCTCCTAATATCCTCATCACGTCACACTGCTAACCAGCTTAGTATCATCAGCAAACTTGCTGATGTTATTCTCAATGCCTTCATCTAAATCGTTGACGTAAATCGTAAAAAAGCTGTAGCCCCAGCACCGAGCCCTGTGGCACCCCACTTGTCACCACCTGCCATTCCGAGAAACACCCATTCACCGCTACCCGTTGCTTTCTATCTGCCAACCAGTTTTCTATCCATGTCAATGTCTTCCCCCCAATGCCATGAGCTTTGATTTTATCCAGCAATCTGTTATGTGGGACCTAATCAAATACTTTCTGATAAACTACATCTAGGATCTCCTTTGTCTAACTTCCTGATTACATCCTCGAAAATCTCCAACAGATTAGTCAAGCATGATTTACCCTTGGCAAATCCCATGCTGGCTCTGCCCAACCCTATCAGTGCTATTTGGATATGCCAATATTTCATATTTAATAATGGACTCTAGCATCTTCCCCACTACTGATATTAGGCTGACAGGACGATAGTTCTCTGTTTTCTTCCTCCCTCCTTTCACAAAAAGTGGGATAACATTAGCCATTCTCCAATCCTCAGGAACTGATCCTGAATCTAAGGAACATTGGAAAATGATTACCAATGCATCCGCAATTTCCAGAGCCACCTCCTTTATTACCCTAGGATTCAGACCATCTGGACCTGGGGATTTGTCACCCTTCAGTCCCATCAATTTACTCATAACCGTTTCCTTCCTAATGTCAATCTGTTTCATTTCCTCTGTTACCCTATGTCCTTGGCTCATCCATACATCTGGGAGATTGCTTGTGTCTTCCCTCTTGAAGACCTATATAAAGTACTTATTAAATTCTCCTGCCATTTCTCTGTTTCCCATAACAATTTCATCCAATTCATTTTTCAAGGGCCAAACATTGTTCTTAACTATCTTCTTTCTCTTCACGTACCTAAAGAAACTTTTACTATCCTCCTTTATATTCCTGGCTAGCTTGCGTTCGTACCTCATTTTTCTCCCCGTATGGCTTTTTTAGTTAAGTTCTGTTGTTCCTTAAAAATTCCAAATCATCTGTTTTCACACTCACCTTAGCTCTGTCATAATTTTTTTAATGCTATGCAATCTCTGACTTCCATTGTCAACCACTGTGGCACCTTTCCCCCCTTTGAATCCTTCCTTCTCCGGGGGATGAAATGATTTTGCACCGAGTGCATTATTCCCAAGAATACCTGCCATTGCTGTTTCATTGTCTTTTCTTGGAGGATCTCCGTCCATTTAACTTTGGCCAGCTCCTCCCTCAGGGCTCCATAGTCTCCTTTGTTCAACTGCAACGTTGATACCTCCGATCTGCCCCTATCCTTCTCAAATTGCAGATAAACACATCATATTATGGTCACTACCTCCTAATGGCTCCTTTAATTCAGGATAGCTTATCAAATGCTGTTCATTACACAACACTCTATCCAGAATAGCTTTGTCCCTGGTCGGCTCTCATACAAGCTGTTCCGAGAATGCATCCCGTATGCACTCTACGAACTCCTTATCCAGGGGTCCAGCACCATCCTGATTATCCCAGCTCACCTGCATGTTGAAATCCCCCATAACTACTGCGACATTATATTTGCTACATGCCACATTTAACTCCCTATTCCACTTGCACCCAATACCCATGCTACTGTTTGTGGGCCTGTAGACAAAACCCATTAGGGTATTTTTGTCCTTACTATTCTTCAGTTCTATCCATACAGACTCTACTTCTCCTGATCCTATGTTCCCCCTTAAAAAAGGACTGAATCTCATTCCTCACCAACAGGGACACCCCACCCCCTCTGCCCACATTTCTGTCCCTACGATAGCACGTATACACTTGTACATTCATTTTCCAGGTCCGATCTCCCTGCAGCCATATCTCCGTCATCCCAACAACATCGTAGTTACCAATTCGCACCTGAGCTTCAGGCTCATCCGCCTTATTTCTGACACTGCGTGCATTCAGATATAGAATGTTTAGCCCATTTCTCCTCTCTCTGTTTAAATCGCTGCCTATTTTGCTTAACCCAGCTCCCCGAACTCCCATCGTGCCATACGCCCCTTGGATATTGTAGTCCTTCCTAAATTTACTTATTCTTTCTGCACATTTATCTTCATGTTCCCTCAGACCATCCCTCTGTACATGCGTACTGTTTATCAGTTGTTCCGCCTAACCTTTCTCTACTACACATTTAATATTCCTGAACTGTGTAGTACACCTGTCCTTTATTCTTCATCTCGCTATCCTCTCTCACATTCTGGATCCCCCCCCCCCCCCCCCCGCAAATGCAGTTACGTCTCTCCGTCCCTCTGACAGACCGTTCTTCTGTGGTGGACTCGTCACTCTGGCATGAGTGGACACAATTGACTCAGTGGCCATTTTATGAGATTCCTTATGTTACAGAAGAAAATGGCTTATGAGTCTACTTGGTGGTCTTCTGCAGCAAGAGCGCACCAACTTCAAGGTTCGATATTCTGGGCGTTCAGAGCCACTTTTCTGCACACCATTGTGGTAGCGCGTGGTTATTCGATTTGCTGTTGCCTTTCTGTCAGCCTGAACCAGTCTTTTCATTCTCCTCTGGCCTCTGGGTACAAGACATTTTCGTGTTTTTTTTTGCCGAAAGATATATGCAATATCAGATTCAACTTAATACCACTGACATTCTTTGGGAAATCTGCCGTTTTGCGGCAGCAGCAGAGTGCAATATATGATAAAATATATACTTTTAATTGGTGGGCAGCCTCAGTACTGAGTTATTTTTATTTGTCATTTAGCACAGTCTTAAATAGCAGTTATTTAGGTGATGTGATCTGTGTATCAGGTTGATGACATCACCAGTAGTTATTTAAGCAGTCCACCATGTTAGAGCTGAAGGAGAATTCATGCCTTTTCATCCGACAACATCCTGACACAGGTCTTTCAAAGCATCGTCCGTATGTAAACGTAACATTTGAGCTTATCATTTATTGATGTATATGCATATATTTACAAATCAGAGATATTTCAACGGTCTGTGTGCAGATAACATGTAGATGGAGTATTCATGTGCGCCACATATTTCTACAAACAAAAAAGGGATTTAGTACAATCTGACAAGGAACCACTTAATTCTAAATGGTATTATTTGTGCAGGCCTCTTTGGTAATGACATCATTTTCTTGGGTGTATCGTTGCCAATTAAAAAAATATGTTTTATTCTTTTAGGAATGCGTATTAAAGTTTTGTGTCATGCTGGGTAAGCGAGGAGATCTACGGAGACCGATGTAGGTAATAGGCATCACTGTATTTAGCAGTTGATTTAATTATTCAAGTTTGAAAGGGATGATATTTGCTTTTTATTTGTAAATTATTTTTTATTGAAGTTCAGCATCAAACAAACATTTCCATATGATGTATTTCATATATGGTACATATATATCATATAGTCATAGATGCCACAAATCTCCACAAAATGTACTTATAGAAAAGAGAGGAAAGGAAGAACAAGCGAAAGGAAAACTATGTACATTTAGGATGTGATCCCTTTTTACAATATATTCATTGATTTGTGAGAATAAAATCAGGCCTTTGAGGTGTTATGTAGTTAAGGAGTTTTTCCTAGCATAAATCAAATTGCTGCAACTTATGATTAGCGGATGCTGTTATCTTCACAAATATGCAAATGTCCATTGTAATTTTCGTCGATGCCTTTAAGGTTCGACTTTCCTGTGATAGCCATTTCCTAGTAAGAGTCCTTTTACCCGCCACCAACAGTACACTTATTAAATATTTATCTCTTCTCAACCATTCTTGAGGTATCTAGTCAATATATGTGGTCTTAATTTCTTACGGTATTTCACATTTAAAGATGTCTTGTAGGATATTGTGTATCCCACTCCAATAGTCCTTGATAACGGGGCATTCCCAGAAAATATGATAACGGCTTGAATTTCGATTTCCACAATTTCTCCAGAAAACATGGAGGTTACGATCATAATGGGCTTTCTCAGAGGGTGTCATTAAATATCTTACCAAGTTTAGCCATCCGAAATCACTCTATTTCTGAGAACTGGTACGGTTCCATTGATACCTCCTTATTATTGAACATTCATCTGCAGATATAATTTTCCCTCCATCTTTCTCCCATTTTGTTTTAATGTATGAAGTCGAATGCGGTTAAGATTTGATAAATCCTAAATGGAATGATTCTACTGTGGTTATCTGAATTATATGCTTTTAAATAGCTCTATCAAACATGTACTTGCCTTGGTTACATTTATAATCGTCCTATTAACATATAGTCGAATCTGTAAATACCGATAAAATTCTTGATTTTCCCTACTAAGTGTTTTTCTTTAAGCTTTTCAAAACTGAACAGAGCTCCCTCTTTCATTATACTGCAAGGAACTGTGATACCATTAGCTGTCCAGTCCCTAAATCCAGCATCCAGTTTATTCGGCGTAAAATACGAGTCATGTGCACACCATTTAAGATTTGCAATATCGCCCTCACGTTTATATTCATTTATAATAGTTTTCCATATTTTAAGAGTCCATTTCACTCATGGGTTGTCAATAGTATTTATGTAACTTTATAGGTTGTTATCAGCCAAAATTGCCTGTATGGGGATGGGAAGTACCCGCTCCTCAATGCTTTTCCATAGAGCGTCATATGATGGATTGCACCAACATATCACAGCCCTCAACTGTGTTGCAATATAATAATCTCTAAGACACGGTAAGCCCCATCCGCCCTTTTCCTTATTTAATTGCAAAGCTTTGAGACGAACTCTGGGGCTTTACCTTTGCCAAATATATATTGATAACATCTTGTTCCATTCATTGAATTGGTTTTGATTAATCTCTGTTGGTAGGGTCTGAAATAGCTATAATAGTCTAGGCAATATATTCATTTTAATAGATTCAATTCTTGAACTGAGACTGAAAGAAAAAACGAATAAGATTCTATCTTGTTATATCTTCCTTATTTTTTATATAGAGGTTGATAATTGCATTCTGATAATTTTGCCAGTTTTTTTGTTGGCATAATGATGCCCAAATACTTGAAAGACTGTTTGCCATGCCCACGGATATCTACTTTCAATTTCTCTTAGAGGGCTATATATATATATATATATACATATATATGAAAGTAATTGGGTTTTATCTGTGTTGATCTTGTATCTTGATGATTGAGCATATTGTTCCAAGGATTGCATCAATTTAGGTAAAGAGTATCTTGGTTGCCCTGGCTAAATAAAAATGTTATCCACGTAACAGGCCAATTTCAGATCTGTCCCTTTAATAGTAAATCCCCTGATAACTTCATTTTGTCTGATGTATTGAGCTAACGGTTCCAGATAAAGTACAAAGAGTAGCGGTGACCATACACAACCCTGTCTCGTGCCCCTTTCAGGAGTAAAACTATTTGATACATATCCATTGATTTTAATTCTGGCAGTAGGGTTCTCATATAGTGCCTGTATAGTTCTAATAATTGTGTCATGGGAACCAAATCTATGTAAAACTCTGTAAAGAAAATTCCAATTAACCGAATCAAATGATATTTCAGCGACCCCGCTTCGATTTTATTTTTTTTCGTATATGATCCATAATGTGAAGTGTCCTTCGTATATTGTCTTGTGTTTGGCGTTGTCGTATAAAACCTGTCTAATCATTACATGTCAGTGTGGTTAGAAACTCTTCTAATCGTTTGACCATGGTGAAGTAAATAATCTATAATCTACATTAAGAACGGATATTGGTCTAAATAACCCACAATCGATTTTATCCTTGCCTTCTTTCGGTGTAGCTGAGGTTATCGCTTCCTTCCAGCTGGGTGGCATCTGTGCCTTTTTGAGAGACCAATTCAGTGTTGGGAGTAAGACAGGTATTATCTCATTTTTAAATTCGTTGTTCCACTGATAGAAATGGCCGAAAGTCAAGAAAATCTACAGCGATTTAACCACACTGAAATATGCTTCGGTGTCTGCCCTTGTTTAAACAGGGAATAAAATAAATTCAACGAATTTGCAGACCTACTGATTTATTCCCAAATTACTACTTAGCCTGTCGGCAGTACGTCACGGCCGATGATCCTATATACATAAATGTACTTACAAAAAAAGTCATGACTGTATTCCAGAGATCAAATGTTTCTAAAGCTGCTCTGATACTGACGGAACGATGAATGATCATTATGATAAAATGTGTTCTCAACGGCATCGGACAAACTAGTGCTGATGTTTCAAGGACTGCAGACACTCCCACACCTGACTCCGAAAACTCCAGCTTCAGTGACAAATGACATCATACGGACAATCACTTGATCTAAGACTCCAGTGCTCCAGTGCACTGAGCGGCGTGACTAATAGATGTGTCCACCATTGGTTGTGAAGCGAACCGTACAGCCGTGTGACCTGCGAGCCTGTGTGAAACAGCCCGAGTATAAATATTCCCGATCCGTAGCGATACATAGAAACATAGAAAACAGCGAGAAAAATACAGGCCGAACATGCCCTTATCTTAGAATTTACCTTGCATTACCCATAGCCCTCTATTTTCTAAGCTCCATCTACTCCATGTCCGGGAGTCTCTTAAAAGACCCTTTCATTTCCTCCTGCAATACCATCGCCGGCAGCCCATTCCACTCACTCAGCACTCTCTGTGTAAAAAAAAAACAAATAAACTACCCCTGACATCTCCCCTGTCCTTACTTCCAAGCACGTTAAAACTGCGCCCACTGTTTCTAGTTATTGTTCTGTTCTTGTTCTGTTGAATATCTGTCAACCTGAACCAGCGTTTGCATTCTCCGTTGACCTCTGGATTCAAGACATTTTCCTCAAATAATTGCCAATTTTGATTGCACCATTCCCGGTATGCTGAAAACGTCCCGCGTAGAATTCAGAATCATAGTACGTTCCAACTCACTTGGATGATATTTCCTCTGCATTCTGACGTTGAAAAACTTGTGGACCCTTTGACAATGTTTGGATCTCCATGCAGTTAATCGCAGTCACCTGGTTGGTTGAAAAATAACACGTGCATTCTTTGGAAAATCTGCCGTTTTGCGGCAGCAGCAGAGTGCAACATATGATAAAATATATACATTATAATTGGCTGTGGATGAGAAAAGGGGGTAATCAGTGCGGAGTAGGGAATGCCTTTCAAAGAAGAAGGCTCGGAGAAGGAATCAGCGTCATGGCGAGCGCAGAAGTCGCTGAGTGTGGGCTCAGGGGGTGAAAGCCCTGAGGTCCTTACTGAGGGCAGAACGTTCTGCCTCAGCGATCCGAAGGTTAGACGAAATGTTAGCAGGCACGGATGAGAGCTGAGATGGCCGGGGCTGTGTGTTGATGATGACGAAGACGAAGTGGGGCTTTGGGGTGTTGTGGATTACTGATAGGGAGATTGAGTCTTCAAGGATCCAGGAGTTGGCTGTGGGACCTGAGAGAAACACAATTGCAGAATGGAGTTGTGTGTAGGGGAGAACGTGGGTTCTGGCAGCAGTGCGTGAAGTCCCGGTCTCGAAGTCAAGGCCAGAGACGGAATTGTAGTTTGTGAACTCGGCACTTAGGAGGTGTCCAGGTTGGAGTCCGGGTTTTGAATCTGCTCTGGATCGTTAAAGTCTTTGAAGTACGTCGTTTGGAGGATCTCAGTCTGGATAGTCCGGGCCTGCCGGCGCTGGAGACGGCTATGTCTGTGGCCTCTAGATAGACGATCTATAGATTCTTGCAGGGCGTGATGAAGACTAAAAGTACCGGAGATCCCGCGGATGAAAGAATAACAGACAGGTCCATTATAGGCGGCGGAGAATTAATCCCTCTACTATGGAAGTAATTGGGGTAGGGACAACAGGTACTACCTCTTCCTGACAGAGATTGTGGCTCGTCGAAGTCGATGCGAAGAAGCAACCCGGAGAAATACATAATTGAATGCGACGGGTTGGTGTTCTCAGAGGGTCAAACCGGGAAGCTTAAAGACGAATCTGGAAGCCGTGTGGTACAAATTGGCGATAAAGACAAGTTCCCAGAGAGGATACACGGCTGTGGGAAGCACGTGTTCGAAGAATCGGAGAACATCAAAGATCACAGAGGGAGATCATTGAGAGAGCTTATTTAAACTGCTTCAATGTAGGCATCGCTGGAAGAAGTTTTGCAATGTAGTAATGCAATCACAAGGAAGAGAAAATCTGCAGATGCTGTAAATCCAAACAACACATACAAAATGCTGGAGGAACTCACTAGGCTTGGAAAGATGTCCCTATGCGGACAGTTGGGAGCAGTTTAGGTTGTGTAATGGCATTTCTCCTGTTCTGTACTAAATGTTTAATAAAACGCTATTAATCAAAAGTCTCTAATCAATGTTTTAAATACTGCAGGAAGAGACAGGTGGATCTATCGCTGTGCTTCGATTGTTATTATGGATCGAGAAGGAAGGACGATTGGTCCTTTTCCAATGACCACATGGCGTGCACCATCAGAAGTTCTGTCGTGGTCTGCAGTGCCGGGGCTGGCGGCAGAGGGCTACATGTCTACAACTTTGAAGTGGTGAATTTTCATGGATCAGTGATTCAGAGGCACGGTGTACTATGGCACAGACCAGGAAATTAACACCAATTCTGTCATGACAAGCAAAGAGTTTTTTTTTTTCACCCGTGTGAGGCCCGAATGAAAATGAAACTTTCCCCTTTCTCCAAATGCATTTAAGGGTTCTACTTGTAAATAATTCAAGTACCTTTCGTTGGCAACTCGTAACGCATTCTTGTCACTCTTTGCCTGTGGATGCTGCCGCTAAGGATATGTTTTATTACTGTTTCTGTTCACCTCCCCCACACCCCCCCGTCATTATCCTGACAAACAGAAACACGGAGTACATTCACACATCATGAGACCCTTTATGAATTTGTACCTCTGAAAGATTTCTCCCTGTTCTCCTACGCCCAAATTAATAAAGTATTTAGCTCTGCAAACTGTTCTTCGAGCTCCTCAGACCCTGATCCACTGGCACCATTTTCGTACATCACCTTTCCGTTCTTTCCGGCCAACTGAGCTACTTCCAGTTTCAGGGTGATAAAGACTATAAACAAAATTCAAAATGGCAAAATAAGTATATTATCAAAAGACCTATGTTACAGTCAGATTAATTTTCTTGCAAACGATTTAGGAAATGTTAAACACAATGGGATTTAGCAATAATTATATATCAATTGCCAAGACTGAAATCGTTGTGCATAAGAGAAAGAAATATGCAAATAAAAACAAAATAATAAGAACAGGATTGTAAAAAAAAAATGTAGTGCTTAATAGTGTACCCGGAGATCGCAAAATTTGTTCAGAATAGTGGTGAACTAATTTAGCCAGATTGGTTCAGGAGGATGATTGCTGTTGTGTAAGAACTGTTGTTTCTGTATATTCTCTCCGATGGCAACAGTGAGAAGAGATGGTAGCCTGGAGTGTGATAGTCTCTGATACTCAAAATGAAACATCGCCATCGTATTCTACTTAATAAAATAGGATAAATAATGTTTCGCTAGGATTTTAAATCCAAATGTTGGTGGAGTATTCAGAATATTTCGAGATCACCTTCACCACGTTCGCATTTTTTTCTACGTAACCAGTGCATTAACTGCTGGTGGAACTAAGAATAAACTGTAAGGGTATTTCTAAAGACCGAGGCTGAAAAGAGCAGCAATCTTCGTATTGGTTTTATTGCATGTAATTTCAGAAAATTAGATTATCTCAGAAACACCTGAACCCCTGAAATATTTAAGCTAAACAAGCTCTGGAGTTTACAGATAATGATACTATAAACAAAGATTTTCTTTTTTTAAATCACATGAGCCGTATTTCTGTGAGAGAAAACAAAATTGGACAGGTCGTAGAAGATGGTCATCCTGGTTCCTGATGACAGGAAGGTGGTATTAATTAAAATAACCACGGGTTGTAATACGAATGTGCAGAAAGGTATCTATGTAACCTCGACATATCGAACCTTGAAATACTTTGTAGATGGGTAAAAGAAGATAAAGGCTAAAGGCGATCCACGTGGTCCCAATAGAGGAAGAAATAGAATTTTGATTATTTCTGTTCCTGTGCTCTCATATATATTATTTATGAGCTCTCAAAAGTCTCTATCAAATAATTTCACGTTATTTCTCAAGTCGCCGTCAGTCCAAATGCCTAATTTAAAATGGCCACATCACACCTTTCGTGCTTTCGTTCAATAGCTTTTGAATCTATAATATGAATGAAATAAGGGTACGGATGGTACACTTCAAAACATTTCACAGTGAACTATGCAGAAGATTTATAATTTTACCAGTTGCTTTTTTCCGTTTGCTGTCAAAACTGCGGGTGTTTGAGTTATAGGAAAATGCCGCAGAAACAGGGATGCAGTTCACTGTATTGACTAAAGTGTGAAGAGATATTTCCGGGAGATAGGAAGGAAGCTGACAAGGAGCACCTCCAGGGTAGTAATCTCAGGATTGCAACCTGTGCTCCGTGCTAGCAAGGGCAAGAATAGCAGGATCATGCAGATGAATGTATGGCTGAGTGACTGGCGAAGGGGGCAAGGTTTCAGATTCTTCGACCATTGGGATCTCTTCATGTGGAGGTATGACCTGTTCAAAAAGAATGGGTTACACCTAAAACCGAAGGGGGGCAATATCCTGGCGGAAAGATTTAATAGAACTGTTACGGATAGTTTAATCTAAATTGACAGGGGTTGGGAACCCGAATGATAGAGCGGAGGAGAGGGAAAACAAAAATAAATCTATGATAGTGAACAGTAAGGACGTCAGGAAGGACAGGCATGTGATGGAGGAAATTTGCAGCCATTGGGATGAGTTGCAGTGGAATAAACTTGCAGTGCAAGCAAAGCAAATGTACCAAATACTGAATTTAAGGTGTTATACTTAAATGCATGCAGCGTAAGGAAAAAAAAAAAAGATGATCTTGTCGTACAGCTACAGATTAGCAGGTAAAATATCGTGGCCATCACTGAGACGTGGCTAAAGAATGCATGTCTCTGGGAGCTGAACTTCCAAGGATACACGGTGAATCGGAAGGACAGACAGCTAGACAGAGTGGGTGACGTTGCTTTATTGTTAAAAAGTGATATTAAATCATTAGAAAAAGGTGCTGAATATTTATAGACAATAGGTGCAGAAGTAGACCATTCGGCCCTTCGAGCCTGCACCGCCATTCTGAGATCATGGCTAATCATCTATTATCAATACTCGGTTCCGGCCTTGTCCCCATATTCCTTGATTCCCCTATCCATAAGACACCTATCTAGCTCATTCTTGAAAGCATCCAGAGAATTGGCCTCCATTGCTTTCCGAGGCAGTGCATTCCAGACCCTCACAACTCTCTGGGAGAAGAAGTTTTTCCGTAACGCTGTCCTAAATGACCTACCCCTTATTCTCAAACCATGGCCTCTGATACTGGACTCTCCCAGAATCTGGAACATATTTCCTGCCTCTAACTTGTCTAATCCCTTAATAATATGTTGCAATCAGATCCCCTCTCAATCTCCAATTTATGGGTTGAACTAAGAAATCGCAGGGGTAAAAGTACATTAAAGCTGCAGTGATGTAGACTACAAATTAAAAAAGGAAATAGAAAAGGCTTGCCAGAAGGGCAGTGTTATGGTAATTGTGGGGGATTTTAACATGCGAGTCCATTGGGAATATCAGGTCGGCACTGGATCTCAGGAGAAAGAATTCATAGAATGTCTAGGAGATGGAGTATTGTGTAACGAGAGGTGATGAGAGAGAATGAGGTGAAAGAACCCTTAGGAGCAGAGAACATAATATGATTGATTTCGCTGTGAAATTTGAGCAAATGAAGCCGAAATCCGTTGTGTCGGTATTTCAATGGGGTAAGGGAAATCACCGTGGCATGCGAGATGAAGTGGCCAAAGATGACTGAAAAAGGAAACCAGAAGGATGGACGGCAGAACAGCAGTAGCCGGTGATTATGCGAGAAGTGAGGAAGGTGTCAGACAGATAGATTTCAAAAAAGAAGAAATTTTCGAATGGTAAAAGGATGCAACCGTGGCTGAAAAGAGAAGTCAAAGCCAAAGTAAAAGCAAAGAAGATGGCATACAAGGAAGAAAATATTACTGGGAAGACAGAGGACTCTGAGGTTTTTAAAACCTTACAAAAGGAAAATAAGAAGGTCATTAACAGGGAAAAGATGAACTATGAAAGGAAGCTGGCAAATGCTATCAAACAGGATACTAAAAGCTTTTTCAAGTATATGAAAAAAGCTAAAGACAGGTGAGAGTAGATATTGGACTGATAGAAAATGATGTTGCAGAAATAGTAATGGGAGGTAAGGAGATGGCGGAGGAACTGAACAAGTATTTTGCAACAGTCTTCACTGAGGAAGACATTAACAGTATACCAGGCACTCAAGGGTGTCAGGGAAGAGAAATATGCGCGGTCACAATTACGACAGAGAATGTACTCAGGAAGCTGAATAGCCTAAGGGGAGGTAAATCTCCAGGACCAGATGGAAATCACCATCGTGTTCTGCAGGAAGTAGCTGTGGAGATTGCGGAAGCATTAGCAATAAACTTTCAAAATGTCACTCCGCTATTTAAGATGGGGGCAAGGAAGCAACTAGAAAATTATAGACCTATTAGCATAACATCGGTGGCTGGGAATTTGTTGGAGTCGATTGTCACGGATGGGGTTATGGAGTACCTTGAGGCATATGACAAAATAGGCAGAACTCAGCATGGTTTCCTTAAAGGAAAATTCTGCCTGAAAAACCTATTACAAGCTGGCTAGTCAAGGGAGATGCAGTGGACGGCTAAGTTTGCTGATGATACAAAGATAGGTGGAGGTGTTGGTAGTGCTGAGGAAACAAAGAGTCTGCAGAGAGTCTTGAATATATTGGGATAATGGGCAAATAAGTAACAAATGAAATACCATGTTGGAATGTGTATGGTAATGCACTTTGGCAGAAGAAATAAAAGGGCAGACTATTATTTAAATGGGGACATAATTCAAATTTCTGAGAAGCAACGGTACTTAGGAGACGTCGTAGCAGGGTACCCTTAAGGTTAACTTCCAGATTGAATCGGTGGTGAAGAAGGCGAATGCAATGTTGGAATTCTTTGAACCATATAACAATATAACAATTACAGCACGGAAAAAAAACACCTCTGCCCTTCTAGTCCATGCCGAACGCGTAATGTCAGCTAATCCCACAGACCCGCACTCAGCCCATAACCCTCCATACCTTTCCTGTCAATATACCTATCAAATTTTACTTTAAATGACGCTACCGAACCCGCCTCTACCACTTCTACTGGAAGTTCGTTCCACACAGCTACCACTCTCTGCGCAATGAAATTCCCCCTCGTGTAAACATTAAATTTTGCTCCCTTACTCTCAACTCATGTCCTCTAGTTTGAACCTCCTCTACTCTCAAAGGAGAAAGCCGATCCAAGTGAACTCTACCGATGCCCCGCATAATTTTAAATACCTCTATCAAGTCCCCCCTCGACCTTCTGCACTCCAAAGAATAAAGACATAACTTGTTCAATCTTTCCCTGTAATTGAGGTGCTAAAACCCTGGTAACATTCTAGTAAATCTTCTTTGTACGCTTTCTATGTTGTTGATATCTGTCCTATAATTCGGTTACAGAACTTTACACAATGCTCCAAATTCGGCCTTACCAATCCCTTGTACAATTTTAACATTACATCAGAACTCCTATACGCAATGTTCTGACTTATAAAGGCATATATACCAAAAGATTTCTTCACCACACTATCCACATGAGATTCCACCTTCAGGGATCTATGCAGCATTATTCGTAAATCACTCTGTTCTACTGCATTCACCAATGCCCTACCATTTACCATGTATGTCTATTTGGATTATTCCTACCAAAATGTAGCACCACACACTTATCAGCATTAAAATCCATCTATCATCAGTCAGCCCACTCTTCTAACTGGCATAAATCTCACTGCAAAATTTGAAAACCTACTTCATTATCCACAACGCCTCCTACCTTAGTATCATCTGCATACTTACTAATCCAACTTACCACCCCATCATAGAGATCATTAATGTATATGTCAAAAAACATTGGGCCAGGTACAGATCCCTGAGGCACACCACTAGTCTCCGGCTTACAACCGGACAAACAGTTATCCACCACTACTCTCTTGCATCCCCCATCCAGCCACTGTTGACTCCATGCTACTATTTCAATATTAATACCTAACGATTGAACCTTCCTATCTAACCTTACGTGCGGAACCTTGTCAAAGACCTTACTGAATTCCATATAGACAACATACACTGCTTTACCCTCGTCAAAGTTCCTCGTAAACTCTTCAAGAAATACAATAAGATGTGTCATACACGACCTTCCACGCAGAAATCCATGTTGACTGCTCCTAATCAGACCCTGTCTATCCAGATAATTATATATACCATCTCTAAGAAAACTTTCCATTAATTTACCCACCACTGACGTCAAACTGACAGGCCTGTAATTGCTAGGTTTACTCTTAGAACCCTTTTTAAACAATGGAAATGCATAAGCAATACGCCAATCCTTTGGCACCATCCCCGTTTCTATTGACATTTGAAATATTTTTGTCAGAGCCCCTGCTATTTCTACACTAACCTCCCTCAAGGTCCCAGGGAATATCCTGTCACGACCCGGAGATTTATCTACTTTTATGTTGCTTAAAAGCGCCAGTACTTCCTCCTCTTTAATCATCATAGTTTCCATAACTTCCCTATTTGTTTCTCTTACCTTACACAATTCAATATCCTTCCCCTTAGTGAATACCGAAGAAAATAAATTGTTCAAAATCTCTCCCATCTTTTTCGGCTCCACTCTGATTCTCTAAGGGACCAATTTTATCCCTCACTCTCCTTTTGCTATTAATATAGTTGTATAAACCCTTCGGATTTATTTTCACCTTACTTGCCAAAGCAACCATTGATCTTCTTTTACCTTTTCTAATTTATTTCTTCAGATTCTTGTTACATTCTTTATATTCCTCGAACACCTCATTTACTACATGCTGCCTGTATTGATTGTAGGTATCTCAATTTTTCTTAACAAAGTTTCCAATATCCCTTGAAAACCATGATTCTCTCGAACTTTTAACATTTCTTTTCAACCTAAAAGGAACATAAGATACTGTACCCTAAAAATTTCACCTTTAAATGACTTCTATTTCTCTATTGCATCCTACCCATAAAACAAATTGTCCCAATCCACTCCTTCTAAATCCTTTCGCATCTCCTCAAAGTTAGCCTTTCTCCAATCAAAAATCTCAACGCTGAGTACAGTCCTATACTTCTCCATAATTATATTGAAACGAATGGCATTGTGATCACTGAACGCGAAGTGTTCCCCAACACATAACTCCGTCACCTGACCTATTTTATTTTCTCACAGAGGATCCAACACTGTCCCTTCTCTACTTGCTATCTCCATGTATTGCTGCCAAAAACTATCCTGCACATAATTCACAAACTCCAAACCATTCATCCCTTTTACAGTATGGGTTTTCCAGTCTATGTGTGGAAAATTAAAATCTCCCACAATCACAACTCTGTGCTTAATACAAATATCTGTTATCTCCTTGCAAAATTGCTGCCCAATTCTGGCTCCCCATTAGTTTGTATATAATACACCCTTATAAGTTTTACTGCACCTTTCCCATTCCTCAATTCCACCCCAAATATTCTCCCTAGATGAATCTAATCTATCCTGCCAGAGCACCGTTGTAATATTTTCTCTGACAAGCAACGGAGTCCCTCCCCCTCTTGTCCCTCCTATTCTAGCAAAACTGAGGCCACGAAATCCAGGAATATTTAGTTGCCAATCACACTCCTCCTGCAACCATGTTTCACTAATAGCTACAACATCATATTTCCAGGCATCAATCCATGATCTAAGCTCATCCACCTTTCCTACAATGCCCGTAGAATTAAAATAAATGCATTTAAGAAATTCTGCGCCTCTTCCTCTCTGTTTATCTCTAACAGTACAAAGAACTTTACTGTCTTCTTTTTCATCCTTCTCCCATACATCTGTTCGTACACTCTGTTTCCCCTCCCCCCTCGTATGTAGTTTAAATCGACTGGAGCCTCTCTAGCAAACCTACCTGCAAGAATATTTGTCCCGCTCCAGTTCAGATGTAAACCGTCCTGCCGGAACAGGTCCCACCTTCCCTGTAAAACTGCCCAATTATCTATAAATCTGAAGCCCTCCCTTCTCCACCATGTCTTCAGCCACGTGTTGATTTGCACTATCTTACTATTTCTAAACCCACCTGCACGTGACAGCTCACCTTTCAGGAACTCCTCACTCTTCCTACCCACGTCATTGGTCCCTACATGGACCATGACATCCGGCTGCTCACCCTCCCTCTTGAGAATACTGAGAACTCGATCCGAGATATTGCGGACCTTGGCACCAGGGAGGCACCATACCATCCGGAATTCTCGATCTCTTCCACAGATCCTCCTATCTGTCCCCCTAACTATCGAATCCCTATCACTACTGCTCTCCTCTTTTCCGTCTTTCCGTTCTGAGCTGAGGGTACAGTCTCGGTGCCAGAGACGCGACCACTGCAACTTGTCCCTGGTAGGTCGCCCCCAAAACGGTATACTTATTGTTGATGGGAACGGCCACGGGTGTGCTCTGCTCTTCCGGTCTACTCCCCTTCCTTCTCCTGACAGTCACCCAACTACCTGTCTCCTAACTGTGGTGACTATCTACCTGAAAACTCCTGTTTATTTCTGCCTTTGCCTCCCGAATGATCCGAAGTTCATCACGCTCCAGCTCCAGTTCCCTAACATGGTTTGTCAGGAGCTGCAGCTGGATGCACCTTTGCAGATGTGGTCATCAGTGACAACAGTGCTCACCCTGACTTCCCACATACTGCAAACGGAGCACTCAACTGCCCTAACTGCTGCCTACATTACTTACTCCTAATATAATTAAATTAATTAATTAATTAAAGGAGTTGACCCGGCCTTACACCTGTAGTGAAGCCAAGAGTATATGAACAGGGACATGATGTTGAGGTTCTATAAGGCACTGGTAAGACCTCACTTCGAGTACTGTGTGCAGTTTTGGGCTCCTGATTTATGGAATGCTGTGCCCACGTTGGACAGGATTCAAAGAATCTTCACTAGAATGATTCCGGGATTGAAAGTGTTAACATATGAGGAACGTTTGACCACTCTTGGTCTGTACTCCTTGGAGTTTAGAAGAATGAGGGGGGGCATCTCATAGAAACATTTCGAATGTCGAAAGGCAAAAACAGAAGCTGTTTCCAATGGTGGGGGAGTCCAGTACGAGAGTGCATGACATTATGATTGAAGGGCGCCCATTCAGAACTGAGATGCGAAGATTATTTTTTTTACCCAGAGGGTGTTGAATCTGTGGAATTTGTGGCCACAAGCGGCAGTGTAGGACAAGTCATTGGTCGTGTTTAATGCAGAGATAGTAGGTATCTGTCACAGGGCACCAATGGTTATGGTGAGAAGGCAGGTGAGTGGTTCGGCTCATGTTAAAGTGGCGGAGCGGACTCGATGGGCTGAATGACTGACCTGCTCGATTGTCTTATGGTCTTATGGATTAACACAGGTTTTTTTTTTTCTCCCCCCAGGGAAAGGGAATTAAAACAAGATGGCATTGATTTAAAGTGGGAGTTGTAAGAATTAAACGGTATGTGAGGGTCTTGAGCGTCCAGAAATAGCTTCAGGGTGGGTTGGAGGATTGAAACAGGCAACAACTGCAACTAAAATATATTTCTGTCTGTGCACGAGTAAGAATGTACTGAGTGACATGAACAAAACCCTGACGGCAGGTACATTGATTCCATGAACATGGACAAGTTGTGGCTGAAAAGCATCACTTCCTGACGCAATGTTCGATACCTTGGCGACTTTCGGATTTGCTGCTTGTTGCTTAGCATTTGAGAACTAACAGAGAGCCTGACTCCTCAGCATTTCAAAGGTCGTTGGATCAAGAAACTTCACTTCCTAGGGGAACGAACTCATTTTCCATCCTGGTATTCTGGTGTAAACATAGCAAGACTATTGTCATGGAAAAGTACCTTTGGGAAAGAAATAGGCGCACGCTCAAATGCATTAAATACGTCGGCATTTATTTGCGTATTGTATCCTAAAGTACAAATTGAACTATAATTCTGCAAAACATCTTCCGATTTGTATAATCATAGATAGTGAATCACTAAATTAAGATAGAAAATCATGGATAAGTTTCAATAGCGCTTCCTGCATCATTGCGGTGAAACTTATTGAATACCGTGACTATTTGTGAAAATCTGCATGCATCCATTAACACTCGATTCATATTTATTTTGGATATGCATCTTTGGAATCAATGGAAATGACCTGGGAGATGCTGGGGTAAAGTTTCTTTCTGAAGTTTTGAAAAATGTTGATTACCAAGTGAAAATTCTGGAGACAGTATACATCTAAATGTTTCTCAGTAAGCTGTCAGGTGTGCTTATGGACTTTCATCGTACATATACCATCAATCTGCTCTCTAAAATTCGTGAGTTCTGCACATAATTCTAGCGAAATTCCAATTCACATAGCTTTAAATTGTGTGTGTGTGTGTGTGTGTGTGTTTGTGTGTGTGTGTGTGTGTGTGTGTGTGTGTGTGTGTGTGTGTGTGTGTGTGTGTGTATTTGTATACGTGTGGAGGGACAATTACCATACCAACTAACGTACAGTTTACCTTGGTTTTCGATAGTAAAAATTAGAATAAAGCAAACATATAATAAAATAAGCAATTGTGGAGGATAAAAAACACAAAATGCTGGCAGAACTCAGCAGGCCAGACAACATATATGGGAGGAGGTAGTGACGACGTTTCGGGCTGAAACCCTTCATCAGGAGTGAGGTAACATAGGATGGTCACGGGGGGTTAGGAAGTGGTGGTAGGGATGAAGTAGAGAGCTGCGAAGTGATAGGCTGGATGTAAATGGGCTAGGGGGAAGGTGGAGAGTTCTGGGTAATAAAAGAGAAAGAAATGTAGGTCTAGGGGGAGATTGTAGTGAGGGGGGAAAGAGAAAGAGATACAGACAAAAATTATAGATAGGGATGGGATAAGGGTTTATCAACGGAGGTCTGTGAGTTGAACCGTTTTGTGGAAGATATGACGTGTAATTCATGGAACACAAAAGAGTACTTTTTCATTACATAGAAAAATAGAAAAGATACATGGCGGTACATGCCCTTCGTCCTACCAAGCAGTGCGGAGCATGTCCCAACTTTTCAACTTCTTAGGTTCTCTAACTCATAGCCGTCTAGATTTATAAGCTCCAACTCGCAGTCTGTTCAAAGGTACAATCACTTTCGCCTCCACCACCACCGCTGGCAGCCCATTCCATGCACTCATTACACTCTTCTTAAAAAACATAGCCCTGACATCTACTCTGTACCTACTTCCAACCACCTTAAAACTCTGCCCTCTAGCGCTACAGTGCTAACCATTTCAGCCCTGGGGAAAACGTCTGTGACTATCCACATGATCAGTCCCTCTCTTTATCTTGTACACCTCTATCAAGTCACCTCTCATCCTCCGTCGGTCCAAGGGGAAAAGGCCGAGTTCACTCAACCTATTCTCATAAGTCATGCTCCCCATTCCAGGCAACATATTTGTAAATCTCCTCTGCACCATTTATATGATATCCACGTCCTTCCTGCAGTGAGGCGACCAGAACTGAGCACAGTACTCCAAGTCGGGTCTGGCCAGGGTCCTATATAGCTGCAACATTACCTCTCGGCTCTTGAACTCAATCCCACGTTTGCTGAAGGCCAATGCACTGTATGCCTCTTAACCACAAAGACAATCTGCGTAGCAGCTTTGAGTGTCCTATGGGCTCGGACCACAAGATCCCTCTGATCCTCCACACTGCCAAGACTCTTACCGTTAATACTATATTCTACCATCACATTTGACCTACCAAAATGAATCACATCACACTTGTTTATGTAGATCTCCATCTTCTACTTCTCAGCCCGGTTTTGTATCCTATCAATGTCCCGTCTGACATCCCTCCACACTATCCACAGCTGGATACAACATGTTGTCATCATCAAACTTACTAAGCCATCCGTCCACTTCCTCATTCAGGTCATTTATAAAAATCACAAAGAGTACGGGTCTCAGAAGAGATCCTGAAGCACACCTCTGATCACCGGCCTCCATGAGGTATATGACCCGTCTGCAACCACACTTTACTTTCTGTGGGCAAGCCAGTTCTGGATTCACTAATTCCATGCCTCCCTTCTTTCTCAACAAGTCTTGCATGGGGTACCTTTTAAAATGCATTGTTAAGATCCATATACAATACATCTATGGCTCTACCTTTATCAACGTGCTTATTCACATCCTCAAAAAAAAAAACAATCAGGCTTGTATAGCACGACCTGCTCTTGACGAAGCCATGCTGGCTAATCCTAATCTTGTTATGCTTCTTCAAATGTTCATAAATTCTGCCTCTCTGGATCCACGCCATCAACATACCAACAACTGAATTAAAAATGTCTGGCCTATAATTTCCGGGGCTATCCCTACGCCCTTTCTCAAATAAAATAACATCATCCAGAAGCTTGCAAACCTCCGGAATCTCTTCCGTCCTCATTGATGATGCAAAGTTCATTGCCGGAGCCTCAGCAATCTCTTCTCCCGCTTCCCAAAGTAGCCTGGGGTACTTCCCGCCCTTTCGGTGGGTTATCCAACGTGATGCTTTCCAAAAGCTCCAGCGCATCCTCTGTTTTAATGTCCGGATTCTCAAGCATTTCTGTCCACTGCAGGTCATCCCTACAATCGCCAAAATGCTTTTCCTTATTGAATCTGGGCCCAAAGTATTCATTAAGTGCCTCCGCTATTTCCTCCGGTTCCATGTCCATTTTCCACTGTCACGCTTGATTGGTTCTATTCTCTCAAATTTTATTCTCTTTATCTTTACAACCCTGCGGAATGCTTTGGGGTTTTCCTTAATCTTGTTCGCCAAGGCCTTCTCATGGCCCCTTCTGACTCCCCGAATTTCATTTTTAAGTTCCTTCCTGCTAGCCATATACACTTCTAGTTTCTTATCATTTCCTAGTTTTTTTCAGTGTTTCGTAAACTCTTCTTTTCTTCTTGATGAGATTTAGCACAGCCACGGATCATGTACCCTATCATCCTTTTGATGTCTCATCGTAACTTACCTACAACCCCACGCAAATATACTAAACATTTGCCGCACTTCTTCGGTACGTTTCCCTGGGAACATCTGTTTCCAACGTATGCTTCCTAGTTCAATTAGGAGCGAGTTTACTGGAAACCTGCCGACACCAATAGACTTGGAAATCGCTTTAAAAGAGTTTTAAATAAAATGGGAGGACAGCGCACCTCGTCTCCAAGAACGGGATGCTTATAAGTCAAGAGAAATTAGGTAAATCTGGATTCGGATACTAATGTTGAACTGACAAACATATTGGAGCAAAAACGGCTTTAAATCTTTCAATGATGCATTTAATGTTAGAGAAATATATACGATATACATCCTGAAATGTTTTTTTTTTCTTCGCAACCGTCCACATAATTATTTAGATTATATTTTCTAAACTATGGAGAAGAAGGTTAATTTATATTTCGTCATCAATAACGAGGAAGAACTAATAAGAGACCTTGCAGTTAAAATAAAAGCATGGCAAGAATTGACAGCAGCATGAGAGAATTCATGATGCTTTGTTAAAGTACAAACTCTGCTTTCATCTTAAACAAGTGAAATGGTATTGGGTTATTACTTGAGGCCCAGCGAAGGTCTTCCAAAAAAAAAAAAAACAAGAACAAGCTAGGAGACAGGTCAGCACAATAAAAGCACGAATGACTGGAGTTAATCATCCAACATTTATGCTGAAATGAAGCTGATCGGCAGCAACAAACATGCAGTGAGGGTGTAACTTTCCTGCGATGACTCTTAAACTGAGGAAATAGACAGACGTTTCACCATGTGCATTATCCCCGCAGAGACGTTCTCCACGCATTAGTGTAAATATATGATTTTAAGGCATTAAGGAAACTGTATTGGCACCGAATTTACTTCAATTTGAAGGCTGACTTAATGTTTTGCTGGTATCAGCTATCCAGACAATTTCACAGTAACGCTCTGAAGAAATTATATAGAAATATTGATCCAATGATAAAAAAAGGCACAGCCTATAATTGAAAAAAAAAGAGAACTTGCTCTATACCAAAGTAAAAAAAATGTAAGGCGACATTTCTGGGGTAGACCTGAAGAATAAGAAGCTCTTGGGATATAAAAACGAAAGACTAGCAGTTTCAAAAAAAGGCGGAACATAAGTTTAGGGTAAATTCATTATCAAAGCATGCATTTGTCACCAAATGCTACCCTGCGTAATGTTTCTTGAAAACATCACAATAGAACAAAGAAATGAAATAAACTCAATGAAAAGAAATATAGAAAAACAAAGTCTGACAAATAACCAGTCCAATAGCAGTCAAGCAGTCAAGACCAAAACAAAGTTATCATCACCTTCCCGTCGATCTTCCCCGTGGAGGACACTGCAAGGATCCGAAACATAACAACGGGTAACTTTCAAAGAACATTGTAGACCTGTTAAAATCCAAATTTAATATTCCATTCACGTGGGTAAAAGAAAGCATATCGCCAAAAAACCGTTGGTTTACAACTTACGGTTGTAAACGGAAACGCGGTTGCGTAGATGACAGATCCATTTGTTTCTGCCTTTTTTCAGAAAGCACTAGGAACAGAAGACACTGGGCACAATGGAGACATCGTGACTAGTACAGCAACGCTATAATTATATTGAACAGCAAAAGAGCGCTAGAGACCCAGTAGAGTCCTTCTCTTCTCATTTTCTCATGTTTGTGCGATGAGATTGTTCAAAGCTAAAAAACTTCATTGTACGTTTATTCTCAAAGTATGTATAAATTATACAACCTTGGGATTATTCTCCTTATAGCCCGCCACAGACTAAGAAAACAGAAATAACTCATTTAAACAAAAGCCAATAAACACCCAATACGCAAAAAGAGTAAAAATACAGATTGTACAAAAAAAAAAGCACTCAGAACGACAGTGAGTTGACATACAAGAAGTCGGAGCGGCCTGCGCAGGCATCCAGCAGAACCCACCCAACTCCAGCCTTCGGTCCAGTACCATTCTGTTTCAGTCCATGCGGCTTGTGTTTAACCGTCCATTTGATCCTGGCCCAATACCCGGGACCTCTCTCTTGATACGCTCTTTCCCTGAACACCGCCGTGATATTCCAGCCGGTCCTCAAACTTTACAATTCAACCTGGAGCCCACGATCTCGCTTTAGTTGTGGATGCTCCGAACCTCTTCCACAGTTCAGTTCGACATACTATTGATGTCCCACTGTAACCTCTGACAACCCTCCAGACAATTCACAACACTCCCGACCTTTGTTTTCTCAGCAAACTCAGTAACCCAACTTCTACTTCTTCAACCAGGTCGTTTAAAAAGATAATAAAGGGGAGGTGTCCGACAACAGTTCCCTGTGGAACACCACTTGTAATCAACCTTCAAGCGGAATGGGAATCTATTTACTTGTAATTCTTGCTGTCAATAGGCTGTCACCCATCTTCAGTAGCGCCATCATAAACCAGAATGGATTGTGTATCGACGTGTAATATTCCACTTACGTTGTAGGCTAAAAGCCAACAACCTCACAGATGACTGTGTTGTCGATCTGTTCACTGCTATCGCTAGAAATTGTTCATTGGCGCAGCTGCAGCTGAGCAATTATATACAGAACGAGCAGCAGTCCAACCGATTAACCGCTGACGTACGGCAGAATGCTATACAGAGCAACACTACGCAGAAGGAAATCAGGTACGTTTCGTTGTATCCTTTTATTGGCCTGATACATTGCTTATTTATGTTCCTTGAAAAATAAATGTTAACACATAATTTTCTCAACGCGAACAGAGTAATTGAATATTTTGTAAAATCATACACCAAAAAGACGAACATGACCGGAAAATTTTTAATTGGGGAAGGGGAAATTTTGAGGCTATAAGGCTAGAACTTGCCGGTGTGAATTCGGATGATGTTTTTGCAAAGAAATGTACTATGGACACGTGGTCGATGTTTAGGGATATCTTGCAGGATGTTAGGGATAAATTTGTCCCGGTGAGGAAGATAAGGAATGGTAGGGTGAATGAACCATGGTTGACAAGTGAAGTGGAACATCTAGTCAGGTGGAAGAAGGCAGCATACACGAGGTTTAGGAAGCAAGGATCAGATGAGTCTATTGAGGAATATAGGGTAGCAAGAAAGGATCTCAAGAAGGGGCTGAGAAGAGCAAGAAGGGGGCATGAGAAGGCCTTGGCGAGTAGAGTAAAGGAAAACCCCAAGGGATTCTTCAATTATGTGAAGAACAAAAGGATGACAGAAGTGACGGTAGGACCGATTAGATATAAAAGTGGAAAAAGATGTGCCTGGAGGCTGTAGAAGTGAGCGAGGTCCTCAATGAATAGTTCTCTTCGGTATTCACCACTGAGAGGGAACTTGATGACGGTGAGGACAATATGAATGAGGTTGATGTTCTCGAGCATGTTAATATTAAGGGAGAGGAGGTGCTGGAGTTGTTAAAATGCATCAGGACGGATAAGTCCCCGCGGCCTGACGGAATATTCCCCAGGCTGCTCCACAAGGCAAGGGATCAGATTGCTGAACCTCAGGCTAGGCTCTTTATGTCCTCGTCGTCCACGGGAATGGTACCGGAGGGTCGGAGGGAGGCGAATGGTGTCCCCTTGTTCAAAAAAGCTAGAAGGGATAGTGCAGATAATTATAGACAAGTGAGCCTTCCGTCTGTGGTGGGAAAGCTGTTGGAAAAGATTCTTAGAGATAGGATCTATGGGCATTTAGAGAATCATGGTCTGATCAGGGACAGTCAGCATGGCTTTGTGAAGAGCAGATCGTGCCTAACAAGCCTGATAGATTTCTTTGAGGATGTGACCAGGCATATAGATTGGGGTAATGCAGTGGAATTTATCTACTTGGATTTTAGTAAGGCATTTGACAAGCCTTAATACCACATGGTAGGCTTATTCAGAAAGACAGAAGTCATGGGATCCAGGGATATTTGTCCAGGTGGATTCAGAAATGGCTTGCTTGCAGAAGGAAGAGGGTCGTGATGGAGGGAGTACATTCAGATTGGAGTGTTGTCCCTGGAGGTGTCCCACAAGGATCTGTTCTGGGACCTCTACTTTTTGTGATTTTTATTGACGACCTGGATATGGGGGTAGAAGGGTGGGTTGGTAAGTTTGCAGACGACACAAAGATTGATGGTGTTGTGGATAGTGTTGAGGATTGTCGAAAATTGCAGAGATGCATTGATAGGATGCATAAGTGGTCTGAGAAGTGACAGATGAGTTCAACCCTGAGAAGTGTGAGGTGGTACACTTTGGAAGGACAAACTCCAAGGCAGAGTAAATGGCAGGATGCTTAGTAGTGTGGTGGAGCAGAGGAACCTGGGGGTACATGTCCACAGATCCCTGAAAGTTGCCTCACAGGTAGATAGGGTAGGTAAGAAAGCTTATGGGGTGTTTGCTTTCATCAGTCGAGGGATAGAGTTTAAGAGTCGCGATGTAATGATGTAGCTGTATAAAACTCTACTTAGGCCACACTTGGAGTACTGTGTCCAGTTTTGGTTGCCAGAGTATAGAAAGGATTTGGAAACAGTGGAAAAGGTACAGGGGAGATTTAGCAGGATGCTGCCTGCTTTAGAAAGTATGGATTATGATCGGAGATTAAGGGAGCTAAGGCTTTACTCTTTGGAGAGAAGGAGCATGAGAGGAGACATGATAGAGGTGTACAAGATATTAAGAGGAATAGACAGAGTGGACAGACAGCGACTCTTCCCCAGGGTACCACAGCTCAGTACAAGAGGACATGGCTTTAGGGTAAGGGGAGGGAAGTACGAGGGGATACTAGAGGAAGGTTTTTCACTCACAGAGTGGTTGGTGCGCGTGTTACATACCCCGTAACTGGGTGGCTAACCAGCAGAGAAAGAAAAATTCGTTGGAATCTGGTGGTACTATACTAAAGGTGTTTATTAATAAAATAAGCAAAACCATATCAATAATGCAAATATACATATATAACCAGTTAACAGTAATAAACCTAAAAGTGTAGGAATAATAATAATCAATAATAAACAAGCTCTATCTATGTTTAGGGGTAAATAAATTGTCGTAGAAAAGTATAAAGTTCAGTTCAGTTCATGGGTGCTGATGTAGTTATGGTTTTTGTACTATAATCTTTGGAGAGAGAGAGAGAGAGAGAGCGGGCGAGATTTTGCAGCTACAGTCAGGCAAACCTTCCTTTGCTTTCTTAATCCGTCGTTTCGGTGTGGTCATTCAATAGACAATAGACAATAGGTGCAGACGTAGACTTTTCGGCCCTTCGAGCCTGCACCGCCATTTTGAGATCATGGCTGATCAACTACTATCAATACACGGTTCCTGCCTTGTCCACTCATCCCTTGATTCCCCTATCCATAAGATACCTATCTAGCTCCTTCTTGAAAGCATCCAGGTAATTATCCTCCACTACTTACCGAGGCAGTTCATTAGAGACCCCCACAACTCTCTGGGAGAAGAGGTTTTTCCTTAACTCTGTCCTAAATGACCTACCCCTTATTCTCAAACCATGCCCTCTGGTACTGGACTCTCCCAGCATCTGGAACATATTTCCTGCCTCTATCTTCTCCAATCCCTTAATGATCTTATATGTTTCAATCAGATCCCCTCTCAATCACCTTAATTCCAGCGTGTACAAGACCAGTCTCTCTAACCTGTCTGCGTAAGACAGTCCAGAAATCCCAGGAATTAACCTCGTGAATCTACGGTGCACTTCCTCAAGAGCCAGGATGTCCGTCCATAACCCTTAAGTCCCAACCTGTACATAATACTCCAGTTGTGGTTTCACCAGGGCTCTGTACAAATGCAAAAGGGTTTGTTGGCTCTTGTACTCAATTCCCTTTGCAATAAAGGCCACATTCCATTAGCCTTCTTCACTGCTTGCTGCACTTGCTCATTCACATTCAGTGACTGAAGAACAAGGACTCCTAGATCTCTTTGTATTTCTCCCTTACCTAACTCTACACCGTTCAGATAATAATCTGCCTTCCTGTTCTTACTCCCAAAGTGGATAAACTCACATTCATATTAAATGTCATCGGCCAGGTATCTGCCCACTCAACCAGCCGATCCAAGTCACTGTGAATTCTCCTAACAACCTCATCCCATCTCACACTGCCACCCAGCTTAGTATCATCAGCAAATTTGCTGATGTTATTTTCAATACCTTCATCCAAATCGGTGACGTAAATTGTAAACAGCTGTGGTCCCAATACCGAGCCCTGTGGCACCCAACTAGTCACCACCTGCCATTCCGAGAAACACCCATTCACCGCTACCCTTTGCTTTCTATCTGCCAACCAGTTTTCTATCCATGTCAATGACTTCCCCCAATGCCATGAGCTTTGATTTTACCGACCAATCTGCTATGTGGGACCTAATCAAATGCTTTCTGATAAACTACATCTACTGGATCTCCTTTGTCTAACTTCCTGGTTACATCCTCGAAAAACTCCGACAGATTAGTCAAGCATGATTTACCCTTGGTAAATCCATGCTGGCTCGGCCCAGTCCTATCACTGTTATCTAGATATGCCACTATTTCATCCCTAATAATTGAATCTAGCATCTTTCCCACCACCGATGTCAGGCTGACAGGTCGATATTTCTCTGTTTTCTCCCTCCCTCCTTTCTTAAAAAGTGGGATAACATTAGCCATCCTCCAATCCTCAGGAACTGATCCTGAATCTAAGGAACATTGGTAAATGATCACCAATGCAGCCGAAATTTCCAGGGTCACCTCCTTTAGTACCCTAGGATGCAGAACATCGGGAACTCGGGATTTGTAAGCCTTCAGTCCCATCAGTCTTCTCAACACCGTTTCCTTCCTAATGTCAATCTGTTTCATTTCCTCTGTTACCCCATGTACTTGGCCCATCCATATATCTGGGAGATTGCTTGTGTCTTCCTTAGTGAAAGCAGATCTAAATTACTAATTAAATTCTTCTGCCATTTCTCTGTTTCCCATAACAATTTCACCTAATTAATTCTTCAAGGGCCCAACATTGTTCTTAACTATCTTCTTTCTCTTCACATACCAAAAAAACCTTTGCTATCTTCCTTTATATTCCTAGCTAGCTTGCGTTCGTAGCCTATTTTTCTCCCCGTATTGTCTTTTTAGTTAAGTTCTGTCGTTCCTTAAAAACTTCCCAATCATCTGTCTTCCCAGTCACCTTAGCTCTGTCATACTTTTTTTTAATGCTATGCAATCTCTGACTTCCTTTGTCAACAACTGTGACCTCTTTCCCCCCGTTGAATCCTTCCTTCTCTGGGGATGAGCTGATTTTGCACCTTGTGCATTATTCCAAAGAATACCTGACATTGCTGTTCCACTGTCTTTTCTGCTAGGCTATCCGTCCAGTCAACTTTGGCCAGCTCCTCCCTCATGGCTCCATAGTCTCCTTCGTTCAACTGTAACACTGACACCTCCGAGCTGCCCTTATCCTTCTCAAATTGCAGATAAAAACTTATCATATTATGATCGCTACCTTCTAATGGCTCCCTTACTGCAAGATCGCTTATCAAATCCTGTTCATTACATAACACTAAATCCAGAATAGTCTTTTCCCTGGTCGGATCTCGTACAAGCTGTTCCAAGAATGCATCCGGTAGGCACTCTACAAACTCCCTATCCTGTGGTCCAGCACCAACCTGATTCTCCCAGTTCACCTGCATGTTGAAGTCCCCCATAACTACTGCGACATTACCTTTGCCATATGCCAATGTTAACTCCCTATTCAACTGGCACCCAATATCCATGCTACTGTTTGGTGGCCTGTAGACAACACCCATTTAGGACATTTTGCCCTTACTCTTCCTCAATTCTATCCACACAGACTCTACCTCTCCTGACCCTATGTCCCCCCTTGCAAAGGATTGAATCTCATTCCTCAACAACAGGGCCACCCCACCCACTCTGCACACATTTCTGTCCCTATGATAGCACGTATACCCTTGAACATTCATTTCCCAGGTCTGATCTCCCTGCAGCCATGTCTCCGTTATCCCAACAACATCATAGTTAACCATTCGCACCTGGGCTTCAAGCTCATCCGCCTTATTTCTGACACTTCGTGCATTCAGATATAGAATTTTTAGACCATTTCACCTCTCTCTCTTTGAATCGCTGCCTATTGTGCTTAACCCAGCTCCCGGAACTCCCATCGGGCTATAAGCCCCTTGGACTTTGTTGTCCTTCCTAAATTTACTTATTCTTTCAACACATTTAACTCCATGTTCCGTCAGACCATCCCTCTGTACATGTGTCCTCCTTATCACTTGTTCCGCCGTACCTTTCTCTACTACACACTTAATATTCTGGAACCGTGTAGTCCCCACCTGTCCTTTATTCTTTCTCTTGCTATTCTCTCTCACATTCTGGATCCCCGCCCCCCGCAAATTCAGTTATGACCTCTCCGTCCTTTTGACAGACCGTCCTTCTGTGGTGGACTCGTCACCCTGGCATAAGCGGACACACACACAAGGCCCCACCGGCACTGCTTTAACACTGATAGCCTTAATGACCGACCTCCTGGTTCGGTCTTCGGAACCCCCACCTTTCTTGTGTGTTCCAACACTCGATCAGTGTTCCCTGGCATGTCTGGAGGTTGTCTCTCTAGACCTGCATTTTATCCCTCCTCACGGGGACACAGCTATCCATCACTCCTGAATGACTATGTCCATCAAATCATGCCACTCCTTCAGTCCACTGAGGAATGTTTATGAGCAAACTATTGTCCTTGCAGCGAAAGAGTAAATAATTCAAAAAGGAGTCATAATACGGTTAGTCAGCAATTTCCCACTCTCTCTTATCTGTCGCCGATATTCTTGCTTGTTTTTCCGTCTCTCTTTCTCATGGTCAGCACAGCAACAGTAATAGTTCGTGCTTCTCGGGGGGGAGGGGGAGGGGGATGGTTAACTCTGTACCCCATTGTCCATCAGGTCTGTTCATCACTCATAACACGTGGAATGCACATCCTGAGTCAGTGGTGGAGGCAGATACACTAGTCAAGTTTAAGAGACGACTAGACAGGTATATGAAGGAATTTAAGTTGAGGGGTTTTATGAGAGGCAACGATTGAAATTCGGCACAATATTGTGGGCCAAAGGGTCTGTAATGTGCTGTACTATTCTATATTCTATGTTATAATAATTTTTCTCTGTTTTGTTCAAGAAATCATACTTATAGGCATCTGTAATTACTCTGTTTTCCGACTGATACGACATCAAGATGCTGAAGAGAATATATCATTGACTGACATCGCATCGAATTCTTCAACAGTAATAACAGGATGAAGCACAGATAATGCCTGGATGTTTGTCGTGTAGGAGAAAATCTACTGAATCCCATGCAATACTGAATCATTTAGTGGATAAGAAGAGATTCTGCAGATGCTGGTGGTGCGGATCAAAAAGCGTAAAATAATGGACATACTTGCAGGTCAAGCAACATCTGTGTGGGGGAAGGCCTTCATGCTGACTATAAACTAGTAGGGAAAAAGCCAGACAGTTAAAAGTTCATCTTTTACTCTGGAATTTCTAACTCAGACAGTAAAAGGAGAGACTGGTAACATTCAAGCTAATCGGCAAATTAAATTATAGCAACAAGGCAAAGTAAAGTAACTCATTTAAAAAAAAACAACAAAAAATAACAACAACTACAGTTCACAATACGTGCTGGTACCAGCCCTCTATGCTGACAGTTTCAGTGTTTACTCTCTCTCCCTATGCACACACCGCGTATCAATGCATTCTGCCATGAGATACAGTTAAAAGAGAGACGATTTGATAATTGCTCCCTCCCACCCCACCCCCACCACCACCACCTTTATTTTAGGCTAATGAAGGCTCATGCAAGAAAAGTACATTCTTCTCTCTTTTCCGAATATGCTGCCTAACCTGATGGTATGTCCCAGCACTTTGTATAATGTAGCAGTACATTCGTAAAACAAATTAAAGCACCGGCCACTTAAAAATGGGTAACAAGATATGCTGCTGCCAATATGTACGCGGATTTATTTCTGTCTCTGCGTGACCAAATCTGTACAATTGCAATCAAATTATACAATAGAGACAAATAATCAGACCGGGTAACACATGAGCAAACCTTAAATAAGAAAAAATAAATGACAGTACACAGTACACTGTTTAGATTGCTAATGAGAAATTCAAAAATAATATTTGCCTTATCGTTCCCCAAACTACTTTAAATTGTTTTACTCAGTGTCGTCTTGCCCAATATCCTACGTCAGGACGAAATGATTTCTCCATTTATATAGCAAAACTGGCAAAGCAATACTTAATAAAGTTAAGTAGCAAATATTGGTAAACTTTACGTGATCAGTCGTTTGAATGTTTCTTATTTTTTTTCCAGTTCTATGAAAATATTTCAAACGAGAACGAATTTTGGAATGAGAATTTCATAATTATATTTGCAATTCGAAACCAATTAATGGTAACGGTGCTCGGTCATTCGTCTCCCCACTCTTTAACATGTACACAAATGTTTGATTTATCATAATTTCACCTGCATTGCTCCATCTATACCGCAAGTAAAAGCTGAAGAGACGAATTGTATAATTTTATTTATTTATTTATTTATTTATTTGTTTGTTTGTTTACTGTTTTGGGGAAACACAACAATTACTGTGCGCAGGAGACTTCAACATATACAATGAATACTTGTGCCTCACTCCAGAGATAAAGGAGATGGCACCTCGATTTAAAATGTCCTAAATATGAAAGTTATTATCACGACAATGCGTAATATACTGAAAAGTGTATTGTCTCCCTTTATTGGTCTACTTTCCTGGTGATATCTACTTCAGAATTCTTCAGTTTTTTTTTCTGTGAAAGCGAAGCAAAACAAGGCAAAGATATCGAAAGGAAAGAGTTAGAATTCGCTTCCTTCCTGTTAGCTGTTGCCAATGTTTACTCCATGATATTCTGATATTAATAATATTAATTTCCTGCTAAAACCTGTATGGTTCAGTGCATTACAATCATCCTATATATGTCTAATAACTACTATATCTTTCATTACCAAAAAAAAGAAAAAAAAACCGTTTCTGAGTTGATTTATGAAATTCAGAGGGGATCTGATTGACACATATAAGATTATTAAGGGATTGGACAAGATAGAGGCCGGGAATATGTTCCAGATGCTGCAAGAGTCCAGTACCAGAGGGCATGGTTTGAGAATAAGGGGTAGGTAATTTAGGACAAAGGAAAAACTTCTTCTCCCAGAGAGTTGTGGGGGTCTGGGATGCACTGACTCGGAAGGTAGTGGAGGCCAATTCTCTGGATGCTTTCAAGAATGAGCTAGATAGATATCTTATGGATAGGGGAATCAAGGGATATGGGGACCAGGCAGGAACCGGGTATTGATAGTAGATGATCAGCCATGATCTCAAAATGGCGGTGCAGGCTCGAAGGGCCGAATGGTCTACTTCTGCACCTATTGTCTATTGTCTATTGATTAGGAAGTCTGCCTGTAAAAACTGTCAGACAGTGCTGGTGGGTCAGAGTTTGCATTGCAAAGCATTGCTTCATTTTTTAAAATGTAAAATATTACCTGCATAAATTGGGTGGACATTTTCCGTCTTGTTTTGTCTCTCGCATCAGACTTTGTCCCTTAAAACATCTCGATGAAATTTGCCAGTTGCCATTTGCCCGTTCCTGCCCACACAAATAAATGTTGTCACCAGAGACTCTGACACAGGCCAGGTTACTAATGCTTCCACTCAGTGCCCAATTAAAAAAAAATATGTTTCTTTTTTTCCCTACCAGGTTTGCTCGTACAGGTGACAGCTGTTAACAATTCTGGCGTCGTCAAGATTCTAGTAACTAGCAGAAATCAGGATATTCATGATATTATGGACATGGAGTGATCGGTATCTGCTGACAAGATAAAATCGAAAGCGCATGAAGCACAAAAAGCGACAGTGTTCTAGTTCCATTTAAAGCTGTTAGGTCTCTGGCAATGTGGCAGTCTCCGTCCTGAAGAAACGGAATATTTGCATGTTTTCTGAAAGATGTCATCTTTACTTTTAGCCTGGCCAATTGACAAGCATCCCGATATGTCTCTTGTGTAATTTTCTAACGCAATGTGGTGCGATGAACTGCTGTGTCAAAGCATCATTTTTCACGACATATGCTCATGATATTAAATGTGATTCTAACTAAAATAACGATATCATCACCATTGATAACTGTAAGTTATATTACCTCTCGAAAATTTAATCTGCATTTATTTTTTCCGCTAGAAGTTCCTAATGATAACGTTGGAGAATGCTGAAGGATCACAAACAGTTCGTGTTCGAAGTAAAGGCTATATATTAAAATCTGTTGCACATCATGAGTCTAGTCAAAACTGATCTGTACAAGCATGCGCTGCCATGGTGTTTGCACTCCCAATCGTTGTGATTAGCAGCATTTTTTTTACTTTATGATAACAGACCGGTATCATCAAGAGAACTCGGTTAGGTCACGGAGTAGGTCCTGATTGCAGAGTTAAACGCTTATAGCTCCAACAATAAGTTCAACCTCATATTACATCAATGATATAATTAACGAAAACCCTGCATCGGATGTCATCACAACTGCACTTCAGTGTTTTACATTTCGGTTTTCTCTGCGTTCCCTGTTACTATATTAGCAGCTTCAAAATCAGAATCGGAATCAAGTTTATTATTACCGAAATTTGACGTGAAATTTGCTAACTTAGCAGCAGCAGTCTAATACCATGCATAACATAGAAGAGTGAAAAAATAGTAGTAATAATAATAATCATAACGATAAATCAATAACAGTATACATATATTGAATGTATTTAAAAAAAAACTTGCAAAATTCAGAAATAGTGTATATTAAACAATGTAGTGATGTAGTGTTCAAGGGTTGAACCTCCATTTTGGAATCGGATGGAAGAGAGGAAGAAGCTGTTCCTGCATAGCTGAGTGCGTGGCTTCAGGCCTCTGTACCTCCTGTCTGCTGGTAACAGTGAGAGAAGTGCATGCCCTGCCCACTGGAGTTCTTTAATAATGGAAGCTCCTTCCTGAGGCAGAGCTCACTACATCTATGTATTGGGATCAGACAGGCTGGCAAAAGCGCATCATTGAAGCAGTAAGTTACGTCTATCCCCACAGTGAGATATACTCCAGACATTTACAAATCAGTTGTGACAGATATTCCGAAATTTGAACCATTTACAAATGAGTTGTGTCGGATATTCCGAAATTTGGATACAGCACGGTGTTATTAACAATGGTTTGACAAATTTCAAAGATCAGAAAACGTGACTAATTTTGGCTGTGTGGGCGAATATAAGATGTTTACTGCTAATGCTGTAGGGTATTTCATGAGGTAGCTTTCTGTAGAAAGCAGTGTGTCCCGATGATATTGTTTCAGTTTCGGTTTAAAATACAGTGCTGAAAAGTTCAAATTATGATAGCCAATCATGACTGTTAAAGGCAAAGCTCAGAGGAAAGATACCTGTGGTATTTTTCTTTGGAAATGGAGTGAGCAGATCGGGAAAGACGACCTTAGCATTCGATTCGAGGGAAGATGGCATTGCAAGCGTCCCCCGTAAGTTGAAGGTGTCCAAGATGGAAAGTTCTACCGGTAATCTTAAATGATAGAGGGGCGCCGTAAGTAACGGGCATGCCCAGGTGTTGAAAGAAACGTGCTTCAACACTGTGCACATTTACAGTGAGGTAATTGCTACAGGCCCTTCTTTAATATTATTATTATTATTTAAATTTTAGTTGTTATTTTCCACTTAATAGCTTGGTTGATAAAGTTAAATTAGCAAATACATTTTCCTTAAAATTATATGTAGTATGCAATCTGCTATTTCTTTCCGACGGATAATTGCACATGGGCAGCCTTTATACAACATTCGCTGAAATCGGGTTTCTGTTAATCGAAACACCCTAATTTCGCTGTTTGGTTGGACCAAAATCATACCAACCCTAGAAGTACATTGTTTAAGAAAGTTGACATTCTCCCTTCTGAGTCCAGTGGCTTTCAGCAAAGCTGGCTAACGAGCCTAATTTCTATAGAAGCCCAATGACTGAGATTCCATGATACAGAAAAGAACTTGGTCTGTGCTTCACCCGACAACCACCAAGCGTAGGTGGGGGTTGGCATGCCCCTCTGACGTACACACTGGAACAGGTAGGAATTCAGAACAAATAGGACACATAGGCGGACTGCCGAAAGAATAATATACAGCATTGAAAATACCATGTTAATAGAATGACAGGGAGTTGAATAAATTGATGAGTCATCAATTCTATACCAATTGAGGCAGTTGCAAAACAGAGGTATAGAAAACCAGAACTACTCCAAAGACAAAGAATTAGACATACAATCCAAAGACAACACGTAACAAAAACATTCAGAAAATGTGTCATTGAGAAAATGCAGTACACACACTAAGTGAGAAAAAAATCGTTTTTTTAACGAAGGCTGGTTGAGGCACCTGGTAATCTCTGACTGCGCTGCAAGAACATCTACTTATTAGGAATACTGCGAGCAGACAAATATACAGTTGTCAGTCTTGTATCCATCGCCATTCAGTACACCCCATCCTCACGTTACGCTTCAATTAAACTCGCCGTCTGTAGTTTGGCCCTAGAATCAGCTGTTTCGTCTTCACAGTGTCTTCACACACTGCATTTGCATGTGTACCAGTGGCACAATCTTTTACCCTCCTTCTCCAGTACCAAGGCAGAAGTCAAGTTTTTTTTTACAGTGACATACAAAAGTTTGGGCAGAAGATGGTTTGCAAAAGATGGTGTTTCGTCTCCAAGTGCTAAGGTCAAGACGGATACCGCGATGCGATTGTGGAACATCCTAAAGTTGGAGTGTGAACAGACAGATGCAGTGACAGAACATTACAGAACAGGAACAGAACCTTAGGTACATCAGGTGCGTGCCGTCATGAGATTCGGCATTGTCACTTCTACCCTCACGTGACCCATAGATCTCCATACCAAGCCCATCCATATAATTAACTAAACCTCACTTGAAAGTAGAAATGAAAGGTTAATGGGCGGAGCTTAATGAACATAGCGCAGAACGGCGACTCCTTTGCTTGCATCATCGGAATCAACTCTAGTTCCATCTTTAATATCTCCATTTTCCCTTTAGGTTTATTTAGAACACCCTTACCTCGAATCGCATGCTGTCCTAGATTCTTTGCGGCAATTGGGCCAGCTCTCGGTGTTTCACGACTGGCCGTTATCCGACCTGCCAAAGGCGTGACCGAAGGCTTCGGCCCGCGTTTGCAGGACAAGGATCTCGGGGCTCTTGAGATGGGCGGATCAAACGTCGATGTCCCGACAGACTGGTTTGTCTGGAATCCAGAGGATCTTTGGCTGCTTGCCCATAGACCCGATTAGGAATTCCTCCTCATCACTATTCTACATGGACACCTCATACTCTGATATGTCCTCTGGTCCACGACTTACTGACTTTAGGAATTATCGTCTTCATATCGCATCTATGTAGGTCTTCGAAATATTGATTGTTTTCAATAACATCCCTCCTCTTTTAAGTTCTTCTAAATTCCATGGAGAAGAGGGCCGAAGTAATCAATCGTTTCTCATATGATAAACCTCTTATTCGCAGTATCATTCTCCTGAACCTCATGTAATCACGGTCCGATGTCAACACTTCGTTGCTTAAAAAAGAAAACCCGACGATGCTCACAAGTGAGGCCACATCATTGCCTTATAAAGTCTTAGCATTAGCTCATTATGTATTCATTCTCGTCCTCTGCAATCGAATGCTAACATTTCTGCAACCTTTTTGCCTCACCTTCGGTACCCACCTCTGCAGCTTTAGTATTGTCACTATTCACCAGCAGTGAATCAGAAAAGGCACCCTTTATTTCAGAAAACTTGTCTGGATGAATGTGTGTCGACGAGAACATACTGAAAATACCCGAATCAAAAGCTGTGGGTGAACCAGTAAATTCGTAGGCTCTGAGGGATAGATCAGTGGCACTCAGGTCCGCCCATTCAGAGCTATTCAAGAATACCAGATAAAACTTACCGAGTGCTCGCTCAGGAACAAAAGAAACATGACGAAGGAGGTTAGAGACGGACTCAGATGCACATCAGCTGTAGCAGATTATCGAAAATGCGGGACTGAAGGTAAAGCCTCCAGGATGCAATTTAGACACACTGAGTTAGTGTAACTGTGGCACCATCTTAAACAAGGCAAGAAAACAGAAATGTCAGAAATCAACTTTTAGATACCCCTCCCGTTCACATGAACGTAACCCGACAGTATTTGTGGAGAATGGCATTGCTCTCGGAGATCCTCTTCGACCTCCCGTAGCAATTACACCAGGGCGCTTTGCGTCTAAACCCAACCTTAGGAGAAGCTAATGTATCTGAACTTGTCAGACATCTTTTTTTAGTGAGCGCCAGAGCGAATTCGATACAGCCGTTGTGTCTCTAGGACATGATGACAAGCTGTAGCATACAATTTTATTTTTTAAACCCGGGCCTATAGCAGTTGGAATACATTGAAGTGTTCAAGCAACAGAAAGTGCGCGTTTGGCTATTGGAGCATCGGAACCGATTACTCTGATGATACCGATATTGCATCACACACCTCACAGAATACGTTCTCTCCTGGAGACAAGGAAACTGCAAATGACGTGTGAACAAAGACGATCAAAGTGGGCCACCATGTTATTACCTGCTGACAAAACCGTACAGAAATTAACGGATAGTCTCGTTCACCCAGGCAGTTTCGTAAGGACGGAGTGGAAGCCCAGTGGACCTCATAGTGCGAATTCATAAAAGATCATGAGGAGTTAATCATACCAGAAACGCCCTTAGAATGAAGTGATATATTGTCTTTTTTGTGGGTTGGTACTATGATGGTATTCCAAGAACAGGATCGCTTGTTGTGGATAAAGAGGGGAAGTTACCGACAGGATGGAAACACCCGGGCTAAGATCAACAGAAGATAGAATAATAAAAACGTCGCAAGACTCCGATAAATCAGGTACGGACAGCGGATGAACATTTTTATAGTCAGTAGATATGCATTTGGAGTAGTTTATATGCAGCTTGGAGAAGGCGATATGATTTGACCTCCTCATGAGTGCATATACTTTATATCATGGAGAAATTAGAAGGTTTTATTTCAAGCTGTTAATTTGGTAAAAGGACCCGCAGGCACAGCCTTGATGTAGAGGCATGGAGGGCAAAGTTGATGCCGTCCAAGCTTCAGGAATTTTGTTATTTCGGTTATAGAGAAAACTGTGTTTGCTGTTATACAGATTGACCTTTTACTCTGTAATTAGGATGTAGTACGTTACGTAAATAAATCTTCTTGGAAGCACAATTCTGTTATCAAAAAATAGCTTTGCTGCTCATTTCATGAACTGCGACTTAAAATCACTGCTAATTTTACGTGAAGGGAAATCAGCATTGACTTGTCTCCAGGAGCATAACTCGCCCATTTCTTTTTTTCAAATAAGCTCTCTTTCTGATCTTTCAGTTTGCTCTGACACCATCATTGGGAATTTCTAGAACAAAAACGTAGAATGAAAATTCCTCAAGTAATATTATGCTGGAAACGATGCATTAATTAGAATCAGCAGTTTACCATCTCTAGCATAAGTCGTAAAATGTGTTGTTTTATAGCAGCAGTACATAGAATGTTAGGAAATTGCATAAACGGTTATTTCGGGATGCTCGTTAATTGACTAGCCCGAAATCAAGGAAGAGATCTTTGGGGAAACATGAAAATATGCTGCCTCTTCAGAACAGAGAGTGGCAATGTACAAGATTCTTAACAGCTTTAATGTAAGGTTGAGCAATGCCGGCTTCAGTACTTCATGAGCTTTCGGTAAATTCTTGATAGTAGACATCGAGTACACCATTTCAAAAATTTAACGAACGCAATCGATTGCTGATGCTCACTGGATTCCTAATGACGTCCTAATAGTTGTCACGTTGCCCCTGGGGACACTACGTTCGAATTATTCATAGTTGGGACTATCTGCATCCGAATTGGAAAAGCACTTGGTCTATTGGACAAAGAACGGAAACGTTAGTAACATGACATTAATCCAATTCTCCGCTGACGATACTTAATTGTTTGTGCACGAATGAGCGAATGCCCAATATCAAATTTCCTCGCAATGTTATCTGCTCCGTAGCTTGAGCCAAGGGAGAAAAAAGAGACGTATACAGTCTAATTTGTCGTGCAAATTATACTTCTATATATGCAACTTTCAAGCTGTGTAATGCTGACTGTGCGCCTGCAGTTTATTCTGACAGTCTTTGAAGAGAAACTTGTGAAGCAATTCATGAAAATATTACTCATGTATTTTTAGCGAGAGAAACCCAACATGCATAACATGACAAGAATGCAGTGAACTTGATGGCTTATAGTATAAAATAAAATAAATGCTAACAAAATATCATAGAGTAAACACTAATTAAAATTAACGTATCGGCAATTAACATAAATATTTTTCAGTCTTTCCTTCCGATATCTTTCCGCAATTGTCGTCATTTTTTTTTTTCTAATTAATAGAGCTATCTTAGAAAGCGTGGACGTCTTAAGAGATTTAAATTAGAAGGTGGCGCAACAAAGACAGGAAATCCATTTGGCAGTACTTTACACACAGTCCTTTTCCTCATTTTCGAAAGGAATTTTAAATCGAAGTATCTTCTTCGTTGTGTCTATGATTTAAACTTTGTTTCCAAAAACATCACAATATATCGTCGAAGGTTCAGCTTTGATATTGAGGGAAATGTAAATATTTATTCTGATTTCACGTCCGCAAAGTCACCTATATGCCGTGCTGTTGAGCGCGAAATTACGATATAATCAAAATATTTTCTCATGTTAAAATCATTGGAAGGTACATGAATGAATTACTGAGCACTGACTATTAATCCGTTTAGAATTGTCAATAGTATCAGGAATTTCTCTTCAGATGTGCGCTTTCGTTTGGATTATTTTCATAGTGTGTGAAAAACAAACTGATGAGAACTCGACTGTTCGATCTCAAACGCGTTGACAACATTTGCAATTCCAAAAAGAGAGAAGAAGCTATTTGGTCTTCGATCTTCTACCTGTATCTCACTTATGGTGTTCATCGAACCCTTGTGCGTGCGATCGAAAGAGAAAATTTCCTCTGGACTGTTCCTCGCCGTGCATGGGTGGGATCGCCTTTGTTATTTTGTTTTAACTTTTTTTAGATGCTATGTTGTCAATCTTTCTTTTCACTGGATTATTTGGACTTTGCGGTATATCAGACGAATGTCTTTATATCCGATTATTTTTAGTCCTGAAGCAGGTTCTCTGCCTGAAAAAAAAAAAAAAAAACAAGTCTATTCTTTATTCTTCTCTATAGATGCCGCATGATCCTAAATTTCATCATCTATTTGTATTTGTTAATCTGGATTCTTTCCATCTGCAGAGTCTCTCGTGTTTTTACTCTGTGGAGTTCTGTTCCTTGTCCATTTACCTGCCTGTTTTCCAGAATAATTGTCTATCCTTCAATCTGTTATTATAGTTATAACATTCAAGGCGATGTCATCCTTTGAAACTTCCTGTTTAAAATCTTGATAGCGAATCAGTCTGCAAAGAAAATATTGAACAAATCAACAAATGCCTATAAGTAGACTTCTATGACCAATACACAATGATATTGGTAAATTTAGTATCAAATTGTTATTCAATTCTACCAATGTATAACATGAAGAACATCTTATTTCCGGAGTTAAGAAAATATTGTATTTTTTTTCTTCAGGGAACATCCTATCGTTAAGTAAATAAAAGAACAAAAAATAAAATAAACATAAAGAAGGAAATGGACGTACCTGATAACCCTCTTAGGATCGCAACTCTGTTTAATATTCTGCAAATTGTCTGCGGTGAATCGGTTGGCCTGATGCTCGTCATGTGCAGAATTGCTCAGATCCAGCACCGTCAGTGAACGATTTTCAATGAGAGCAGAGCTTAAATCTTCCAGGCAGTCATCTGTAAGCTTGTTGGACTTCAATCTGCAACGTAAGTGAAATATTAAAGTACGTGCCAATTCAATAAATTGATCACGCAATAAAAGGAAAAGAGGGAAGAGTTAGGCTACTGGAACCCTCAATACGATTTTTATTATCTGTACTGGTATCAGTTTCTCCTCTCTGCCCAGTGACTGATAGCATCTGGTCAAATTCTGAAAGAAGTGTTAAAATAATAGATCCACCATCTTCGAAGCCTTTTTTTTTACTATGAGTTCCCGACGATGCGCCTTCCTTTAGCCATGTGAATATTTGGACATCAAATTGTGTTTTAAGCAGTTTCCTCCATGCTGTTTGAAATTTGTCATCATGTTATCTTTGTAGTCTTTGTAGTGTCCTCCATAGAGAAGATAGCTGAAACAATCGTGTCCAGATTGTTTTTGTGTTTGTAGTTTGTCTTTATTTGCCCTTTAATCAGGATTTATATTTACTCTTTCCAATGACCCTGTTGTATTCCTATGTTCCACTGTGAATGCGGGCAAGAAAAATGAAGCGCAGTGAGAATTTGTTGACAAATACGTATGTTGATAATCCATTTACTATGTACTTGAAATGTTGTTATTTTTTTTGCTTTCTTTGTATTACTTTCTCTAAATATTCCAGCAACGACGTGAGGTGTCTTATTCCTACCTGCATATCGAGAGAAACTCTGATTATTTTACTGTCGTTGCAGGTAGGTTTTCGCTCAATTTTCTGTTTTCCAATGAGACTTCTAGTCTTTTTCTAATTTATCCTAAAATATTCCAAGTCTCCTAGACTACCAACAAATTTCGCGTTATGTACCTAAGACTTATAAATATGTTCTGCATTCCATTGTTACGTACGGTTTTCTATCTCATTGAATCAATCTTTCCATTTCAGACCAATTCCTTTAGAATGTTATCGTCAAGTTGTTTGAATAAGTGTTTTTGTAAAAGCATTTAAACAAATTTCAATCTGAAAGAAATTCAAATCACTGGAATGTTATACTCTCACTGTCCGGTTAGTACTGCGGACAATCCGCATTTCAATGCGTGTATGACCATTATCACCATTAACCTGCCACTGTTCATAGGCTAATCTGTCTCCCTGGTTGTTTTAGCAATCCATCCCGTTACCTCAAAGGATACACCAATACATTTGCACAATTTAATCTGAAACCGAAATTTGAATCTTACCTATGCATCACGAATTCTGTTATATTTAGGTCAATACCTTCCACGGGATGTTCATCGACAAGATCTCTTATAATTTCTTCCTTGTTATTGGATTTAAATAACCGTTCTCCCCATAGGCTCCAAAATATGCAATTCAAAGCATTTCCATCACATTTTGCTATAACACGATGCCAGCAATATCTACTTTTTTGGGATTCATGAAGCTACCCATTTGCAGACAAAAAAAAGAGAGTAGTGTTCGCTCCTCTGCTTTAGATTAAGGGCTTTCTTGCAACTCGCATCAGCGATTTCCCGTCATTATCCAAGCAGATGTCAGATAAATCCGATTCCAATGGAACAGTACTGGTGTCAGGATAATATGAATTGATTTTTTTTTACGACAGCCCTGAATAATCCTCTTATCTGTTTCCATATTTGTTCTTTGCTAACTTTCAAAATAAACCGTATTGTCATAGGTTAGGTGAATATCATCGCACACACTTTCGGACGGATCTGTCCCCGCGGCCTGACGGAATATACCCCAGACTGCTCCATGAGCCGTGAGAAGAGATTGCAGAGCCTTAGGCGAGGATGCTTATGTCCTCGTTATCCACGAGAATGGTATCGGAGGATTCAAGGGAAGCGAATGTTGTCGCCTTGTTCAAAAACGTTAATAGGGACATTCCGGGTAATTATAGAACAGTGAGCCTTACGTCCGTAGTGGGAAAGTCGTTGAAAAAGATTCTTAGAAATATTATCAATGGGCATTTAGAGAATCATGGTCTAATCAGGGACTGTCAGCATAGCTTTGTCAAGGGCAGATCTTGTCTAACAATACTGATAGAGTTCTTTGAGGAGGTGACCAGGCATATAGATGAGGGTAGTGCGGAGGATGTGTTCTACATGGATTTTAGTAAGGCATTTGACAAGCTTCCACATGGAAGGCTTATTCAGAATGTCCGAAAACATGGGGTCCAGGGAAGTATGGCTTGGTGGATACAGAATTTGCTTGCCTGCAGAAGGCAGAGTGTCGTGGTTGAGGGAGTACATTCGGATTGGTAGGACCTCTGCTTTTCATGATTTATATTAACGACCTGTATATGGGGGTACAAGTGTAGGTTGGCAAGTTTGCATGCGACACAAAGGTTGGTGGTGCTGTGGATAGTGTAGAAGATTGTTTAAGATTGCACAGAGACATAGACAAGATGCAGAAATGGGCTGAGATCCCTGAAGGTTGCCTCACAAGTAGATACGGTAGTTAAGAATGCTTATGCGGTGTTAGCTTTCTTAAGTCGATGGACAGAGTTTAAGATTCGGATTGTAATAAGGCAGCTCTATAAAGCTCTGGTTAAGCTACATTTGGAGTACTGTACCCATTTCTGGTCGCCTCACTATAGGAAGGATGTGGAAGCATTGGAAGGGGTACAGAGTAGATTTACCAGGATGCTGCCTGGTTTAGAGAACATGCATTATAATCAGCGATTAAGGCAGCTAGGGCTTTACTCTTTGCAGATAAGGAAGAAGAGAGGAGACATGATAGAGATATACAAGATATGAAAATGAATAGATAGAGTAGACAGCCAGCGACTCTTCTCCGGGGCACCACTGCTGAATGCGAGATGGCTTTACGGTAAGGGGTGGGAAGTTCAAGGAGGATATTAAAGAAATGTTTCTTACTCCGAGAGTGTTTGCTTGATGAAATACACTGCCTAAGTCTGAGGTAGAGGCAGATACACTAGGAAAAATTAAGGGACTACTAGACAGGTATATGTATGAATTTAAGATGGGGAGTTTTATAGGAGGCAGGGTTTAAGGGTTGGCAAAAAATTGTGGGACGAAGTGCCTATACTGTACTGCAGTAGTCAATGTTCTATGTTCACACACACACACACACACACACGCGCGCGCGCGTGTGTGTGCAACACGCGCAAAGTACCAGGTAATAGAAGCTAGTCTTGCTAGAATTGTGTTGAGAGCTCAGATGGTTCAGATCACATCTTGGGATAAATCGGGTTGTCTAAATCCATAAACACAACAGTTGAATGAGAAATGACTGCTTAATTTCAAACATTTAGATGAATACTCACTCTAGTGTATTCACTTTGCAATGAACGTTCTTCAAAGCTTCAGAGACGCACCTCAGCCCAGCATCTTGCAGGTCATTTCCGCTGAGTCTAAACACGCATAGCAAGAATAAATAATTAATCGAGGCAAAATAGATGCAACCTTAATTTTCACAATTTGTCGCCCCTTTTGACTTGATATCTGTGATAATACAGGAAACGCAATTAAAATTTAACTACATTATCGTGCAATTCAGTTATTCATATTATATGAAAATAAAACTGAGGAGATGTTTTGCAATTACTAAAATTGCAAATTTCCACGCAATCCTAAATAAAGGATGAAGTATAAAATGCACTTTAGTGCACACATCCTTCCGAATCAAGATGGCTTTCAAAGTCAATTGGATCGCAACTTCCAATTACCTTTCCTACACGTCAGTCCTTGCCCCCCTCTATTTCGGTGATGGACCAGATTCAGTCTGGACGACAAACAAATGATCTTCCGGCAGTACGGCCTCCAACCTGCTGGCCTGAACGTCGCTTTCCTGAACTTCAGTAAATGCCCAGCCCTCACCATTCCCGTGCCCCTCTCGGATCTCAACTCTTTACCTGCCCACGCCTCCTCTAGTGCTTCTGGTCCCGCCTTTCATGTATGGTCTTGTACATTCTCCGAATAGATGCCCCATTCTCTAGCTCTTTATGTTGTTCACCTATCGCAGTGGTCTCTAACCACCGGGCCGCGGAACCCTACCGGCCGCAAAGCATGTGCTACCGGTCCGCGATGAAGCGATGTGATTAGGCGATATGAAACAATATGAGTCAGCTACACCTTTCCGCATTCCCTGTCACGGCCAGTGTTGAACTTGAATGCACACGAGGTCATCAGGTCGCCTAAACGCAGTGATACCCTCGCGCCAGGGATCACTGATTGGACTCGGCTAACCGGAGAGAAGTGCCGTTGGTACTGGCCTGGAGCGCGGACAGATGGGCGCCGCCAATAAACCTCTCTAGCACGTCGAATGTTCGTGGGTAATCCGGTGCTAAAATATTCGCAGATGTCCTAATTTGGGCTCAGTGTTTCGTACGTAGCCGAGCAGCTACCTCACTGCGATCTGCTGAAGTCATCCCTCTAGCCAAACTTCTGTCGGCCGATAGCTCCAACAAGCGGGAGTGGCGGTGGGGCACGTGATTTATCGCACTCCTCGCTTGGTCGATCATTCTCTCCGGACTGCGACCACCGCGGCCCCGGCACGGCCCTTACCTTGTACTCTCACTGGTGTGTTGAAATGATATACGTTCATAAGAGGAAAATATGTGCTGTGTGTTTAATATTCAAACGTTACTATAAATGTTATGATGCTCTTGACTTATCACGATATTCATGCGAGGAAAATATGCACTGTGTGTTTAATGTTAAATTCGTTAGATAAGCCCTTTTCGAAAATAAATTGAGTGTATTAGCCACTTCTAAGTGGCTTATCACCTGTATTCCGGTCGTGATTAAGACCACACGGCTCCCCGCCCCTCACAGTTGGACGGTCCGCCAGGATATTCTCAATATTAATCTGGTCCGCGGTGCAAAAGTGGCTGGTGATCTCTCACCTGTTGCCTTCCTGTCTCGTTATCTCGCCCATGTCCGTCTCCCGGTTTCATCTATCACGTACCTCGTTTATATTCGTTCTCCTCCCCCACCTTCTTGCTCCAACTCCTATATATTTTTTTTATCTAATCCTCTGAAGTACCCCGGCCCTAAATGTCGACCACTTAATCTTTTCCACAGAATCTATAACAGCATTCCTTCAACATTTTTTGAGTGTTCCATAGAGAGAAACGACTTGGTGTCGACAGCGATGTGTTGCGTCATAATTCAACCAGCCAAAAGATGCCCCAAAGGTAGACGCTCAATTTGATCTCAAGTATTGAAATACAGGCTGCAAACCGGAAGTGTGGAGTCTTCGTGCTCTCGCAGATGTGCTGCATCCTAATTAACCGAGCACAGAAATATCACTGAATTTGTTCTCAAATTCTGGGTAAAATGCAGCAGATCAGAGAGACATAGCGTGATCTCCCCCCAGTTAGATCCTGGACACTAATGTGTCCATCCAATTTCCGGGCTTGTTTCATGTCACTCTGTAAATTCCTATCAATGAACTGACAGAAATGTATTTCAATTGTTCTTGTAACCCTCTTCATGCCGATTTCGTTGAGATTCAGATGCAGTTTAATTCGTTCCCATCTCACCTGAAAACCGTGTCATCGAGTTCACAGCATAGGGAAAAATACTGTACATTTCCCTGTGGGAAATTCTGTGAGCATTCACCATATCTGTGCTTTCATAAGAACCTACTTCCTACTGCAATGAACAGTCTCCAAGCTTTCCTAACCTTTTTCCATACCTCAACACACAGCATTTCCACTTTTGACGAGAAAGGGGATACATAACTGTTAAGGTAATAAATAATCTGCGTAGTTTACGGTGCTTTGTTATGAACAGTGGTTGTACAAAGATATAATTGCTTCATTTATGATAAAGATTGGAGATCGTTTGGAAAGAAGCAACGCAAGTGCGATGATGCCACATTTTATTCGGCATTTAGGCTGACAGCAAATTCACAAAACATTTTGATAAAGACCTAAAAGAGACGATAAAAAAACAAAAAAACAAATAAAAAGAAAAATAAAAGGCATAGGAGCACAGAGTGATATTGAAATTTTACTTTTGTCTCTGAAGATTGCTCTTGTAGACATCTGCAGATTCATTCAGCGCCCTTTTTTAGGTAGAGGAATGCAATCCATTACTGACTTCTGCTGCAGTAGCTCTTCTTCTTCAGGTCTGGACATGCTCTGCGTTCAAAATGGATTTTTGCACATCACCGTCGTAACGTGTAATTACTTGAGCCACCGTTGCCTTCCTGTCAGCTTGAAGCAGCCTGCTAATTATCGGCACACAAATATGCAGCTCACCAGATAAATTTCTGTTTTGTTGTTTTTTTTTGCTATCTCACCATTCCATGTAAGCTTTAGAGACTGTTGTCCATGAAACCTTGTGGGGATGAGGAGGTTCTGAGATATTTGAACCAATTAACTGAAAGGAGTACATATCGACGCATGCTACAAAGCAACCGAAATTGTTTCTCAGTTTAATGTAGCTCCCCAGAAAACCCTTGCGCATTTTTTCACCATCAATGAACACAATACACAACATAACAAGTATGAAAGCAAGTTGAAACTGATCCACGAACCTTCTAAATCCTCCACCACAACTGGAATGTATATAGTTGGCGACACATTCATAGAAACATAGAAACGCAGTAAACCTACAGTTCAATACAGGTCCTTCGGCCCACAAAGCTGTGCAAATATCCGCAAATATCATCGCCAGATGTACAGCAATCTCCTTCCTCGCATCCCACGGTAGGCTGAAGAACATTTCATCCGGACCCGGCGACTTATCTAACTTGATGCTTTCGAAAAGTTCCAACATATCCTCGTTCTTAATATCTACATCCTCAGATATTTCAGTCATCACTACAATCACTAAGGTCCTTTTCCATAGTGAATACTGAAGTAAAGCATTCATTATTTACCTCTGCTACTACCTCCGATTCCATGCAAACTTTCCCACTGCCGTACTTGATAGGTCATATTCATTCACGTCGTATCCTCTTGCTCTTCACATACTTGTAGAATGCCTTGGGGTTTTTCTTAATTCTGCCCGCCAAGGCCTTCTCATGACCCATTCTGGCTCTCCTAATGTACTTCAAAGCTCCTTTCTAGTAGCCTTATAATCTTCTAGATCTCTAACATTGCCTAGCTCTCTGAACCTTTTCTAAGCTTTTCTTTTCTTCCTGACTAGATTTATTACAGCATTTGTACACCATGGTTCCTGTACATTACCATAACTTCCCTGCCTCATTGAAACGTACCTATACAAAACTCTACACAAATATCCCCTTAATATTTGTCAAGATACTTCTGTTCTTTTCCCTGAGAACATGTTTCCAATTAATGACTCCAATTTCCTGTCTGATACTTTATAATTCCTCTTACTCCAATTAAACGCTGCTCTAACCTTTCTGCTCCTATCTCTCTCCAACGCTATTGTAAAGGAAGCAGAATTGAGATAATTATATCCAACATTCTGTCCCACTGAGACATCTGACAACTGACCAGGTTCATTGCCCAAAACCAAATCAAGTACAGCCTCTTCTCTGTCATCATATCTTCTAAATAATCAGCAGAAAACGATGGTCATGTCTTGGAGATTCTGAGACTTCTATCCTCCAGGCTACCATCTCTTTTCGCTGGTACCATAAGGCAGAATGTTTACAGAAACCACAAGTATCAGATGGTCATAGGCAGGAACAGTTATTGCATAACAACTACTAGCCTACTAACCAGGTGTGGATAACCTAATTTCACCAAAATTCTGTACTGATTTTACGAACTAAGAATTTAATTTCAAGTTTTTTTTTTGCTTGTTACACATCAGTCTCACTTTTTATTTGCAATACATTTCTTCTTTTACTTTCCAGCCTCTGTCTGTCGATTTATAAGTATTCATAAAATTCAATTGTTCATATTTTTCTCTTGAATAGTCTGCAAGAAAATTGATCTGAAATTGATATGTCTTAATATATACGTAGTTTGATAATGTATTTTCCTGAAACTTTTGAACGCCGTGTATAATTTTGTTCACCTTATTAAAGACGTAATTTTGCTGGTAAGAACGAAAATTGATGTGGCTGTCCTGACGAAGGGTCTCGGCCCGAAACGTCGACAGTGCTTCTCCCTATGGATACTGCCTGGCCTGCTGTGTTCCACCAGCATTTCGTGTGTGTGCCAGAATGTTGCCAAGAATGGAGAGCCTGATTTTGAGGACTGAAAAAGAATGTTCGAAGGACAACCTTCCTCAGGTGGTATCTGAAGCAAGTTGCTAGATGAGGACAGTTGAGAGAGTTGCAGGCAGGGCAGTTAAAATATATTCAGATACGTGGGAAAGTTTCTGAGGGATATTGAGTCTAACGGAGTTAAAACATCTTGGTTGTCACAGCTAATTTAGGCCTATGGATATGTTCCGTGATATCGTACTTTGTGACTCTAAACCTCTGATCTAAGGAATTTCACATCTATACTGATAGCCCGAAAAATACAGTTCTCTCATTAGCTTCTGAATGCACTCATCATGCTGTCGTGGATAAAGGATAAAATTTGATTCCTTGACGCTATTAATTCAACGCAAACACCGCCCTGGCTTAATGCCTCTAATCCCAGCTTTCACAATGGAGATTTGAGATTTTCGATCACAGTGATTTTAAACATGTAATACCGAACAAAACTGTCTCTACGGCCCACAGCGGCGCACCGAGCATCAGGCAAAATAAATTGGTCACATCTGTCCGCGCATGAACTACATTTCTCAGTGTTGTTACATAACAAAGTTCCCATTTGGTGGATGAGCATACAGACCTAATAGGTGTTTTCTTTAATACATTTACAGCTAGATATTTTGTGGTCTGTACCATCACTGCTTAGGAATATAGAGCTACTTATTACTCGAAGCTTTATTTTCAATCTGGAAGTAATATATCATAATATTATGTGGAATGGGCTGCCGGCGACGGTGGTGGAGGAAGATACAATGAGGTCTTTTAAGAGACTCTTGGAGAAGTACACGGAGCCTCGAAAAAAAGAGGGCTATGGGTAACCCTAGGTAATTTGAAAGTAGGTACATGTTCGGGTCAGCATTTTGGGCCAAAGGGCCTGTAGTGTGCTGTAGGGTCTCTATGTTTCTAAATCCGGGAACGCTCACCTGAAGGGTAATGCAGGAATCCCATTACCTGATGGACAGAAACAGCTGACAAATCTGGATCCCCAAAACCATCTCAAGGAATGTGAAAAACGCAAAAACATGTTGGCGTTTTCAGCAATATACTGAAGTCGTGAAACGAATACATACATACATAAACTAATTATGATAACAATTTTGTGCTATCAATGAGCGATTATATGGTTGGGCGAGAGCAGTTTAAATGCGTTCAACTTCCACTCTCGACAGTCGATTATATATCCATCTTGGCTTTACGCTTGTGCCCAAACTGTATCTTATCTGTTCACGGGGGATGTCCAGGCTGATATAGCCATTGACATGAAATGACTATCGGAAAACAATTTCAGAGAGAACGTTGCAACGCTACTTAATATAAAGATGCATTATGACAGTAGTTTAATGTGAAGCTAAGTGTATGCACGCAAATTGCACAGCTTTGTTAATGAGCATACTATTTGGAATAGCAATTGTATAAATCGTAAGAAGGGAATTTTGATGCTCAGATTCAAGGCTTGAAGATTTCGCAAATGTAAATTGAAATAGTAATACTTATAGATAAGTAAATCCCTTGTCTGTTAATATGGAAATTAAGCGGCCTATGAAATAGACGGAATCAGAGAAGGTTTACATTGATTCAATAGACACTGCATGGGCTATTTCTCCAATTATCATTGTCAATGATTAAACAATTGCATTTGCATTTGTTTGTCACGTTGTCCCTGTGACCACGTGGGTGTCCTCCAGGCGCAGCGTCATTTTCAAACTGTACAAAGAAGGGATCGTTGAGGAGTTAATAGCTCATAGTAAGTTGTCTTTGAATAGACGGTTGTTAAATATATGTTTACTGGGTGGAAGGAACTGTTCCACGCTCTGCTTCAAATAAATAAATAAATAGACAAAAAAACAAACAAACTAATAAATAGATAGATAGATAGATAGATAGATTGATAAATAGTCTTATATTAACGAGTTTGATAAATTACCTGAGAATTTCACATTTGTGGAGAACGGATTCCAATTGTTGTATTCCTTCCAGCTGTAAACGGCATGAAGTGAGATCCACTTCTGTAATTGTTTCAAGGCAGGTTAACGTTGTCCATATCACGGTGCTGTCGGAAGGTCTGAGAACGCGTTGATTAAACTTTATTGCCGGTATACTTGTCAATGCATTTTTCGTTAGTTGCAGGTCTCCAAATTCAGATAAACAGTGTAGAATGTTTAAAAACTTGTTCTGGGTATACTTTCTCTCCAAATTTTCGATGCGCCTTTTGATTGTTTCTGAGAGCCAATCAGAGATACACAGGGATACATCATCAATACATTTGCCCAGTAGCCCCTCTAGAAGATCAGTTGATTGCCCTGAGCAAAGGCCGACAAGAAATCGTGAAAATATATTCCATCTGTCGTCGGTAGACGTGAACGTCTGGTCTAATATTCTTTGCAATTCAATTCCCTTTGCATGTAGTCGTTTACTAAGAGCGGCAACAAAGTCCCGAACAAAGGCGTGCGTGAATTTATAAACAGAAGCATTCATAGTGTTGTCCTGGACTTGAACCATAAATGTAGAGGCAAAATTGGGAAGATAGAAATTCAGATCACTTAATTTATCCAATTCAAACGATTCTTTATTATTAGCAATTCCTGTGTAGGCTAACTCGCCCAGTTTATGGAAGCTATTTCGGGAGAATTTCACATTATAACCGCACCTGTCCAGGAGGATTTCACAGTAGGAGGAAAACACCCGAGAGTTGTTTATCACATACGCTGTCCTCTCTCCTTGTATTTGTTGTGACTTCAGTGAAGAGCTGAGTGCCGAACAGAATAAAGGGTTACGGCACATGCTGCGCAATATGTCACTCTGCTCAATGAGTTTTATTACATTCGCTTGTAGCCCATTTCTAAGAAAGTATTGTTTCACTTGATCAGCGGTGAACCCGATGATTTGGAATGTTGAATCTATGAATGCCTCGGGCAGAGTCTCAAGGTTCCACGGCCGGGTTGTGATCAGCACTGAGCATCCCCTGAGCATGTCTCCCTGCAAGAGGGACTTAACAATGTCGGACACTAAGCAAAGAGATTGTGGTTCCAAGTACTCTTGCTGTTTGTTGTCTTTCTTCATCTCGTCCTGATAATAAATTATTCCCTCAAATTGATCGAAATCTTCAAGTATAAACAATATATTATTGGTTTCCTTCCACAGATGATCGAGTCTACCTTTGAGGTGAGGATAAGCATCAAGAATCAAATTAATTAAATTAGTTTTTTGTTTGATTGCATTTAATTGCCGAAGTGGGAAATGAAAGACAAACTTAAATTGTTTGTACATAGTCCCTCTGGACCAGTCATGGATTATTTTCTGTATCATGGTGCTTTTGCCAGTCCCAGCAGCCCCGCACACCACAGTGATGGTCGCATTGTTTGTCAAAGATTTGCCGCTTTTGAACAATTGATGAAAATCAACTTGAATGTCTTGCTTGTTGTTTTCTTCCTGCATCATATCGTCTTCAATAAATAACCGTTTTGGTGCCGTGGCAATAACGCATAAGTTAGTGTAGAAATCATCAAAGTTACGTGTCTCAGTCAATAAGCTTCCATCATTCTCTGTGCCTTTCCAGTGCTTATTTTGATCTCGGAGATGACGCATGTGTAGCTGCACAACATCTTGAATATGGAATAAAGAAGAAGAAAATAATAATTATTCCGTTTCACTTCAACAGAAATATGATATTATTGAACTAAATATCTGAAACCTACGAGAAGGAATAACAGTAAATGAAATGACTGAAATCTGTTGCAAGCGTTTTGCAGTTCTCTGTCAGTATATGCAAAGTATGTAGGGAATTATGCTAAATATTGCATGGCCATTTAATTCGAATCTTGTCAAATGATTAGGACATCTACATGATAATTGACTGTTTATCGAATGAGTTTCATTTTTCCCACACTACCCCACAACCCTCCATTTTTCATTCATCCCTGTGCCTGCCCACGAGGCTGTAAAATACCCCTAATGTTTTAACCTCCACCACCATCCCTGGCACTTCATTCCAGGCACTCACAACCCGCTGCGTAAAAAAAAAGAAAACTTACACCTGCTGTCTCCCCTCAACCTCCATCCCTTAATTTTGTACATATGCCCTCTGGTGTTTGCTTTTGGTACCCTGGGAAACAGGTACTGTCTATCCATCCTATCTATGCCTCTCATAATCTTATAGACCTCTATCAAGTCTCCTCTTATTCTTCTACGCTCCAAAGAGAAAAGCTCCAGCTCTCTTCCTATGACTTGTTCTCCAATCCAGGCAACATCCTGGTAAATCTCCACTGCACACTCTCCATAGCTTCCACATCCTTCCTTTAATGAGATGAGCACATTGAACACAATACTCTACGTGCTGTCTCACCAGAGATTTGTAGAGTTGCAACATGACCTCTCTACTCTTGAACTCAATCCCACTGTTAATGAAGCCTAGCATCCCATAGGCCTACTTAACCACCCTATCAGCCTGAGCAGCGACCTTGAAGGATGTATGGATTTGAACCCCAAGGTCCCTTTGTTCATCCACACTTAAGTAACTGACCATTAATCCTGTACTTAGTCTTCTGGTTTTTCCTTCCAAAATGCATCACCTTACACTTTTCCGTATTGAACTCCAACTGGCATTTTTCTTGCCCAACTCTGCAGCCTACCTATATCCCCTTGTAACCTTCGGCCACCTATAGCTTCACCTACAACTCCTCCAATCATCGTGTCATCAGCAAATTTAATCACCGATCCTTCCACCTCTACATCCAGGTCATTTATAAAAATCACAAATAGCTGGTGTCCCAGGACAGATCCCTGCGGCACTCCACTCGTCACCTACCTCCAGGCAGAATAGTTTTCTCCCACCACTATACTCTGCTTTCTTCCTTTAAGCCAATTTTTTATCCGAAGAGCCAAAGTTCGAATTATCCCATGCCTCTTGACTTTCTGGATGAGTCTCTCATGTGGGATCTTGTCAAATGCTTTGCTGAAGTCCATGCAGACCACATCCACTGCCCTACCCTCATCAATTTATTTTGTTACCTCTTCAAAAAACTCCATCAGGCTTGTGAGGCATGATCTTCCCTTCACAAAGCCATGTTGACTAGCCATGAAAAGACTGTACTTCTCCAAATGATCAGAGATCATTAAGAATCCTTACCAGTAGTTTACAGTCCACAGATGTAAGACTCACCGGTCTATAATTCCCAGGATTCTCCCTATTACCTTTTTTTAAGCAAGGGAACTACATTTGCCATTATCCAGTCCTCTGGTACCTCCCCTTCACCCGAAGAGGATTCAGAGATCATAGCTACTGTTCCAGCTTTCTCTTCTCTTACTTCGCACAACAACCTGGAGTAAATCTCGTCCGGCCCTGGGGACTTATCAATATTCATGGTTTTAACAAGATCCAACACTTTTTCCTCAATCTCGACATTGTCCAACACACAGGCCTGTTCTATTTCGACCTCACCATGATCAAGGTCCTTTTTCCTTGTGAATACTGAACGATGTATTGCTCTGCCTCCAGGCACATGTTGCCCTCTTTATCATTTAGCAGTCCCACCTTCGTTCTCGTCATCCTCCTACTCGTCACATACGCAGAGAATGCCCTGTGTTCAACTAATTCTACATGCCAAGGCCTCCCCATGCCCCTTCGAGCACTCCTAAGTCCTTTCGTTAGCTCCTTCCTGGCTACCCTATATTACTCATAAGCCTTTACTTCTTCCTGATTCTTATATATAACATATGCTTCCTTTTCCCTCTTGACGAGTTGCCTCGCATGTTTCGTCAGCTATGGTTCCCTTTTCCTTGCCTCGGTGGGACAAACCTATCCTGAACCCAGCTCAAGTGGTACCTAATCTTCTCCCACATTACTTCTCTAATTTGCCCTTTGAACATCTCTTTCCAATTTATTCTCGCTAGTTCCTGCCTCATCCCTTCAAAGTTAGCCATTCCCCAGTTTAGCACTTTACCATTTCGTCTGATTTTATCCCTTTCTATATCTATGCTGTAACTAAGGGAGTTGTGGTCACTCTCACCAAAATTCTCCCTCACCAAGAGTTTTGTCACCTGACCAGGTTCATTAACCAGAACTAGATCCCGTATCGCCTCTCCTCTCGTCAGCCTGTCCACATACTGTGTCAGAAATCCTTCTTGAAAACAGCTGACAAATTCAGCCCCATCTATTCCCCCTGACACTCAGGAGGTGCCAGTCAATATGCAACAGGCATAACTTCATAGCATCCGACCGGATCTGGTTCCCGACAGGCAGACAGACAGACAGACAGACAATATTTTATTGATCCCGAGGGAAATTGTGTTTCGTTACAGTCGAACCAAGCAAGAATAGTGTAGAAATATAGCAATATAAACCAAAAATAATTAAGTAATAATAAGTAAATGAAGCCAAGTGGACATGAGTCTAGGACCAGTCTATTGGCTCAGAGTGTCTGACACTCCAAGGGCGGAGTGGTAAAGTTTGATGGCCACAGGCAGGAATAATTTCCTATGACGCTCAGTGTTACATCTCGGTGGCCAAGCAGTACATTATTGAGTTGATGGGAGACATTGCCCAAGATGGCATGCAACTTGGACAGCATCCTCTTTTCAGACACCACCGTCAGAGAGTACAGTTCCACCCCTACAACATCACTGGTCTTGCGAATGAGTTTGCTGATTCTGTTTGTGTCAGCGACCCTCAGCCTGCTGCCCCAGAACACAACAGCAAACATGATAGAACTGGCAACCACAGACTTGTAGAACATCCTAAGCATCGTCCGGCAGATGATAAAGGACCTCAGTGTCTTCAGGAAATAGAGACGGCTCTGAGCCTCCTTGTAGACAGCCTCGGTGTTCTTTGACCGGCCCAGTTTATTGTCAGTTCTTATCTCTAGGTACTTGTAATCCCAAACCATATCCAAACTGAACCCTTGGATGGAAACAGGGGTCACCGGTGCCTTAGCCCTCCTCAGGTCCACCACCTGCTACTTAGACTTTTTCACATTAAGCTGCAGATGATTCTGCTCACACCATGTGCCAAAGTTTCCCACCGGAGCCCTGTACTCAGCCTTATCTCCCTTGCTGATACATCCAACGATGGCAGAGTCATCAGAAAAGTTTTGAAGATCTTAAGACTCTGTGCAATAGTTGAAGTCCGAGGTGTAGATGATGAAGAGAAAGCAAGACAGGACAGTCCCCTGTGGAGCTCCAGTGCTGCTGACCACTCTCTCTGGCACAGTGTTGCAAGCGCACGTACTGTGGTCTGCCAGTCAGGTAATCAATTATCTATGAAACCACATAAGGATTCACCTGCATCACTGTCAGCTTCTCTCCCAGCAGAGCAGGGCGGATGGTGTTGAACGCACTGGAGAAGTCAAAAAACATGACTGTCTGTCCTCCAGGTTCAAGGGTCAGATTAGGGCTAACCACATTATGGTTAATACAAAATTGTTATGGAAGCAGCAATTAAAGATCCTCTGTGTGACGGCTTTGCCACAGACTCCCAACGGAACTTGCATGACTGTGATGAAGGCTGAGCTGCTGATTCAGCGAAGGAATCTCAAATCACCACTAGAGATGAAGAACATTTATAGCTGCTCTGAAAGCCAGCAGTGTAACAGACAGAAAGCAAGTAGAGTGCATAAGTAGTAAATGTATCAGCTATGTACTTCCTCTTCTTTAATCGTCATAGGTCCGATAACTACCCTACTTTTTTTCCCTTACCTTACACAATTCAAAATGGTTCTCCATAGTAAATACCGAAGAAAAGTAATCGTTCAAAATCACCCACATCTCTTTTGGTTCCACATATAGCTGTCCACTCTGATTCTCTAAGGGACCAATTTCATCCCTCACTATCCTTTTGCTATTAATATAACTGTAGAAACCCTTTGGATTTATTTTCACCCGACTTGACAAAGAGACCGCATATCTTATTTTAGCTTTTCTAAAGATTCTTTTTTTCTTCTTTTTATCGAACACCTCATTTACTCCATGCTGCCTATATTTATTGTACATCTCCCTCTTTTTCCGAACCGATTCCAATATGCTTTCAAAATCACAGCTCCCTCTGACCTTTAACCATTCCTTCCAACCTAACATGAAATTAAAGATTCTTTACCCTCAAAACTTCACCTTTAAGTGACCTCAATTTCTTTATTACATCCTTCCCATAAAACAAATCGTCTGAATCCGCTCCTTCTAAATCCTTTCACATCCCCTCAAAGTTAACCTTTCTCCAATCATAAGTTTCAACGCTAGCCGTCGTGTTCTCCGTGCCAAAGATGAAAACGAACATCCTGATATGGTATGGGGGTGCATGAGTGCCCAAGGCATGTGTGCGGTGCATGTATGTAAAGGTAACATTGTCTCTGACGCGTATATTAGCATTTTAAAGAGGCGTATGTTGCTATCAAGGCGACGTCTCTTCCAGAGACGTCCATTATTATTTCAGCAGGACAATGGCAGACCACATTCTGCACGGGCTACAACAGCGTGGCTTTGTAGACAGAAAGTGCGTGTGCTTGACTGGCCTGCTGCCAGTCCAGATCTATCTCTTATTGAAAATGTATGGCACATCATGAAAAGGAGAATCAGTCAAAGGAGACCACGGACTGTTGAGCAGCTGAAATCTTATATCAAGCAAGAATGGACGAAATTTCCAATTGTAAATCTACTACAATTAGTATCTTCAGTTCCAAAACTATTAAAAAGTGTTATTAAAAGGAAAGGTGATGTAGCACATTGGTAAGCATGCCTCTGTCCCAACTTTTGTTGGGTGTGTTGCAGCCATCAAATTCTACATTTGTGTATATTAACAAAATACAATTAAGTTGATCAGTGAAACTATTGAAAATCTTTTCTGTGTAGTTTGGTCAGTTAAATAAGGGTTCACCTGAATTAACATATCACAGATTTTTGTTTTGATTGCATTTTGTAAAATATCCCAACTTTTCTGGCAATTGATTTTGTAAGAGTTATCTATCCTTGTGTTCGATAATGCTCCCAGGTTCTCTGCGGAGTGTCTGGGATATTTCGATTTGTATCGGAGATTTCAGAGAAATTTTAGGAAATGTGTCAACATTGTTTTGAATTTCTTGAGGGAAAAGTGTTAACTTACGGAGGATGGAATTAAGTGTCAATAGTTTTCTGCTCTCTTTATTGCCAGTGAGAGGAAAACCTTCTGATTTCAAATCTCGTAGTTTTGGAGATAAGCCAAAAAAATATTTAATCTTATCAATATTCGTCCGGATATTATTTTAAATAACTGTTAAAAGAGCACATCTACTTTTCCGAGAACCGTATAACCAAATGACAATTTTCAGCATTTCAAACCAATTTCACATTTGCAATCGCTGTTCCAGTTTCATCTGAGCAGCTTTGTCGTGGAGCTGCGCACACAGATGACGATGTCCACACCACCACATCCCCTGAAGAATTTCGTTTCAAGGTATTGTGCACATACGATCCAGTCATCGAAACCCTCCTATAGCCTGCTGCTGGGAGCTCTTTGTTGGTAGTTACCTGGATCCTTTAACAACGCGTTCCTTACTTATGTTTGAACCTCACTTCCCCCTTCCATATACCCAAAAAAACATGTAACAATTAGATCACCGAAACAGGCCATCTCGGCCCTTCCAGTCCGTGCCGAATGCTCACTTAGTCTCATCTAACTGCACTCAGCCCAAAACCCTCCATTCCTTTTCTGTCCATATAACTCTCTATTTTTTCCTTAAATGACAAAATCGAACTTCCCTCTGCCACTTCCACTGGAAGCTCGTTCCACACAGCTACCACTCTCAGACTAAAGAAATTCCCCCTCGTGTTACCCCTAAACTGTTGCCCCTTAACTCTCAACTCATGTCCTCTTGTTTGAATCTCCACTACTCTCAATGGAAAAAGCCTATCCGCGTCAACTCTATCAATTCCCCTCCTAGTTTTAAATACCTCTATCAAATCCCCCCTCAACTTTCTACCTTCCGAGGAATAAAACCCTAACTTGTTCAAACTTTCTTCATAACTTAGGTGCTGAAACCTAGGTAACATTCTAGTAAATCTCCTCTGTGTTCTCTCTATTTTGTTGTCATCTTTCCCATAATTAGGTGACCAGAACTGTATACAGTACTCCAAATTTGGCCTCACCAATGCCTTGTACAACTTTAACATTACATCCAATCTCCTATATTCAATGTTCTGATTTATAAAGGCCAGAATACCAAAAGCTTTCTTCACCACCCGATCCACATGAGATTCCACCTACAGGGAAAAATGCACCATCCCTCTGTTCTACTGCACTCCTCAATGCCTCACCATTTACCATGTCTGTCCAATTTTGTTTAGTCCTACCAAAATGTAGCACCTCACACTCATCAGCATTAAACTCCACCTGCCATCTTTCAGCCCACACTTCTAACTGGCCTTAATCTCTCTGCAATCACTGAAACCCTACTTCATTATGCACAACGCCATCTATCTTAGTATTATCTGCATACTAACTAAACCAATTTAGCACCCCATCATCCAGATCATTAATGTATATCACAAGCAACATTGCACTCAGTACAGATCCCTGCGGCACACCACTAGTCACCGGCGTTCAACCTGACAAACAGTTATCCACCCCTACTCTCTGGCATCTCCCATCCAACCACCGTTGAATCAATTTTACTACTTCAATATTAATACCTAACGATTGAACCTTCCTAACTAATCTTCCGTGTGGAACCTTGTCAAAGGCCTTCCTGAAGTCCATATAGACAACATCCACTGCTTTACCCTGGTCAACTTACCTAGTAACCACTTTAATAACATCAATAAATTTGTCAAGCATGACCTTCCCCACACAAATCCACGCTGACCGTTCCTAATCAGCCCATGTCTATACAGATAAATATATATGCCATCTCTAATTATACTCTCCATTAATTTACACACCACTGACGTCAAACTTACCGGCCGATAATTGCTAGTTTAATCGGAGAACCATTTGTAAACAATGGAACCACATGAGCAATACCTCTGTCTTCCGGCACCATCCCCGTTTCTAATGACATTTGACATATTTCTGTCAGAGCCCCTGCTATTTCTACACTATCTTGCCTCAAGGTCCGAGGGAATATCCTGCCAGAACCAGGAGATTTATCCACTTTAATATTCTTTGAAAGCGCAAGTACTTCCTCTTTTTTAATCAACATATTTTCCATAACTACCCTATCTGTTCCCCTTAGCTTACGCAATTCAATATCCTTCTCCATAATGAATAAAGAAGAAAAAGACATTGTTTAAAATCTCCCACAACACTTTTGGCTCCACACATAGCTGTCCACTCTGAATCTCGAAGGGACCAATTTTATCCCTCACTGTCTCCTTTTGCTTTTAATATAACTGTAGAAAACCCTTGGATTTATTTTCACTTTCCTTGCCAAAACAACCTCATATCTTCTTTTAGATTTTCAATGCTTTCTTAAGATTCTTTTTAAATTCTTTAAATTCATCGAGCACCTCATTTACTCCACGCTGCCTATATTTACTGTAGATCTCCCAATTTTACCGATTTAAGTTTCAAATATGCTTTGAAAACCATGGCTTGCCCAGAAATTTTACCTATCCCTTCAACATAACAGGAACATAAAGTTTCATTGCCCTCAAAATTTCAGCTTTAAATGACCTTCATTTTTCTATTACATCCTCCAGATAAAAATATTGTCCCAATCCACCGCTTCGAAATGCGTTTCCATCTCCTCAAAGTCAGCCTCTCACCAATCATAACCCTCAATTCTCGGTCCAGTTCTACCCTTCTCCATAATTATATTGAGAATAATGGAATTGTGATCAGTAGAAGCGAAGTGTTCCCAACAAATGCCTACGTTACCAGGTCTATCTGATTCCCTAACAGGAAATCCAATACTGCCCCTTGTCTAGTTGGTACCTCAATGTATGGATATATACATAGGTATATAGATATAGGTATAGATATAGATGTACACACTCATATATAGCCCTGTAGCTCAGAAAGGTAGGGAAAGGAGGAGGAAGGCAGTAGTGATAGGGCACTCGATAGTTAACGGGTCAGATTGGCGATTCTATGGATCAGTCAGGAGACACGGAAGGCAATTTGCATTCCAGGTGCTAGGATCCGGGATGTTTCTGATCGCGTCTGAAGTGGGAGGGCGAGGAGCAAGAGGTCGAGGTACATGTCAATTAAAATCAATTAAAAGAGGAGAGGAGGATAGTCGACAAATAGAGAAGGTTAGTAAGTATGTACGGGAGGATAGGCAGGTGATAGAGAAGGGGAGCGCTCACCCTAGAGATGTAGGGGAGAAGGAAGAGAAAGATAATACAGTTGTTTGCATCGTTGAGGATAAACAGCGAGGGAACTGTGAAGAGTTTCTTAAATACATCGATATTACTGCTAGGAGTATGGTAAGAAAGGAGGATAAATTTAGAGCATGGATTGAAACCTGGAAAAATGATGTTGTAGCTAATAGTGAAATATTGGCAACTAAATATTTCTGTATTTCTTTGCTTGAGGTGTGATAGAATCGGAGGGCCAGGAGTAGGAGGATTTGAATTGCTAGTCCGAGAAAATATTACAGCGTTCTCTTGGCAGGTTAGATTAGAGTGCTCATCTGGGGAGGCTATTTGTGAGGAATTGAGGAATGGGAAACGTCCAGTAACAATTAAAAGGGTCCATTATAGACCACCTAAATATCGGGCAATCATTTCCGATCCGGTTTGTCCTTGCAAATGAGGGTCCTACACGTGGTAATGTTACCAATATGTTTTCCGCAAGTTAAGTCAATCACTCCATCCAGACCCAACTTCCCCCATTCCGCCCATGACAATCAAAGCTTAACAGCCAGTGCTGGGGATTATTTAGCAACAAGCATTAGGGTTAGAGTTATCTATCCCGCCCTGTTACAGAATGGGCTTCCCGGTCTATGTGTGGAGAAGTCGATCTCCCACAATCACAGGCTTGAGCTTACGACAAATTCAATAATGAAAGGAGGGAGATTTGAAAGTGGCAGGCACTATAAAGTACCCCAGTGGCTGCACCAATTGACAACAAGTTCTCTTGTTTGAGTCCCGTAGAGGAGCACGGCCTAGATGGGCAAAGCAACTGAGGCCGTGCATCCGACACAGAGTTGGGCCCTATAGCTCCGAAATGTTTGGAATGGAAGAGGAAAGCAGCAGCCATTTGGGGACTGGATACCTATGGGGTCAGATAGGCGATTCTTTGGACGCAAACAGGAGACCCGAATGGTAGCTTACTCCCAGTGTCTGGGTACGGGATGTTACTGATCGTGTCCAAGGTAGCCTGAAGTGGGAAGGTGAGGAGACAGAGGTCGTTGTACATATATGTACCAATGGTACAGGTAGGAAAAGGGATGAGATCCTGAAAAAAGAATGTAGTGAGATAGGATGGTAGTTGAGAAGAAGTGCCGCAAATGTAGTTATCTCGGTATTACGTCCTGTTCTATCTGACAGTGAGAGTAGGAATAGAATGATTTTGAGGATAAATGCGTGGCTGAGGGATTGGAGCAGAGGGCATTGATTGAAGTTTCTGGATCATTTGGACCTCCTTTGTGGCTGGAGTGACCTGTACAAAAGGAAGGGATACACATGAAGCCGAGGGGGAACCAAAATCCTAGCGGGGAGATTTGCTAAGACTACCGGGGAGACTTTAAACTTGAATGGTAAGAGGGTGTGCGTTGGAAAACAACTCGAAGAAACTACGGGAGAGGTATTAAGTAGAAAATTAGAGAAAGATCGTAGAAAGTATTTGAGAGAGGATAGGCAGGTGATAAAGAAGCGGAGTGCTCAGACTAAAGATGAATGGGAGAAGGAAGAAAAAGATAACCATATAATAATAATAATAATAATAATAATAATAATAATAATAATAATAATAATAATAATAATAATAATAATAATAATAATAATAATAATAATAATAATAATAATAATAATAATAATAATAATAATAATAATAATAATATAATTGGCTGAACAAAGATAATGCAGTTGTTTGCACCGTTAAGTATAAACAGCGAGTAATATGTCGAGAGTTTCTTAAATACATCTATTTTAATGCTAGGAGCATTGTATGAAAGGTGGCTGAATTTAGAGCATGGATTGATACCTGGAAATAAGATGTTACAACTATTAGTGAAATATGTTTGCAGGAGGAGTGTGACTGGCAACTAAATATTCCTGGATTTCTTTGCTTGAGGTGTGATATAATCGGAGGGGCAAGAGGAGGTTTTGCATTGCTAGTCCGAGTAAATTTTACAGCATTGCTTGGCAGGATAGGTTAGTGTGCTCGCCAAGTGATGCAATTTTTGTGGAATTGAGGAAAGCGGAAGTTCTACTAACACTGAGAGGGGTGTACTATAGACCACCTAAACATCGGGCGATCATTTGCGATCCCGTTCGTCTTCCACATTAGGGTCATACAATTGGGAATGTTCCCAACATGTTTTCAGCAGTCTGATCCAATTAGCACATCCAGACCGACCCTCCTCCATCCCGCCCAATGGCAACCAAATCTTAGCAGCCAGCGCTGTGGATTATTGAGCAAAAAGTTTTTTTTGATAGAGGTTGCACAACGGGACTCTCGTAGTGAGTGGATAACATTTCACAAAAATATCAAAGCATTCACGGCAAATTGAAGCGTCGTCCTTAAGATGTAAGAGAATATCTAAATATCTGCTGTAGTCTCTGGGGCAATTTCAAGCAAAGGTCAATTTGGTAAACAAACAAAAGTATTACTTTTGGTAGAATTTTAATGCAACAGAGTCATAAAATAAAACTTACCATTGTCGGTTTCGTCCCCTTGGAGGCTACGCATCCCTGATAGCTGTAATGCATCTGGTAGATGTTCATCTGCATTGTTAATGCTGGTCTTATTGCATTCGGCATTAGAATCTATTCCTTTCCATGACTGAGATTCTTCTTGAGGTTGATCGGCATCCGCATTTGGCTTCTCATCACTCTCTGAAACAGGACTGCCCTTCTGGTGATTCTGTGATTCATTTGATGCGTCTGCAGGAAACGTACAGAATATTTCTGTCGATTGGTTATTTTTTCTAGGGACATTTGTAACATTATAGGTGGAATAACGGAGGAAAGCCGTCAGTGAATTTCTGAGTTTTCACTTGGAAGTTGAATTTTTGTTTCAAGTAAATTAAAATGTTTAAATATTTCGTTTTAATTCTTGGCCGTATGAAGGAACCCTCGCTTAATTATTCAATTTATGATAATATGAAATTGATACAGGGGTGTCAATTTTAGAATTAGAATCCTCCACTACCACAATCTTAATCTTTCTACAGATACAATAATGAAAAGAGGGAGAAGGGAAAGTATCAGGTACTTCAGTGTAGCCCAAAGGCTGCACCACTTGAATATATGTTCTCCTGTTTGAGTACTGTTGTGGCCAATGCCTAACTGGGCGAAGCAGCAGTGACCGTAATTCCGACGCAGAGTCGAACCCTGTAGCTCAGAAGGGTATGGAAAGGAAGAGGTACGCTGTAGCGATAGGGGCCTCGTTACTTATGGGGCCAGATAGGCAATACTTTGGACGCAATCAGGAGAGCCGGATGGTAGATTTCTCCCAGCTGCCAAACTCTGGGATGTTACTGATCGCTTCCAAGATAGCCTAAAGAGGGAGGGTGGGGTGCCAGAGGCCACCGTATATATAGATACCAGTGATATTGGTAGGAAAAGGAAAGAGTCCCGGAAAGAAAATATAGGGTTTCAGGAAGGAAGTTGAGAAGAAGCGCCGCAAATGTAGTTATCTCGGGATTACTGTCTGTGCTATGCGACAGTGAGAGTAGGAAAGGAGAGGATAACTGCACGGCTGAGGGACTGGTGCAGGGAGTATTGATTCAAGATTCTGGATCATTCGGACCACTTTTGCTGCTTTTGTGACCTGCACAAAAGGAAGGGTTATACTTGACTCCAAGTGGGGCATAACTCCTTCTGGGGATATTTGATAAGAGTACTGGGGAGACTTTAAACTAGAATGGTTAGGGGTTGTACGTTGGGAATCAATTTGAAGAAACTACGGGAGAGGTGGTAAGTTGACAAGTAGAGAAAGATAGCAGACAGTATTTGCGACAAGATAGGCAGGTGATAGAGATGCAGAGTGCTCGGTCTAAAGATGAATGGGAGAAGGAAAAATGATAATGCATTTGTTTGCAACGTTAAGGTTAAACTGCGAGGAACATGTTGAGAGTTTCTTAAATTCATCCATTCTAATGCAAGGAGCATTGTATGAAAGGAGAATGAATTTAGAGCTTGGATTGATACCTGGAAATATGATGATATAGCTAATAGTGAAATATGTTTGCAGAAGGGGTGTGACTGGCAACTAAATATACCTGGATTTCTTTGCTTATGGGGTGATATAATCTTAGGGCAAGAGGCGGAGGTTTTACATTGCTAGTCCGAGAAAATTTTACAGCATTGCTTGGCAGGTTAGGTTAGAGTACTCGCCAAGGGAGGCCTTTTGTGTCGCATTGAGGACTGGGAAACGTCTAGTAGCACTTATAGGGTTGCAGCATACACCACCATTGGGCGATAATTTCCCTTAAAGTTCGTCCTTGCACGTTAGGGTCATACACTTGCTAATGTTACCAACATGTTTCCCGCAGTTTAATTCAATCAACGCATTCAGACGCACCTTTTCCCATTCCGCAAAAAGGTAATCAAGGCTTATCAGTCAGTGCTGAGGGTTATTTAGCAAAATGCATTAGGTTTAGGATTATCTATACCGGTCTTTTACAGAAAGGGCTTCCCAGACGATGTGTGGAAAATTAGAATCTCCCACAATCTCAACCTTAAGCTTACTTCAAATAAAATAATGATAGGAGGGAGAAGGGAAAGTGTCAGGTACTAGATAGTACGCCGGTAGCTGTACTCCCTGACAATAAGTTCTCCTGTATGAGTACTATAGGTCGGCACAGCCTAACTGGTGATTCAACAGTGTCCATGCCTCCGACACAGAGTCGAGCCCTGTAGCTTAGAAATGTAGTTGAAGGAAGAGGTACGCAGCTGCGATTGGGGACTGGATGCATATGGGGACATATGGGTGTTTGATTCTTTGGACGCAATCAGAACACCCGGATGGTATTTTGCCCCCAGTTGCCTGTGTCCGGAATGTTACTGATCAAGTCCAAGATCGCCTGAAGTGGGAGGTTCAGGAGCCGGTGTTCTTGGCACATATAGGTACCAATGGCGTAGGTAGGAAAAAGAAAGAGAGTCCTGCAAAATGAATATAGTGAGATAGGATGGAGTTGAGAAGAAGCGCCGCAAAGATAGTTATCTCGGAATTAATGCCTCTGCTATGCGAAAGAGAGAGTAGCAATTGAATAAAATGGAGGATTAATGCGCGGCTGAGCGATAGGACCTGGGGGCAGGGATTACAGTTTTTGGTTCATTGGGATCTATTTTGGCGCAGGTGTGACATGTGCAAGAAGGAATGGATACCCTTGAATCTTATCGGGAGCGACATCCTGGAGGGAAGGTTTGCAAAGGCTACTGGGGAGACTTGATACTAGAGTTGTTGGGGGAGGGGTGGGAATCAGTTTGAAGAAACTAGTGGAGAGGAGGTTACGTCATGAATACAGAATGCTTGCAGACCCTATGTGAGGGAGGATAGGCAGATGATAGAGTAGTGGAGCGCTCAGACTGAAGATGTGTGGAAGAAGGAAGAAAAAGATAACAAAACTCTTTGCCTCGTTATGGATAAGCAGGGAGGAATATGTGGAGAGTTTCTTAAATGCATGTATTTTCCTGCTAGGAGCATTATCGGAAAGGTGGATGAGTTTAGAGCATGGATTGACACCTGGAAAAAAGATGTTGTAGCTGTCAGTGAAACATGGCTGCAGGAGGGGTGAGATTGGAGCTAAATATTCCCGTATTGTATTGCTTCAGGTGTGATAGAATGGGAGGGGGCAAAATGAGGAGGTTTTATATTGCTAGTCCGAGAAAATATTACAGCAGTGCTTTGGCAGGGTTGATTAGCGCGCTCGTCTAGGGCTGCTATTTGGGTGGAATTGAAGAAAGCGTAAGGTGTACTAACACTTATACGGGTGCATTATAGACCACCTAAATATCGTGCGATCATTTGCGATCCCGTTCGTCCTTTCACATTAGTGTCATACAATTGGTAATGTTCCCAACATGTTTTCTGCAGTCTGATCCAATTAGTACATCCAGTCCGAACCTCCTCCATCCCGCCCAATGGCAATCAAATCTTAGCAGCCAGCGCTGTGGATTATTGAGCAAAATGTTTTTTTGATTGAGCTTGCACAACGGGACTCTCGCAGTGAGTGGATAACATTTCACAAAAATATCAAAGCGTTCACGGCAAATTGAAGCGTCGTCTTTAAGATCTGAGAGAATATTTATGTATCTGCTGTAGTCGTTGGGGCAATTTCAAGCAAAGTTCGATTTGGTAAACAAACAAAAGTATTACTTTTTTTAGAATTTTAATGCAACAGAGTCATAAAATAAAACTTACCATTGTCGGTTTCGTCCCCTTGGAGGCTATGCATCCCTGATAGCTGTAATGCATTTGGTAGATTTTCATCTGCATTGTTAATGCTGCTCTTATTGCATTCGGCATTAGAATCTATTCCTTTCCCTGACTGAGATTCTACTTGAGGTTGATCGGCATCCGCATTTCGCTTCTCATCACTGTCTGGAACAGGACTGCCCTTCTGGTATTTCTGTGATTCATTTGATGCGTCTGCAGCAAACGTACAGAATACTTCTGTCGATTGGTTAATTTTTCTAGGGACATTTGTAACATTATAGGTGGTATAACGGAGGAAAGCCGTCAGTGAATTTCTGAGTTTTCACTTGGAAGTTGAATTTTTGTTTCAAGTAAATTAATATGTTTAAATATTTCGTTTTAATTCTTGGCCGTATGAAGGAACCCTCGCTTAATTATTCAATTTATGATAATATGAAATTGATACAGTGGTGTCAATTTTAGAATTAGAATCCTCCACTACCACAATCTTAATCTTACTACAGATACTATAATGAAAAGTGGGAGAAGGGAAAGTATCAGGTACTTCAGTGTAGCCCACCGGCTGCACCACTTGAATAAATGTTCTCCTGTTTGAGTACTGTTGTGGGCAATGCCTAACTGGGCGAAGCAGCAGTGGCCGTAATTCCGATCGCAGAGTCGAACCCAGTAGCTCAGAAGGGTATGGAAAGGAAGAGGTACGCGGTAGCGATAGGGTCCTCGTTACTTATGGGGTCAGATAGGCAATACTTTGGACGCAATCAGGGAAGCCGGATAGTAGATTTCCCCCAGCTGCCAGTCTCTGGGATGTTAGTGATCGCTTCCAAGATAGCCTAAAGAGGGAGGGTGGGGAGCCAGAGGCCACCGTATATATAGATACCAGTGATATTGGTAGGAAAAGGAAAGAGTCCCGGAAAGAAAATATAGGGTTTCAGGAAGGAAGTTGAGAAGAAGCGCCGCAAATATAGTTATCTCGGGAGTACTGTCAGTGCTATGCGACAGTGAGAGTAGCAAAGGAGAGGATAACTGCATGGCTGAGGGACTGGTGCAGGGAGTATTGATTCAAGATTCTGGATCATTCGGACCACTTTTGTTGCTGTTGTGACCTGCACAAAAGGAAGGGTTATACTTGACTCGCAGTGGGGCATAACTCCTTCCGGGGATATTTGCTAAGAGTACTGGGGAGACTTGAAACTAGAATGGTTAGGGGTTGTACGTTGGGAATCAATTTGAAGAAACTACGGGTGAGGTGGTAAGTTGACAAGTAGAGAAAGATCGCAGACAGTATTTGAGAGAAGTTAGGCAGGTGATAGAGATGCGGAGTGCTCAGACTAAAGATGAATGGGAGAAGGAATAAAAACGATAATGCATTTGTTTGCACCGTTAAGGTTAAACTGCGAGGAGCATGTTGAGAGTTTCTTAAATTCATCCATTCTAATGCAAGGAGCATTGTATGAAAGGAGAATGAATTTAGAGCTTGGATTGATACCTGGAAATATGATGATATAGCTAATAGTGAAATACGTTTGCAGAAGGGTTGTGACCGGCAACTAAATATACCTGGATTTCTTTGCTTGTGGGGTGATATAATCTTAGTGGCAAGAGGCGGAGGTTTTACATTGCTAGTCCGAGAAAATTTTACAGCATTGCTTGGCAGGTTAGGTTAGAGTGCTCGCCAAGGGAGGCCATTTGTGACGCATTGAGGACTGGGAAATGTCTAGTAGCACTTATAGGGTTGCAGTATACACCACCATTGGGCGATAATTTCCCTTACCGTTCGTCCTTGCACGTTAGGGTCATACACTTGCAAATGTTACCAACATGTTTCCGGCAGTTTAAGTCAATCAACGCATTCAGACGCACCTTTTCCCATTCCGCCAAAAGGTAATCAAGGCTAGTCAGTCAGTGCTGAGGGTTATTTAGCAAAATGCATTAGGTTTAGGATTATCTATACAGATTTTTTACAGAAAGGGCTTCCCAGACGATGTGTGGAAAATTAGAATCTCCCACAATCTCAACCTTAAGCTGACTTCAAATAAAATAATGATAGGAGGATGAAGGGAAAGTGTCAGGTACTAGATAGTACGCCGGTAGCTGTACTCCCTGACAATCAGTTCTCCTGTATGAGTACTATAGGTCGGCACAGCCTAACTGGTGATTCAACAGTGTCCATGCCTCCGACACAGAGTCGGGCCCTGTAGCTTAGAAATGTAGTTGAAGGAAGAGGTAGGCAGCAGCGATTGGGGACTGGATGCATATGGGGTCATATGGGTGTTTGATTCTTTCGACGCAATCAGAACACCCGAATGGTATTTTGCCCCCAGTTGCCTGTGTCCGGAATGTTACTGATCAAGTCCAAGAGCGCCTGAAGTGGGAGGTTCAGGAGCCGGTGTTCTTGGCACATATAGGTACCAATGGCGTAGGTAGGAAAAAGAAAGAGGTCCGCAAAATGAATATAGTGAGATAGGATGGAGTTGAGAAGAAGCGCCGCAAAGATAGTTATCTCGGAATTCATGCCTCTGCTATGTGACAGAGAGAGTAGCAATTGAGTAAAATGGAGAATTAATGCGCGGCTGAGCGATAGGACCTGGCGGCAGGAATTACAGTTTTTGGTTCCTTGGGATCTATTTTGGCCCAGGTGGGACATGTACAAGAAGGAATGGATACCCTTGAATCCTATCGGGAGCGACATCCTGGAGGGAAGGTTTGCAAAGGCTACTGGGGAGACTTGATACTAGAGTTGTTGGGGGGGGGGGTGTGGGAATCAGTTTGAAGAAACTAGTGGAGAGGAGGTTACGTCATGAATACAGAATGCTTGCAACCCTATGTGAGGGAGGATAGGCAGCTGATAGAGAAGTGGAGCGCTCAGACTGAAGATGTGTGGAAGAAGGAAGAAAAAGATAACAAAACTCTTTGCCTCCTTATGGATAAACAGGGAGGAATATGTGGAGAGTTTCTTAAATGCATGTATTTTCCTGCTAGGAGAGTATTATCGGAAAGGTGGATGAGTTTAGAGCATGAATTGACACCTGGAAAAAATGATGTTGTAGCTGTCAGTTAAACATGGCTGCAGGAGGGGTGAGATTGGAGCTAAATATTCCCGTATTGTATTGCTTCAGGTGTGATAGAATGGGAGGGGGCAACATGAGGAGGTTTTAGATTGCTAGTCCGAGAAAGTATTACAGCAGTGCTTTGGCAGGGTTGATTAGCGAGCTCGTCTAGGGCTGCTATTTGGGTGGAATTGAGGAAAGCGAAAAGTATACTAACTCTTGTACGGGTGCATTATAGACCACCTAAATATCGTGCGATCATTTCCGATCCCGTTCGTCCTTCCACATTAGGGTCATACAAATGGTAAAGTTCCCAACATGTTTTCAGCAGTCTGATCCAATTAATACATACTGTCCCACCCTGCTCCAACCCGCCCAATGGCAATCAAATCTTAGCAGCCAGCGCTGTGGATTATTGAGCAAAATGTTTTTTTGATTGAGGTTGCACAACGGGACTCTCGTAGTGAGTGGATAACATTTCACAAAAATATCAAAGCGTTCACGGCAAATTGAAGCGTCGTCTTTAAGATCTGAGAGAATATTTATGTATCTGCTGTAGTCGTTGGGGCAATTTCAAGCAAAGTTCGATTTGGTAAACAAACAAAAGTATTACTTTTTTTAGAATTTTAATGCAACAGAGTCATAAAATAAAACTTACCATTGTCGGTTTCGTCCCCTTGGAGGCTATGCATCCCTGATAGCTGTAATGAATTTGGTAGATTTTCATCTGCATTGTTAATGCTGCTTTTATTGCATTCGGCATTAGAATCTATTCCTTTCCCTGACTGAGTTTCTACTTGAGGTTGATCGGCATCCGCATTTCGCTTCTCATCACTGTCTGAAACAGGACCGCCCTTCTGGTGTTTCTGTGATTCATTTGATGCGTCTGCAGGAAACGTACAGAATACTTCTGTCGATTGGTTAATTTTTCTAGGGACATTTGTAACATTATACGTGGTATAACGGAGGAAACCCGTCAGTGAATTTCTGAGTTTTCACTTGGAAGTTGAATTTTTGTTTCAAGTAAATTAAAATGTTTAAATATTTCGTTTTAATTCTTGGCCGTATGAAGGAACCCTCGCTTAATTACTCAATTTATGATAATATGAAAATGATACAAGGGTGTCAAATTTAGAATTAGAATCCTCCACTACCACAATCTTAATCTTACTACAGATCCAGTAATGAAAAGAGGGAGATGGGAAAGTATCAGTTACTTCAGTGTAACCCAAAGGCTGCACCACTTGAATATAAGTTCTCCTGTTTGAGTACTGTTGTGGGCAATGCCTAACTGGGCGAAGCAGCAGTGGCCGTAATTCCGACGCAGAGTCGAACCCTGTAGCTCAGAAGGGTATGGAAAGGAAGAGGTACGCGGTAGCGATTGGGGACTCGTTACTGATGGGGTCAGATAGGCAATACTTTGGACGCAATCAGGAGAGCCGGATGGTAGATTTCTTCCAGCTGCCAGTCTCTGGGATGTTACTGATCGCGTCCAAGATAGCGTAAAGAGGGAGGGTGGGGAGCCAGAGGCCACCGTATATATAGATACCAGTGATATTGGTAGGAAAAGGAAAGAGTCCCGGAAAGAAAATATAGGGTTTCAGGAAGGAAGTTGAGAAGAAGCGCCGCAAATGTAGTTATCTCGGGATTACTGTCTGTGCTATGCGACCCTGAGAGTAGGAAAGGAGTGGATAACTGCATGGCTGAGGGACTGGTGTAGGGAGCATTGATTCAAGATTCTGGATCATTCGGACCACTTTTGGTGCTGTTGTGACCTGCACAAAAGGAAGGGTTATACTTGACTCCTAGTGGGGCATAACTCCTTCCGGGGATATTTGCTAAGAGTACTGGGGAGACTTGAAACTAGAATGGTTAGGGGTTGTACGTTGGGAATCAATTTGAAGAAACTACGGGTGAGGTGGTAAGTTGACAAGTAGAGAAAGATCGCAGACAGTATTTGAGAGAAGTTAGGCAGGTGATAGAGATGCGGAGTGCTCAGACTAAAGATGAATGGGAGAAGGAATAAAAACGATAATGCATTTGTTTGCACCGTTAAGGTTAAACTGCGAGGAACATGTTGAGAGTTTCTTAAATTCATCCATTCTAATGCAAGGAGCATTGTATGAAAGGAGAATGAATTTAGAGCTTGGATTGATACCTGGAAATATGATGATATAGCTAATAGTGAAATACGTTTGTAGAAGGGGTGTGACCGGCAACTAAATATACCTGGATTTCTTTGCTTGTGGGGTGATATAATCTTAGGGGCAAGAGGCGGAGGTTTTACATTGCTAGTCCGAGAAAATTTTACAGCATTGCTTGGCAGGTTAGGTTAGAGTGCTCGCCAAGCGAGGCCATTTGTGACGCATTGAGGACTGGGAAATGTCTAGTAGCACTTATAGGGTTGCAGTATACACCACCATTGGGCGATAATTTCCCTTACCGTTCGTCCTTGCACGTTAGGGTCATACACTTGCAAATGTTACCAACATGTTTCCGGCAGTTTAAGTCAATCAACGCATTCAGACGCACCTTTTCCCATTCCGCCAAAAGGTAATCAAGGCTAGTCAGTCAGTGCTGAGGGTTATTTAGCAAAATGCATTAGGTTTAGGATTATCTATACAGATTTTTTACAGAAAGGGCTTCCCAGACGATGTGTGGAAAATTAGAATCTCCCACAATCTCAACCTTAAGCTGACTTCAAATAAAATAATGATAGGAGGATGAAGGGAAAGTGTCAGGTACTAGATAGTACGCCGGTTGCTGTACTCCCTGACAATCAGTTCTCCTGTATGAGTACTATAGGTCGGCACAGCCTAACTGGTGATTCAACAGTGTCCATGCCTCCGACACAGAGTCGGGCCCTGTAGCTTAGAAATGTAGTTGAAGGAAGAGGTAGGCAGCAGCGATTGGGGACTGGATGCATATGGGGTCATATGGGTGTTTGATTCTTTCGACGCAATCAGAACACCCGAATGGTATTTTGCCCCCAGTTGCCTGTGTCCGGAATGTTACTGATCAAGTCCAAGAGCGCCTGAAGTGGGAGGTTCAGGAGCCGGTGTTCTTGGCACATATAGGTACCAATGGCGTAGGTAGGAAAAAGAAAGAGGTCCGCAAAATGAATATAGTGAGATAGGATGGAGTTGAGAAGAAGCGCCGCAAAGATAGTTATCTCGGAATTCATGCCTCTGCTATGCGACAGAGAGAGTAGCAATTGAGTAAAATGGAGAATTAATGCGCGGCTGAGCGATAGGACCTGGCGGCAGGAATTACAGTTTTTGGTTCCTTGGGATCTATTTTGGCCCAGGTGGGACATGTACAAGAAGGAATGGATACCCTTGAATCCTATCGGGAGCGACATCCTGGAGGGAAGGTTTGCAAAGGCTACTGGGGAGACTTGATACTAGAGTTGTTGGGGGGGGGGGTGGTGTGGGAATCAGTTTGAAGAAACTAGTGGAGAGGAGGTTACGTCATGAATACAGAATGCTTGCAACCCTATGTGAGTGAGGATAGGCAGCTGATAGAGAAGTGGAGCGCTCAGACCGAAGAGGTGTGGAAGAAGGAAGAAAAAGATAACAAAACTCTTTGCCTCCTTATGGATAAACAGGGAGGAATATGTGGAGAGTTTCTTAAATGCATGTATTTTCCTGCTAGGAGAGTATTATCGGAAAGGTGGATGAGTTTAGAGCATGAATTGACACCTGGAAAAAATGATGTTGTAGCTGTCAGTTAAACATGGCTGCAGGAGGGGTGAGATTGGAGCTAAATATTCCCGTATTGTATTGCTTCAGGTGTGATAGAATGGGAGGGGGCAACATGAGGAGGTTTTAGATTGCTAGTCCGAGAAAGTATTACAGCAGTGCTTTGGCAGGGTTGATTAGCGAGCTCGTCTAGGGCTGCTATTTGGGTGGAATTGAGGAAAGCGAAAAGTATACTAACTCTTGTACGGGTGCATTATAGACCACCTAAATATCGTGCGATCATTTCCGATCCCGTTCGTCCTTCCACATTAGGGTCATACAAATGGTAAAGTTCCCAACATGTTTTCAGCAGTCTGATCCAATTAATACATACTGTCCCACCCTGCTCCAACCCGCCCAATGGCAATCAAATCTTAGCAGCCAGCGCTGTGGATTATTGAGCAAAATGTTTTTTTGATTGAGGTTGCACAACGGGACTCTCGTAGTGAGTGGATAACATTTCACAAAAATATCAAAGCGTTCACGGCAAATTGAAGCGTCGTCTTTAAGATCTGAGAGAATATTTATGTATCTGCTGTAGTCGTTGGGGCAATTTCAAGCAAAGTTCGATTTGGTAAACAAACAAAAGTATTACTTTTTTTAGAATTTTAATGCAACAGAGTCATAAAATAAAACTTACCATTGTCGGTTTCGTCCCCTTGGAGGCTATGCATCCCTGATAGCTGTAATGAATTTGGTAGATTTTCATCTGCATTGTTAATGCTGCTCTTATTGCATTCGGCATTAGAATCTATTCCTTTCCCTGACTGAGTTTCTACTTGAGGTTGATCGGCATCCGCATTTCGCTTCTCATCACTGTCTGAAACAGGACCGCCCTTCTGGTGTTTCTGTGATTCATTTGATGCGTCTGCAGGAAACGTACAGAATACTTCTGTCGATTGGTTAATTTTTCTAGGGACATTTGTAACATTATACGTGGTATAACGGAGGAAACCCGTCAGTGAATTTCTGAGTTTTCACTTGGAAGTTGAATTTTTGTTTCAAGTAAATTAAAATGTTTAAATATTTCGTTTTAATTCTTGGCCGTATGAAGGAACCCTCGCTTAATTACTCAATTTATGATAATATGAAAATGATGCAGGGGTGTCAAATTTAGAATTAGAATCCTCCACTACCACAATCTTAATCTTACTACAGATCCAGTAATGAAAAGAGGGAGATGGGAAAGTATCAGTTACTTCAGTGTAACCCAAAGGCTGCACCACTTGAATATAAGTTCTCCTGTTTGAGTACTGTTGTGGGCAATGCCTAACTGGGCGAAGCAGCAGTGGCCGTAATTCCGACGCAGAGTCGAACCCTGTAGCTCAGAAGGGTATGGAAAGGAAGAGGTACGCGGTAGCGATTGGGGACTCGTTACTGATGGGGTCAGATAGGCAATACTTTGGACGCAATCAGGAGAGCCGGATGGTAGATTTCTTCCAGCTGCCAGTCTCTGGGATGTTACTGATCGCGTCCAAGATAGCGTAAAGAGGGAGGGTGGGGAGCCAGAGGCCACCGTATATATAGATACCAGTGATATTGGTAGGAAAAGGAAAGAGTCCCGGAAAGAAAATATAGGGTTTCAGGAAGGAAGTTGAGAAGAAGCGCCGCAAATGTAGTTATCTCGGGATTACTGTCTGTGCTATGCGACCCTGAGAGTAGGAAAGGAGTGGATAACTGCATGGCTGAGGGACTGGTGTAGGGAGCATTGATTCAAGATTCTGGATCATTCGGACCACTTTTGGTGCTGTTGTGACCTGCACAAAAGGAAGGGTTATACTTGACTCCTAGTGGGGCATAACTCCTTCCGGGGATATTTGCTAAGAGTACTGGGGAGACTTGAAACTAGAATGGTTAGGGGTTGTACGTTGGGAATCAATTTGAAGAAACTACGGGTGAGGTGGTAAGTTGACAAGTAGAGAAAGATCGCAGACAGTATTTGAGAGAAGTTAGGCAGGTGATAGAGATGCGGAGTGCTCAGACTAAAGATGAATGGGAGAAGGAATAAAAACGATAATGCATTTGTTTGCACCGTTAAGGTTAAACTGCGAGGAACATGTTGAGAGTTTCTTAAATTCATCCATTCTAATGCAAGGAGCATTGTATGAAAGGAGAATGAATTTAGAGCTTGGATTGATACCTGGAAATATGATGATATAGCTAATAGTGAAATACGTTTGCAGAAGGGGTGTGACCGGCAACTAAATATACCTGGATTTCTTTGCTTGTGGGGTGATATAATCTTAGTGGCAAGAGGCGGAGGTTTTACATTGCTAGTCCGAGAAAATTTTACAGCATTGCTTGGCAGGTTAGGTTAGAGTGCTCGCCAAGGGAGGCCTTTTGTGTCGCATTGAGGACTGGGAAAAGTCTAGTAGCACTTATAGGGTTGCAGCATACACCACCATTGGGCGATAATTTCCCTTACCGTTCGTCCTTGCACGTTAGGGTCATCTCATTGCTAATGTTACCAACATGTTTCCTGCAGTTTAAGACAATCAACGCATTCAGACGCATCTTTTACCATTCCGCCAAAAGGTATTCAAGACTTATCAGTCAGTGCTGAGGGTTATTTAGCAAAATGCATTAGGTTTAGGATTATCTATACAGATCTTTTACAGAAAGGGCTTCCCAGACAATGTGTGGTAAATTAGAATCTCCCACAATCTCAACCTTAAGCTTACTTCAAATAAAATAATGATAGGAGGGAGAAGGGAAAGTGTCAGGTACTGGATAGTACGCCGGTAGCTGTACTCCCTGACAATCAGTTCTCCTGTATGAGTACTATAGGTCGGCACAGCCTACCTGGTGATTCAACAGTGTCCATGCCTCCGACACAGAGTCGGGCCCTGTAGCTTAGAAATGTAGTTGAAGGAAGAGGTAGGCAGCAGCGATTGGGGACTGGATGCATATGGGGTCATATGGGTGTTTGATTCTTTCGACGCAATCAGAACACCCGAATGGTATTTTGCCCCCAGTTGCCTGTGTCCGGAATGTTACTGATCAAGTCCAAGAGCGCCTGAAGTGGGAGGTTCAGGAGCCGGTGTTCTTGGCACATATAGGTACCAATGGCGTAGGTAGGAAAAAGAAAGAGGTCCGCAAAATGAATATAGTGAGATAGGATGGAGTTGAGAAGAAGCGCCGCAAAGATAGTTATCTCGGAATTCATGCCTCTGCTATGCGACAGAGAGAGTAGCAATTGAGTAAAATGGAGAATTTATGCGCGGCTGAGCGATAGGACCTGGCGGCAGGATTTACAGTTTTTGGTTCCTTGGGATCTATTTTGGCCCAGGTGGGACATGTACAAGAAGGAATGGATACCCTTGAATCCTATCGGGAGCGACATCCTGGAGGGAAGGTTTGCAAAGGCTACTGGGGAGACTTGATACTAGAGTTGTTGGGGGGGGGGGGGTGTGGGAATCAGTTTGAAGAAACTAGTGGAGAGGAGGTTACGTCATGAATACAGAATGCTTGCCACCCTATGTGAGGGAGGATAGGCAGCTGATAGAGAAGTGGAGCGCTCAGACTGAAGATGTGTGGAAGAAGGAAGAAAAAGATAACAAAACTCTTTGCCTCCTTATGGATAAACAGGGAGGAATATGTGGAGAGTTTCTTAAATGCATGTATTTTCCTGCTAGGAGAGTATTATCGGAAAGGTGGATGAGTTTAGAGCATGAATTGACACCTGGAAAAAATGATGTTGTAGCTGTCAGTTAAACATGGCTGCAGGAGGGGTGAGATTGGAGCTAAATATTCCCGTATTGTATTGCTTCAGGTGTGATAGAATGGGAGGGGGCAACATGAGGAGGTTTTAGATTGCTAGTCCGAGAAAGTATTACAGCAGTGCTTTGGCAGGGTTGATTAGCGAGCTCGTCTAGGGCTGCTATTTGGGTGGAATTGAGGAAAGCGAAAGGTATACTAACTCTTATACGGGTGCATTATAGACCACCTAAATATCGTGCGATCATTTCCGATCCCGTTCGTCCTTCCACATAAGGGTCATACAAATGGTAAAGTTCCCAACATGTTTTCAGCAGTCTGATCCAATTAATACATACTGTCCCACCCTGCTCCAACCCGCCCAATGGCAATCAAATCTTAGCAGCCAGCGCTGTGGATTATTGAGCAAAATGTTTTTTTGATTGAGGTTGCACAACGGGACTCTCGTAGTGAGTGGATAACATTTCACAAAAATATCAAAGCGTTCACGGCAAATTGAAGCGTCGTCTTTAAGATCTGAGAGAATATTTATGTATCTGCTGTAGTCGTTGGGGCAATTTCAAGCAAAGTTCGATTTGGTAAACAAACAAAAGTATTACTTTTTTTAGAATTTTAATGCAACAGAGTCATAAAATAAAACTTACCATTGTCGGTTTCGTCCCCTTGGAGGCTATGCATCCCTGATAGCTGTAATGAATTTGGTAGATTTTCATCTGCATTGTTAATGCTGCTCTTATTGCATTCGGCATTAGAATCTATTCCTTTCCCTGACTGAGTTTCTACTTGAGGTTGATCGGCATCCGCATTTCGCTTCTCATCACTGTCTGAAACAGGACCGCCCTTCTGGTGTTTCTGTGATTCATTTGATGCGTCTGCAGGAAACGTACAGAATACTTCTGTCGATTGGTTAATTTTTCTAGGGACATTTGTAACATTATAGGTGGTATAACGGAAGAAACCCGTCAGTGAATTTCTGAGTTTTCACTTGGAAGTTGAATTTTTGTTTCAAGTAAATTAAAATGTTTAAATATTTCGTTTTAATTCTTGGCCGTATGAAGGAACCCTCGCTTAATTACTCAATTTATGATAATATGAAAATGATGCAGGGGTGTCAAATTTAGAATTAGAATCCTCCACTACCACAATCTTAATCTTACTACAGATCCAGTAATGAAAAGAGGGAGATGGGAAAGTATCAGTTACTTCAGTGTAACCCAAAGGCTGCACCACTTGAATATAAGTTCTCCTGTTTGAGTACTGTTGTGGGCAATGCCTAACTGGGCGAAGCAGCAGTGGCCGTAATTCCGACGCAGAGTCGAACCCTGTAGCTCAGAAGGGTATGGAAAGGAAGAGGTACGCGGTAGCGATTGGGGACTCGTTACTGATGGGGTCAGATAGGCAATACTTTGGACGCAATCAGGAGAGCCGGATGGTAGATTTCTTCCAGCTGCCAGTCTCTGGGATGTTACTGATCGCGTCCAAGATAGCGTAAAGAGGGAGGGTGGGGAGCCAGAGGCCACCGTATATATAGATACCAGTGATATTGGTAGGAAAAGGAAAGAGTCCCGGAAAGAAAATATAGGGTTTCAGGAAGGAAGTTGAGAAGAAGCGCCGCAAATGTAGTTATCTCGGGATTACTGTCTGTGCTATGCGACCCTGAGAGTAGGAAAGGAGTGGATAACTGCATGGCTGAGGGACTGGTGTAGGGAGCATTGATTCAAGATTCTGGATCATTCGGACCACTTTTGGTGCTGTTGTGACCTGCACAAAAGGAAGGGTTATACTTGACTCCTAGTGGGGCATAACTCCTTCCGGGGATATTTGCTAAGAGTACTGGGGAGACTTGAAACTAGAATGGTTAGGGGTTGTACGTTGGGAATCAATTTGAAGAAACTACGGGTGAGGTGGTAAGTTGACAAGTAGAGAAAGATCGCAGACAGTATTTGAGAGAAGTTAGGCAGGTGATAGAGATGCGGAGTGCTCAGACTAAAGATGAATGGGAGAAGGAATAAAAACGATAATGCATTTGTTTGCACCGTTAAGGTTAAACTGCGAGGAGCATGTTGAGAGTTTCTTAAATTCATCCATTCTAATGCAAGGAGCATTGTATGAAAGGAGAATGAATTTAGAGCTTGGATTGATACCTGGAAATATGATGATATAGCTAATAGTGAAATACGTTTGCAGAAGGGTTGTGACCGGCAACTAAATATACCTGGATTTCTTTGCTTGTGGGGTGATATAATCTTAGTGGCAAGAGGCGGAGGTTTTACATTGCTAGTCCGAGAAAATTTTACAGCATTGCTTGGCAGGTTAGGTTAGAGTGCTCGCCAAGGGAGGCCTTTTGTGTCGCATTGAGGACTGGGAAAAGTCTAGTAGCACTTATAGGGTTGCAGCATACACCACCATTGGGCGATAATTTCCCTTACCGTTCGTCCTTGCACGTTAGGGTCATCTCATTGCTAATGTTACCAACATGTTTCCTGCAGTTTAAGACAATCAACGCATTCAGACGCATCTTTTACCATTCCGCCAAAAGGTATTCAAGACTTATCAGTCAGTGCTGAGGGTTATTTAGCAAAATGCATTAGGTTTAGGATTATCTATACAGATCTTTTACAGAAAGGGCTTCCCAGACAATGTGTGGTAAATTAGAATCTCCCACAATCTCAACCTTAAGCTTACTTCAAATAAAATAATGATAGGAGGGAGAAGGGAAAGTGTCAGGTACTGGATAGTACGCCGGTAGCTGTACTCCCTGACAATCAGTTCTCCTGTATGAGTACTATAGGTCGGCACAGCCTACCTGGTGATTCAACAGTGTCCATGCCTCCGACACAGAGTCGGGCCCTGTAGCTTAGAAATGTAGTTGAAGGAAGAGGTAGGCAGCAGCGATTGGGGACTGGATGCATATGGGGTCATATGGGTGTTTGATTCTTTCGACGCAATCAGAACACCCGAATGGTATTTTGCCCCCAGTTGCCTGTGTCCGGAATGTTACTGATCAAGTCCAAGAGCGCCTGAAGTGGGAGGTTCAGGAGCCGGTGTTCTTGGCACATATAGGTACCAATGGCGTAGGTAGGAAAAAGAAAGAGGTCCGCAAAATGAATATAGTGAGATAGGATGGAGTTGAGAAGAAGCGCCGCAAAGATAGTTATCTCGGAATTCATGCCTCTGCTATGCGACAGAGAGAGTAGCAATTGAGTAAAATGGAGAATTTATGCGCGGCTGAGCGATAGGACCTGGCGGCAGGATTTACAGTTTTTGGTTCCTTGGGATCTATTTTGGCCCAGGTGGGACATGTACAAGAAGGAATGGATACCCTTGAATCCTATCGGGAGCGACATCCTGGAGGGAAGGTTTGCAAAGGCTACTGGGGAGACTTGATACTAGAGTTGTTGGGGGGGGGGGGGGGTGTGGGAATCAGTTTGAAGAAACTAGTGGAGAGGAGGTTACGTCATGAATACAGAATGCTTGCAACCCGATGTGAGGGAGGATAGGCAGCTGATAGAGAAGTGGAGCGCTCAGACTGAAGATGTGTGGAAGAAGGAAGAAAAAGATAACAAAACTCTTTGCCTCCTTATGGATAAACAGGGAGGAATATGTGGAGAGTTTCTTAAATGCATGTATTTTCCTGCTAGGAGAGTATTATCGGAAAGGTGGATGAGTTTAGAGCATGAATTGACACCTGGAAAAAATGATGTTGTAGCTGTCAGTTAAACATGGCTGCAGGAGGGGTGAGATTGGAGCTAAATATTCCCGTATTGTATTGCTTCAGGTGTGATAGAATGGGAGGGGGCAACATGAGGAGGTTTTAGATTGCTAGTCCGAGAAAGTATTACAGCAGTGCTTTGGCAGGGTTGATTAGCGAGCTCGTCTAGGGCTGCTATTTGGGTGGAATTGAGGAAAGCGAAAGGTATACTAACTCTTATACGGGTGCATTATAGACCACCTAAATATCGTGCGATCATTTCCGATCCCGTTCGTCCTTCCACATTAGGGTCATACAAATGGTAAAGTTCCCAACATGTTTTCAGCAGTCTGATCCAATTAATACATACTGTCCCACCCTGCTCCAACCCGCCCAATGGCAATCAAATCTTAGCAGCCAGCGCTGTGGATTATTGAGCAAAATGTTTTTTTGATTGAGGTTGCACAACGGGACTCTCGTAGTGAGTGGATAACATTTCACAAAAATATCAAAGCGTTCACGGCAAATTGAAGCGTCGTCTTTAAGATCTGAGAGAATATTTATGTATCTGCTGTAGTCGTTGGGGCAATTTCAAGCAAAGTTCGATTTGGTAAACAAACAAAAGTATTACTTTTTTTAGAATTTTAATGCAACAGAGTCATAAAATAAAACTTACCATTGTCGGTTTCGTCCCCTTGGAGGCTATGCATCCCTGATAGCTGTAATGAATTTGGTAGATTTTCATCTGCATTGTTAATGCTGCTCTTATTGCATTCGGCATTAGAATCTATTCCTTTCCCTGACTGAGTTCCTACTTGAGGTTGATCGGCATCCGCATTTCGCTTCTCATCACTGTCTGAAACAGGACCGCCCTTCTGGTGTTTCTGTGATTCATTTGATGCGTCTGCAGGAAACGTACAGAATACTTCTGTCGATTGGTTAATTTTTCTAGGGACATTTGTAACATTATAGGTGGTATAACGGAGGAAACCCGTCAGTGAATTTCTGAGTTTTCACTTGGAAGTTGAATTTTTGTTTCAAGTAAATTAAAATGTTTAAATATTTCGTTTTAATTCTTGGCCGTATGAAGGAACCCTCGCTTAATTACTCAATTTATGATAATATGAAAATGATGCAGGGGTGTCAAATTTAGAATTAGAATCCTCCACTACCACAATCTTAATCTTACTACAGATCCAGTAATGAAAAGAGGGAGATGGGAAAGTATCAGTTACTTCAGTGTAACCCAAAGGCTGCACCACTTGAATATAAGTTCTCCTGTTTGAGTACTGTTGTGGGCAATGCCTAACTGGGCGAAGCAGCAGTGGCCGTAATTCCGACGCAGAGTCGAACCCTGTAGCTCAGAAGGGTATGGAAAGGAAGAGGTACGCGGTAGCGATTGGGGACTCGTTACTGATGGGGTCAGATAGGCAATACTTTGGACGCAATCAGGAGAGCCGGATGGTAGATTTCTTCCAGCTGCCAGTCTCTGGGATGTTACTGATCGCGTCCAAGATAGCGTAAAGAGGGAGGGTGGGGAGCCAGAGGCCACCGTATATATAGATACCAGTGATATTGGTAGGAAAAGGAAAGAGTCCCGGAAAGAAAATATAGGGTTTCAGGAAGGAAGTTGAGAAGAAGCGCCGCAAATGTAGTTATCTCGGGATTACTGTCTGTGCTATGCGACCCTGAGAGTAGGAAAGGAGTGGATAACTGCATGGCTGAGGGACTGGTGTAGGGAGCATTGATTCAAGATTCTGGATCATTCGGACCACTTTTGGTGCTGTTGTGACCTGCACAAAAGGAAGGGTTATACTTGACTCCTAGTGGGGCATAACTCCTTCCGGGGATATTTGCTAAGAGTACTGGGGAGACTTGAAACTAGAATGGTTAGGGGTTGTACGTTGGGAATCAATTTGAAGAAACTACGGGTGAGGTGGTAAGTTGACAAGTAGAGAAAGATCGCAGACAGTATTTGAGAGAAGTTAGGCAGGTGATAGAGATGCGGAGTGCTCAGACTAAAGATGAATGGGAGAAGGAATAAAAACGATAATGCATTTGTTTGCACCGTTAAGGTTAAACTGCGAGGAACATGTTGAGAGTTTCTTAAATTCATCCATTCTAATGCAAGGAGCATTGTATGAAAGGAGAATGAATTTAGAGCTTGGATTGATACCTGGAAATATGATGATATAGCTAATAGTGAAATACGTTTGCAGAAGGGGTGTGACCGGCAACTAAATATACCTGGATTTCTTTGCTTGTGGGGTGATATAATCTTAGTGGCAAGAGGCGGAGGTTTTACATTGCTAGTCCGAGAAAATTTTACAGCATTGCTTGGCAGGTTAGGTTAGAGTGCTCGCCAAGTGAGGCCTTTTGTGTCGCATTGAGGACTGGGAAAAGTCTAGTAGCACTTATAGGGTTGCAGCATACACCACCGTTGGGCGATAATTTCCCTTACCGTTCGTCCTTGCACGTTAGGGTCATCTCATTGCTAATGTTACCAACATGTTTCCTGCAGTTTAAGACAATCAACGCATTCAGACGCATCTTTTACCATTCCGCCAAAAGGTATTCAAGACTTATCAGTCAGTGCTGAGGGTTATTTAGCAAAATGCATTAGGTTTAGGATTATCTATACAGATCTTTTACAGAAAGGGCTTCCCAGACAATGTGTGGTAAATTAGAATCTCCCACAGTCTCAACCTTAAGCTTACTTCAAATAAAATAATGATAGGAGGGAGAAGGGAAAGTGTCAGGTACTGGATAGTACGCCGGTAGCTGTACTCCCTGACAATAAGTACTCCTGTATGAGTACTATAGGTCGGCACAGCCTACCTGGTGATTCAACAGTATCCATGCCTCCGACACAGAGTCGGGCCCTGTAGCTTAGAAATGTAGTTGAAGGAAGAGGTAGACAGCAGCGATTGGGGACTGGATGCATATGGGGTCATATGGGTGTTTGATTCTTTCGACGCAATCAGAACACCCGAATGGTATTTTGCCCCCAGTTGCCTGTGTCCGGAATGTTACTGATCAAGTCCAAGATCGCCTGAAGTGGGAGGTTCAGGAGCCGGTGTTCTTGGCACATATAGGTACCAATGGCGTAGGTAGGAAAAAGAAAGAGGTCCGCAAAATGAATATAGTGAGATAGGATGGAGTTGAGAAGAAGCGCCGCAAAGATAGTTATCTCGGAATTAATGCCTCTGCTATGCGACAGAGAGAGTAGCAATTGAATAAAATGGAGAATTAATGCGCGGCTGAGCGATAGGACCTGGCGGCAGGAATTACAGTTTTTGGTTCCTTGGGATCTACTTTGGCCCAGGTGGGACATGTACAAGAAGGAATGGATACCCCTGAATCCTATCGGGAGCGACATCAAGGAGGGAAGGTTTGCAAAGGCTACTGGGGAGACTTGATACTAGTTTTGTTGGGGGGGGGGGTGTGGGAATCAGTTTGAAGAAACTAGTGGAGAGGAGGTTACGTCATGAATACAGAATGCTTGCAGACCCTATGTGAGGGAGGATAGGCAGCTGATAGAGAAGTGGAGCGCTCAGACTGAAGAAGTGTGGAAGAAGGAAGAAAAAGATAACAAAACTCTTTGCCTCGTTATGGATAAACAGGGAGGAATATGTGGAGAGTTTCTTAAATGCATGTATTTTCCTGCTAGGAGAGCATTATCGGAAAGGTGGATGAGTTTAGAGCATGAATTGACACCTGGAAAAAATGATGTTGTAGCTGTCAGTTAAACATGGCTGCAGGAGGGGTGAGATTGGAGCTAAATATTCCCGTATTGTATTGCTTCAGGTGTGATAGTATGGGAGGGGGCAACATGAGGAGGTTTTATATTGCTAGTCCGAGAAAGTATTACAGCAGTGCTTTGGCAGGGTTGATTAGCGCGCTCGTCTAGGGCTGCTATTTGGGTGGAATTGAGGAAAGCGAAAGGTATACTAACACTTATACGGGTGCATTATAGACCACCTAAATATCGTGCGATCATTTCCGATCCCGTTCGTCCTTCCACATTAGGGTCATACAAATGGTAAAGTTCCCAACATGTTTTCAGCAGTCTGATCCAATTAGTACATACTGTCCCACCCTGCTCCAACCCGCCCAATGGCAGTCAAATCTTAGCAGCCAGCGCTGTGGATTATTGAGCAAAATGTTTTTTTGATTGAGTTTGCACAACGGGACTCTCATAGTGAGTGGATAACATTTCAGAAAAATATCAAAGCGTTCACGGCAAATTGAAGCGTCGTCTTTAAGATCTAAGAGAATATTTATATATCTGCTGTAGTCGTTGGGGCAATTTCAAGCAAAGTTCGATTTGGTAAACAAACAAAAGTATTACCTTTTTTTAGAATTTTAATGCAACAGAGTCATAAAATAAAACTTACTATTGTCGGTTTCGTCCCCTTGGAGGCTATGCATCCCTGATAGCTGTAATGCATTTGGTAGATTTTCATCTGCATTGTTAATGCTGCTCTTATTGCATTCGACATTAGAATCTATTCCTTTCCCTGACTGAGATTCTACTTGAGGTTGATCGGCATCCGCATTTCGCTTCTCATCACTCTCTGAAACAGGACTGCCCTTCTGGTGTTTCTGTGATTCACTTGATGCGTCTGCAGGAAACGTACAGAATACTTCTGTCGATTGGTTAATTTTTCTAGGGACATTTGTAACATTATAGGTGGTATAACGGAGGAAACCCGTCACTGAATTTCGGAGTTTTCACTTGGAAGTTGAATTTTTGTTTCAAGTAAATTAAAATGTTTAAATATTTCGTTTTAATTCTTGGCCGTATGAAGGAACCCTCGCTTAATTACTCAATTTATGATAATATGAAATTGATACAGGGGTGTCAAATTTAGAATTAGAATCCTCCACTACCACAATCTTAATCTTACTACAGATCCAGTAATGAAAAGAGGGAGATGGGAAAGTATCAGTTACTTCAGTGTAACCCAAAGGCTGCACCACTTGAATATAAGTTCTCCTGTTTGAGTACTGTTGTGGGCAGTGCCTAACTGGGCGAAGCAGCAGTGGCCGTAATTCCGACGCAGAGTCGAACCCTGTAGCTCAGAAGGGTATGGAAAGGAAGAGGTACGCGGTAGCGATTGGGGACTCGTTACTGATGGGGTCAGATAGGCAATACTTTGGACGCAATCAGGAGAGCCGGATGGTAGATTTCTTCCAGCTGCCAGTCTCTGGGATGTTACTGATCGCGTCCAAGATAGCGTAAAGAGGGAGGGTGGGGAGCCAGAGGCCACCGTATATATAGATACCAGAGATATTGGTAGGAAAAGGAAAGAGTCCCGGAAAGAAAATATAGGGTTTCAGGAAGGAAGTTGAGAAGAAGCGCCGCAAATGTAGTTATCTCGGGATTACTGTCTGTGCTATGCGACAGTGAGAGTAGGAAAGGAGAGGATAACTGCATGGCTGAGGGACTGGTGTAGGGAGTATTGATTCAAGATTCTGGATCATTCGGACCACTTTTGGTGCTGTTGTGACCTGCACAAAAGGAAGGGTTATACTTGACTCCTAGTGGGGCATAACTCCTTCCGGCGATATTTGCTAAGAGTACTGGGGAGACTTGAAACTAGAATGGTTAGGGGTTGTACGTTGGGAATCAATTTGAAGAAACTACGGGTGAGGTGGTAAGTTGACAAGTAGAGAAAGATCGCAGACAGTATTTGAGAGAAGTTAGGCAGGTGATAGAGATGCGGAGTGCTCAGACTAAAGATGAATGGGAGAAGGAAAAAAAACGATAATGCATTTGTTTGCACCGTTAAGGTTAAACTGCGAGGAACATGTTGAGAGTTTCTTAAATTCATCCATTCTAATGCAAGGAGCATTGTATGAAAGGAGAATGAATTTAGAGCTTGGATTGATACCTGGAAATATGATGATATAGCTAATAGTGAAATATGTTTGCAGAAGGGGTGTGACTGGCAAATAAATATTCCTGGATTTTTTTGCTTGTGGGGTGATATAATCTTAGTGGCAAGAGGCGGAGGTTTTACATTGCTAGTCCGAGAAAATTTTACAGCATTGCTTGGCAGGTTAGGTTAGAGTACTCGCCAAGGGAGGCCATTTGTGTCGCATTGAGGACTGGGAAAAGTCTAGTAGCACTTATAGGGTTGCAGTATACACCACCATTGGGCGATAATTTCCCTTACCGTTCGTCCTTGCACGTTAGGGTCAGATCATTGCTAATGTTACCAACATGTTTCCTGCAGTTTAAGACAATCAACGCATTCAGACGCATCTTTTACCATTCCGCCAAAAGGTATTCAAGACTTATCAGTCAGTGCTGAGGGTTATTTAGCAAAATGCATTAGGTTTAGGATTATCTATACAGCTCTTTTACAGAAAGGGCTTCCCAGTCAATGTGTGGTAAATTAGAATCTCCCACAATCTCAACCTTAAGCTTACTTCAAATAAAATAATGATAGGAGGGAGAAGGGAAAGTGTCAGGTACTGGATAGTACGCCGGTAGCTGTACTCCCTGACAATCAGTTCTCCTGTATGAGTACTATAGGTCGGCACAGCCTACCTGGTGATTCAACAGTGTCCATGCCTCCGACACAGAGTCGGGCCCTGTAGCTTAGAAATGTAGTTGAAGGAAGAGGTAGGCAGCAGCGATTGGGGACTGGATGCATATGGGGTCATATGGGTGTTTGATTCTTTCGACGCAATCAGAACACCCGAATGGTATTTTGCCCCCAGTTGCCTGTGTCCGGAATGTTACTGATCAAGTCCAAGAGCGCCTGAAGTGGGAGGTTCAGGAGCCGGTGTTCTTGGCACATATAGGTACCAATGGCGTAGGTAGGAAAAAGAAAGAGGTCCGCAAAATGAATATAGTGAGATAGGATGGAGTTGAGAAGAAGCGCCGCAAAGATAGTTATCTCGGAATTCATGCCTCTGCTATGCGACAGAGAGAGTAGCAATTGAGTAAAATGGAGAATTTATGCGCGGCTGAGCGATAGGACCTGGCGGCAGGAATTACAGTTTTTGGTTCCTTGGGATCTATTTTGGCCCAGGTGGGACATGTACAAGAAGGAATGGATACCCTTGAATCCTATCGGGAGCGACATCCTGGAGGGAAGGTTTGCAAAGGCTACTGGGGAGACTTGATACTAGAGTTGTTGGGGGGGGGGGGTGTGGGAATCAGTTTGAAGAAACTAGTGGAGAGGAGGTTACGTCATGAATACAGAATGCTTGCAACCCTATGTGAGGGAGGATAGGCAGCTGATAGAGAAGTGGAGCGCTCAGACTGAAGATGTGTGGAAGAAGGAAGAAAAAGATAACAAAACTCTTTGCCTCCTTATGGATAAACAGGGAGGAATATGTGGAGAGTTTCTTAAATGCATGTATTTTCCTGCTAGGAGAGTATTATCGGAAAGGTGGATGAGTTTAGAGCATGAATTGACACCTGGAAAAAATGATGTTGTAGCTGTCAGTTAAACATGGCTGCAGGAGGGGTGAGATTGGAGCTAAATATTCCCGTATTGTATTGCTTCAGGTGTGATAGAATGGGAGAGGGCAACATGAGGAGGTTTTAGATTGCTAGTCCGAGAAAGTATTACAGCAGTGCTTTGGCAGGGTTGATTAGCGAGCTCGTCTAGGGCTGCTATTTGGGTGGAATTGAGGAAAGCGAAAGGTATACTAACTCTTATACGGGTGCATTATAGACCACCTAAATATCGTGCGATCATTTCCGATCCCGTTCGTCCTTCCACATTAGGGTCATACAAATGGTAAAGTTCCCAACATGTTTTCAGCAGTCTGATCCAATTAATACATACTGTCCCACCCTGCTCCAACCCGCCCAATGGCAATCAAATCTTAGCAGCCAGCGCTGTGGATTATTGAGCAAAATGTTTTTTTGATTGAGGTTGCACAACGGGACTCTCGTAGTGAGTGGATAACATTTCACAAAAATATCAAAGCGTTCACGGCAAATTGAAGCGTCGTCTTTAAGATCTGAGAGAATATTTATGTATCTGCTGTAGTCGTTGGGGCAATTTCAAGCAAAGTTCGATTTGGTAAACAAACAAAAGTATTACTTTTTTTAGAATTTTAATGCAACAGAGTCATAAAATAAAACTTACCATTGTCGGTTTCGTCCCCTTGGAGGCTATGCATCCCTGATAGCTGTAATGAATTTGGTAGATTTTCATCTGCATTGTTAATGCTGCTCTTATTGCATTCGGCATTAGAATCTATTCCTTTCCCTGACTGAGTTTCTACTTGAGGTTGATCGGCATCCGCATTTCGCTTCTCATCACTGTCTGAAACAGGACCGCCCTTCTGGTGTTTCTGTGATTCATTTGATGCGTCTGCAGGAAACGTACAGAATACTTCTGTCGATTGGTTAATTTTTCTAGGGACATTTGTAACATTATAGGTGGTATAACGGAAGAAACCCGTCAGTGAATTTCTGAGTTTTCACTTGGAAGTTGAATTTTTGTTTCAAGTAAATTAAAATGTTTAAATATTTCGTTTTAATTCTTGGCCGTATGAAGGAACCCTCGCTTAATTACTCAATTTATGATAATATGAAAATGATGCAGGGGTGTCAAATTTAGAATTAGAATCCTCCACTACCACAATCTTAATCTTACTACAGATCCAGTAATGAAAAGAGGGAGATGGGAAAGTATCAGTTACTTCAGTGTAACCCAAAGGCTGCACCACTTGAATATAAGTTCTCCTGTTTGAGTACTGTTGTGGGCAATGCCTAACTGGGCGAAGCAGCAGTGGCCGTAATTCCGACGCAGAGTCGAACCCTGTAGCTCAGAAGGGTATGGAAAGGAAGAGGTACGCGGTAGCGATTGGGGACTCGTTACTGATGGGGTCAGATAGGCAATACTTTGGACGCAATCAGGAGAGCCGGATGGTAGATTTCTTCCAGCTGCCAGTCTCTGGGATGTTACTGATCGCGTCCAAGATAGCGTAAAGAGGGAGGGTGGGGAGCCAGAGGCCACCGTATATATAGATACCAGTGATATTGGTAGGAAAAGGAAAGAGTCCCGGAAAGAAAATATAGGGTTTCAGGAAGGAAGTTGAGAAGAAGCGCCGCAAATGTAGTTATCTCGGGATTACTGTCTGTGCTATGCGACCCTGAGAGTAGGAAAGGAGTGGATAACTGCATGGCTGAGGGACTGGTGTAGGGAGCATTGATTCAAGATTCTGGATCATTCGGACCACTTTTGGTGCTGTTGTGACCTGCACAAAAGGAAGGGTTATACTTGACTCCTAGTGGGGCATAACTCCTTCCGGGGATATTTGCTAAGAGTACTGGGGAGACTTGAAACTAGAATGGTTAGGGGTTGTACGTTGGGAATCAATTTGAAGAAACTACGGGTGAGGTGGTAAGTTGACAAGTAGAGAAAGATCGCAGACAGTATTTGAGAGAAGTTAGGCAGGTGATAGAGATGCGGAGTGCTCAGACTAAAGATGAATGGGAGAAGGAATAAAAACGATAATGCATTTGTTTGCACCGTTAAGGTTAAACTGCGAGGAACATGTTGAGAGTTTCTTAAATTCATCCATTCTAATGCAAGGAGCATTGTATGAAAGGAGAATGAATTTAGAGCTTGGATTGATACCTGGAAATATGATGATATAGCTAATAGTGAAATACGTTTGCAGAAGGGGTGTGACCGGCAACTAAATATACCTGGATTTCTTTGCTTGTGGGGTGATATAATCTTAGTGGCAAGAGGCGGAGGTTTTACATTGCTAGTCCGAGAAAATTTTACAGCATTGCTTGGCAGGTTAGGTTAGAGTGCTCGCCAAGTGAGGCCTTTTGTGTCGCATTGAGGACTGGGAAAAGTCTAGTAGCACTTATAGGGTTGCAGCATACACCACCGTTGGGCGATAATTTCCCTTACCGTTCGTCCTTGCACGTTAGGGTCATCTCATTGCTAATGTTACCAACATGTTTCCTGCAGTTTAAGACAATCAACGCATTCAGACGCATCTTTTACCATTCCGCCAAAAGGTATTCAAGACTTATCAGTCAGTGCTGAGGGTTATTTAGCAAAATGCATTAGGTTTAGGATTATCTATACAGATCTTTTACAGAAAGGGCTTCCCAGACAATGTGTGGTAAATTAGAATCTCCCACAGTCTCAACCTTAAGCTTACTTCAAATAAAATAATGATAGGAGGGAGAAGGGAAAGTGTCAGGTACTGGATAGTACGCCGGTAGCTGTACTCCCTGACAATAAGTACTCCTGTATGAGTACTATAGGTCGGCACAGCCTACCTGGTGATTCAACAGTATCCATGCCTCCGACACAGAGTCGGGCCCTGTAGCTTAGAAATGTAGTTGAAGGAAGAGGTAGGCAGCAGCGATTGGGGACTGGATGCATATGGGGTCATATGGGTGTTTGATTCTTTCGACGCAATCAGAACACCCGAATGGTATTTTGCCCCCAGTTGCCTGTGTCCGGAATGTTACTGATCAAGTCCAAGATCGCCTGAAGTGGGAGGTTCAGGAGCCGGTGTTCTTGGCACATATAGGTACCAATGGCGTAGGTAGGAAAAAGAAAGAGGTCCGCAAAATGAATATAGTGAGATAGGATGGAGTTGAGAAGAAGCGCCGCAAAGATAGTTATCTCGGAATTAATGCCTCTGCTATGCGACAGAGAGAGTAGCAATTGAATAAAATGGAGAATTAATGCGCGGCTGAGCGATAGGACCTGGCGGCAGGAATTACAGTTTTTGGTTCCTTGGGATCTACTTTGGCCCAGGTGGGACATGTACAAGAAGGAATGGATACCCCTGAATCCTATCGGGAGCGACATCAAGGAGGGAAGGTTTGCAAAGGCTACTGGGGAGACTTGATACTAGTTTTGTTGGGGGGGGGGTGTGGGAATCAGTTTGAAGAAACTAGTGGAGAGGAGGTTACGTCATGAATACAGAATGCTTGCAGACCCTATGTGAGGGAGGATAGGCAGCTGATAGAGAAGTGGAGCGCTCAGACTGAAGAAGTGTGGAAGAAGGAAGAAAAAGATAACAAAACTCTTTGCCTCGTTATGGATAAACAGGGAGGAATATGTGGAGAGTTTCTTAAATGCATGTATTTTCCTGCTAGGAGAGCATTATCGGAAAGGTGGATGAGTTTAGAGCATGAATTGACACCTGGAAAAAATGATGTTGTAGCTGTCAGTTAAACATGGCTGCAGGAGGGGTGAGATTGGAGCTAAATATTCCCGTATTGTATTGCTTCAGGTGTGATAGTATGGGAGGGGGCAACATGAGGAGGTTTTATATTGCTAGTCCGAGAAAGTATTACAGCAGTGCTTTGGCAGGGTTGATTAGCGCGCTCGTCTAGGGCTGCTATTTGGGTGGAATTGAGGAAAGCGAAAGGTATACTAACACTTATACGGGTGCATTATAGACCACCTAAATATCGTGCGATCATTTCCGATCCCGTTCGTCCTTCCACATTAGGGTCATACAAATGGTAAAGTTCCCAACATGTTTTCAGCAGTCTGATCCAATTAGTACATACTGTCCCACCCTGCTCCAACCCGCCCAATGGCAGTCAAATCTTAGCAGCCAGCGCTGTGGATTATTGAGCAAAATGTTCTTTTGATTGAGTTTGCACAACGGGACTCTCGTCGTGAGTGGATAACATTTCAGAAAAATATCAAAGCGTTCACGGCAAATTGAAGCGTCGTCTTTAAGATCTAAGAGAATATTTATATATCTGCTGTAGTCGTTGGGGCAATTTCAAGCAAAGTTCGATTTGGTAAACAAACAAAAGTATTACTTTTTTTAGAATTTTAATGCAACAGAGTCATAAAATAAAACTTACCATTGTCGGTTTCGTCCCCTTGGAGGCTATGCATCCCTGATAGCTGTAATGCATTTGGTAGATTTTCATCTGCATTGTTAATGCTGCTCTTATTGCATTCGGCATTAGAATCTATTCCTTTCCCTGACTGAGATTCTACTTGAGGTTGATCGGCATCCGCATTTCGCTTCTCATCACTCTCTGAAACAGGACTGCCCTTCTGGTGTTTCTGTGATTCACTTGATGCGTCTGCAGGAAACGTACAGAATACTTCTGTCGATTGGTTAATTTTTCTAGGGACATTTGTAACATTATAGGTGGTATAACGGAGGAAACCCGTCACTGAATTTCGGAGTTTTCACTTGGAAGTTGAATTTTTGTTTCAAGTAAATTAAAATGTTTAAATATTTCGTTTTAATTCTTGGCCGTATGAAGGAACCCTCGCTTAATTACTCAATTTATGATAATATGAAATTGATACAGGGGTGTCAAATTTAGAATTAGAATCCTCCACTACCACAATCTTAATCTTACTACAGATCCAGTAATGAAAAGAGGGAGATGGGAAAGTATCAGTTACTTCAGTGTAACCCAAAGGCTGCACCACTTGAATATAAGTTCTCCTGTTTGAGTACTGTTGTGGGCAGTGCCTAACTGGGCGAAGCAGCAGTGGCCGTAATTCCGACGCAGAGTCGAACCCTGTAGCTCAGAAGGGTATGGAAAGGAAGAGGTACGCGGTAGCGATTGGGGACTCGTTACTGATGGGGTCAGATAGGCAATACTTTGGACGCAATCAGGAGAGCCGGATGGTAGATTTCTTCCAGCTGCCAGTCTCTGGGATGTTACTGATCGCGTCCAAGATAGCGTAAAGAGGGAGGGTGGGGAGCCAGAGGCCACCGTATATATAGATACCAGAGATATTGGTAGGAAAAGGAAAGAGTCCCGGAAAGAAAATATAGGGTTTCAGGAAGGAAGTTGAGAAGAAGCGCCGCAAATGTAGTTATCTCGGGATTACTGTCTGTGCTATGCGACAGTGAGAGTAGGAAAGGAGAGGATAACTGCATGGCTGAGGGACTGGTGTAGGGAGTATTGATTCAAGATTCTGGATCATTCGGACCAATTTTGGTGCTGTTGTGACCTGCACAAAAGGAAGGGTTATACTTGACTCCTAGTGGGGCATAACTCCTTCCGGCGATATTTGCTAAGAGTACTGGGGAGACTTGAAACTAGAATGGTTAGGGGTTGTACGTTTGGAATCAATTTGAGGAAACTACGGGTGAGGTGGTAAGTTGACAAGTAGAGAAAGATCGCAGACAGTATTTGAGAGAAGTTAGGCAGGTGATAGAGATGCGGAGTGCTCAGACTAAAGATGAATGGGAGAAGTAAAAAAAACGATAATGCATTTGTTTGCACCGTTAAGGTTAAACTGCGAGGAACATGTTGAGAGTTTCTTAAATTCATCCATTCTAATGCAAGGAGCATTGTATGAAAGGAGAATGAATTTAGAGCTTGGATTGATACCTGGAAATATGATGATATAGCTAATAGTGAAATATGTTTGCAGAAGGGGTGTGACTGGCAAATAAATATTCCTGAATTTTTTTGCTTGTGGGGTGATATAATCTTAGTGGCAAGAGGCGGAGGTTTTACATTGCTAGTCCGAGAAAATTTTACAGCATTGCTTGGCAGGTTAGGTTAGAGTACTCGCCAAGGGAGGCCATTTGTGTCGCATTGAGGACTGGGAAAAGTCTAGTAGCACTTATAGGGTTGCAGTATACACCACCATTGGGCGATAATTTCCCTTACCGTTCGTCCTTGCACGTTAGGGTCAGATCATTGCTAATGTTACCAACATGTTTCCTGCAGTTTAAGACAATCAACGCATTCAGACGCATCTTTTACCGTTCCGCCAAAAGGTATTCAAGACTTATCAGTCAGTGCTGAGGGTTATTTAGCAAAATGCATTAGGTTTAGGATTATCTATACAGATCTTTTACAGAAAGGGCTTCCCAGACGATGTGTGGTAAATTAGAATCTCCCACAATCTCAACCTTAAGTTTACTTCAAATAAAATAATGATAGGAGGGAGAAGGGAAAGTGTCAGGTACTGGATAGTACGCCGGTAGCTGTACTCCCTGACAATAAGTTCTCCTGTATGAGTACTATAGGTCGGCACAGCCTAACTGGTGATTCAACAGTGTCCATGCCTCCGACACAGAGTCGAGCCCTGTAGCTTAGAAATGTAGTTGAAGGAAGAGGTAGGCAGTAGCGATTGGGGACTGGATGCATATGGGGTCATATGGGTGTTTGATTCTTTGGACGCAATCAGAACACCCGGATGGTATTTTGCCCCCAGTTGCCTGTGTCCGGAATGTTACTGATCAAGTCCAAGATCGCCTGAAGTGGGAGGTTCATGAGCCGGTGTTCTTGGAACATATAGGTACCAATGGCGTAGGTAGGAAAAAGAAAGAGGTCCTGCAAAATGAATATAGTGAGATAGGATGGAGTTGAGAAGAAGAGCCGCAAAGATAGTTATCTCGGAATTAATGCCTCTGCTATGCGAAAGAGAGAGTAGCAATTGAATAAAATGGAGGATTAATGCGCGGCTGAGCGATAGGACCTGGAGGCAGGGATTACAGTTTTTGGTTCATTGGGATCTATTTTGGCGCAGGTGTGACATGTGCAAGAAGGAATGGATACCCTTTAATCTTATCGGGAGCGACATACTGGAGGGAAGGTTTGCAAAGGCTACTGGGGAGACTTGATACTAGAGTTGTTGGGGGGTGGGTGTGGGAATCAGTTTGAAGAAACTAGTGGAGAGGAGGTTACGTCATGAATACAGAATGCTTGCAACCCTATGTGAGGGAGAATAGGCGCTCAGACTGAAGAAGTGTGGAAGAAGGAAGAAAAAGATAACAAAACTCTTTGCCTCGTTATGGATATACAGGGAGGAATGTGTGGAGAGTTTCTTAAATGCATGTATTTTCCTGCTTGGAGAGCATTATCGGAAAGGTGGATGAGTTTAGAGCATGAATTGACACCTGGAAAAAATGATGTTGTAAATGTCAGTGAAACATGGCTGCAGGAGGGGTGAGTTTGTAGCTAAATATTCCCGTATTGTATTGCTTCAGGTGTGATAGAATGGGAGGGGGCAACATGATGAGGTTTTATATTGCTAGTCCGAGAAAGTATTACAGCAGTGCTTTGGCAGGGTTGATTAGCGCGCTCGTCTAGGGTTGCTATTTGGGTGGAATTGAGGAAAGCGAAAGGTATACTAACACTTATACGGGTGCATTATAGACCACCTAAATATCGTGCGATCATTTCCGATCCCGTTCGTCCTTCCACATTAGGGTCATACAAATGGTAAAGTTCCCAACATGTTTTCAGCAGTCTGATCCAATTAGTACATCCAGTCCCACCCTGCTCCAACCCGCCCAATGCCAATCAAATCTTAGCAGCCAGCGCTGTGGATTATTGAGCAAAATGTTTTTTTTTGATTGAGGTTGCACAACGGGACTCGCGTAGTGAGTAGATAACATTTCACAAAAATATCAAAGCCTTCACGGCAAATTGAAGCGTCGTCTTTAAGATCTAAGAGAATATTTATATATCTGCTGTAGTCGTTGGGGCAATTTCAAGCAAAGTTCGATTTGGTAAACAAACAAAAGTATTTCTTTTTTTAGAATTTTAATGCAACAGAGTCATAAAATAAAACTTACCATTGTCGGTTTCGTCCCCTTGGAGGCTATGCATCCCTGATAGCTGTAATGCATTTGGTAGATTTTCATCTGCATTGTTAATGCTGCTCTTATTGCATTCGGCATTAGAATCTATTCCTTTCCCTGACTGTGATTCTACTTGAGGTTGATCGGCATCCGCATTTCGCTTCTCATCACTCTCTGAAACAGGACTGCCCTTCTGGTGTTTCTGTGATTCATTTGATGCGTCTGCAGGAAACGTACAGAATACTTCTGTCGATTGGTTAAATTTTCTACGGACATTTGTAACATTATAGGTGGTATAACGGAGGAAAGCCGTCAGTGAATTTCTGAGTTTTCACTTGGAAGTTGATTTTTTGTTTCAAGTAAATTAAAATGTTTAAATATTTCGTTTTAATTCTTGGCCGTATGAAGGAACCCTCGCTTAATTATTCAATTTATGATAATATGAAATTGATACAGGGGTGTCAATTTTAGAATTGAATCGTCCACTACCACAATCTTAATCTTACTACAGATCCAGTAATGAAAAGAGGGAGATGGGAAAGTATCAGTTACTTCAGTGTAACCCAAAGGCTGCAACACTTGAATATAAGTTCTCCTGTTTGAGTACTGTTGTGGGCAATGCCTAACTGGGCGAAGCAGCAGTGGCCGTAATTCCGACACAGAGACGAACCCTGGAGCTCAGAAGGGTATGGAAAGGAAGAGGTACGCGGTAGCGATAGGGGCCTTGTTACTTATGGGGTCAGACAGGCAATACTTTGGACGCAATCCGGAGAGCCGGATGGTAGATTTCTCCCAGCTGCCAGTCTCTGAGATGTTTGTGATCGCTTCCAAGATAGCCTAAAGAGGGAGGGTGGGGAGCCAGAGGCCACCGTATATATAGATACCAGTGATATTGGTAGGAAAAGGAAAGAGTCCCGGAAAGAAAATATAGGGTTTCAGGAAGGAAGTTGAGAAGAAGCGCCGCAAATGTAGTTATCTCGGGATTACTGTCTGTGCTATGCGACAGTTAGAGTAGGAAAGGAGAGGATAACTGCATGGCTGAGGGACTGGTGCAGGAAGTATTGATTCAAGATTCTGGATCATTCGGACCACTTTTGGTGCTGTTGTGACCTGCACAAAAGGAAGGGTTATACTTGACTCCTAGTGGGGCATAACTCCTTCCGGCGATATTTGCTAAGAGTACTGGGGAGACTTTAAACTAGAATGGTTAGGGGTTGTACGTTGGGAATCAATTTGAAGAAACTGCGGGAGAGGTGGTAAGTTGACAAGTAGAGAACGATCGCAGACAGTATTTGCGACAAGATAGGCAGGTGATAGAGATGCAGAGTGCTCGGTCTAAAGATGAATGGGAGAAGGAAAAATGATAATGCATTTGTTTGCAACGTTAAGGTTAAACTGCGTGGAACATGTTGAGAGTTTCTTAAATTCATCCATTCTAATGCAAGGAGCATTGTATGAAAGGAGAATGAATTTAGAGCTTGGATTGATACCTGGAAATATGATGATATAGCAAATGTGAAATATGTTTGCAGAAGTGGTGTGACTGGCAACTAAATATTCCTGGATTTCTTTGCTTGTGGGGTGATATAATCTTAGGGGCAAGAGGCGGAGGTTTTACATTGCTAGTCCGAGAACATTTTACAGCATTGCTTGGCAGGTTAGGTTAGAGTGCTCGCCAAGGGAGGCCATTTGTGACTCTTTGAGGACTGGGAAATGTCTAGTAGCACTTATAGTGTTGCAGTATACACCACCATTGGGCGATAATTTCCCTTACCGTTCGTCCTGGCACGTTAGGGTCATACACTTGCTAATGTTACCAACATGTTTCCCTCAGTTTAAGTCAATCAACGCATTCAGACGCACCTTTTCCCATTCCGCCAAAAGGTAATCAAGGCTTATCAGTCAGTGCTGAGGGTTATTTAGCAAAATGCATTAGGTTTAGGATTATCTATACAGATCTTTTACAGAAAGGGCTTCGCAGACGATGTGTGGAAAATTATAATCTCCCACAATCTCAACCTTAAGCTTACTTCAAATAAAATAATGATAGGAGGGAGAAGGGAAAGTGTCAGGTACTAGATAGTACGCCGGTAGCTGTACTCCCTGACAATAAGTTCTCCTGTATGAGTACTATAGGTCGGCACAGCCTAACTGGTGATTCAACAGTGTCCATGCCTCCGACACGGAGTCGGGCCCTGTAGCTTAGAAATGTAGTTGAAGGAAGAGGTAGGCAGTAGCGATTGGGGTCTGGATGCATATGGGGTAATATGGGTGTTTGATTCTTTCGACGCAATCTGAACACCCGGATGGTATTTTGCCCCCAGTTGCCTGTGTCCGGAATGTTACTGATCCCGTCCAAGATCGCCTGAAGTGGGAGGTTCAGGAGCCGTGTTCTTGGCACATATAGGTACCAATGGCGTAGGTAGGAAAAAGAAAGAGGTCCGCAAAATGTATATAGTGAGATAGGATGGAGTTGAGAAGAAGCGCCGCAAAGATAGTTATCTCGGAATTAATGCCTCTGCTATGCGACAGAGAGAGTAGCAATTGAATAAAATGGAGAATTAATGCGCTGCTGAGCGATTGGACCTGTGGGCAGGGATTAAAGTTTTTGGTTCCTTGGGATCTATTTTGGCCCAGGTGTGACATGTACAAGAAGGAATGGATACCCTTGAATCCTATCGGGAGCGACATCCTGGGGGGAAGGTTTGCAAAGGCTACTGGGGAGACTTGATACTAGAGTTGTTGGGGGGGGTGGGTATCAGTTTGAAGAAACTAGTGGAGAGGAGGTTACGTCATGAATACAGAATGCTTGCAGACCCTATGTGAGGGAGGATAGGCAGCTGATAGAGCAGTGGAGCGCTCAGACTGAAGATGTGTGGAAGAAGGAAGAAAAAGATAACAAAACTCTTTGCCTCGTTCTGGATAAACAGGGAGGAATATGTGGAGAGTTTCTTAAATGCAAGTATTTTCCTGCGAGGAGAGCATTATCGGAAAGGTGGATGAGTTTAGAGCTTGGATTGACACCTGGAAAAAATCATGTTGTAGCTGTCAGTGAAACATGGCTGCAGGAGGGGTGAGATTGGAGCTAAATATTCCCGTATTGTATTGCTTCAGGTGTGATAGAATGGGAGGGGGCAACATGAGGAGGTTTTATATTGCTAGTCCGAGAAAGTATTACAGCAGTGCTTTGGCAGGGTTGATTAGCGCGCTGGTCTAGGGCTGCTATTTGGGTGGAATTGAGGAAAGCGAAAGTTGTACTAACACTTATACGGGTGCATTAGAGACCACCTAAATATCGTTCGATCATTTGCGATCCCGTTCGTCCTTCCACATTAGGGTCATACAATTGGTAATGTTCCCAACATGTTTTCAGCAGTCTGATCCAATTAGTACATCCAGTCCGACCCTCCTCCATCCCGCCCAATGGCAATCAAATCTTAGCAGCCAGCGCTGTGGATTATTGAGCAAAATGTTTTTTTGATTGAGGTTGCACAACGGGACTCTCGTAGTCAGTGGATAACATTTCACAAAAATATCAAAGCGTTCACGGCAAATTGAAGCGTCGTCCTTAAGATCTAAGTGAATATCTATATATCTGCTGTAGTCGTTGGGGCAATTTCAAGCAATGTTCGATTTGGTAAACAAACAAAAGTATTACTTTTTTTAGAATTTTAATGCAACAGAGTCATAAAATAAAACTTACCATTGTCGGTTTCGTCCCCTTGGAGGCTGTGCATCCCTGATAGCTGTAATGCATTTGGTAGATGATCATCTGCATTGTTAATGCTGGTCTTATTGCATTCGGCATTAGAATCTATTACTTTCCCTGACTGAGATTCTACTTGAGGTTGATCGGCATCCGCATTTCGCTTCTCATCACTCTCTGAAACAGGACTGCCCTTCTGTTGTTTCTGTGATTCATTTGATGCGTCTGCAGGAAACGTACAGAATATTTCTGTCGATTGGTTATTTTTTCTAGGGACATTTGTAACATTATAGGTGGAATAACGGAGGAAAGCCGTCAGTGAATTTCGGAGTTTTCACTTGGAAGTTGAATTTTTGTTTCAAGTAAATTAAAATGTTTAAATATTTCGTTTTAATTCTTGGCCGTATGAAGGAACCCTCGCTTAATTACTCAATTTATAATAATATGAAATTGATACAGGGGTGTCAATTTTAGAACTAGAATCCTCCACTACCACAATCTTAATCTTACTACAGATACTATAATGAAAAGAGTGAGAAGGGAAAGTATCAGGTACTTCAGTGTAACCCAAAGGCTGCAACACTTGAATATAAGTTCTCCTGTTTGAGTCCTGTTGTGCGCAATGCCTAACTGGATGAATCAGCAGTGGTCGTAATTCCGACACAGAGTCGAACCCTGTAGATCAGTAGGGTATGGAAAGGTAGAGGTACGCGGTAGAAAATGGGGACTCGTTACTGATTGGGACAGATAGGAAATACTTTGGACGCAATCAGGAGAGCCGGATGGTAGATTTCTCCCAGCTGCCAGTCTCTGGGATGTTACTGATCGCGTCCAAGATAGCCTAAAGATGGAGGGTGGGGAGCCAGAGGCCACCGTATATATAGACACCAGTGATATTGGTAGGAAAAGGAAAGAGTCCCGGAAAGAAATTATAGGGTTTCAGGAAAGAAGTTGAGAAGAAGCGCCGCAAATGTAGTTATCTCGGTATTACTGTCTGTGCTATGCGACAGTGAAAGTAGGAAAGGAGAGGATAACTGCATGGCTGAGGGACCGCTGCAGGGAGTATTGATTCAAGATGCTGGATCATTCGGACCACTTTTGGTGCTGTTGTGACCTGCACAAAAGGAAGGGTTGGGAATCAATTTGAAGAAACTACGGGAGAGGTGGTAAGTTGACAATTAGCGAAAGATCGCAGACAGTATTTGAGAGAAGGTAGGCAGGTGATAGAGATGCGGAGTGCTCAGACTAAAAATGAATGGGAGAAGGAAAAAAAATGATAATGCATTTGTTTGCACCGTTAAGTTTAAACTGCGAGGAACATGTTGAGAGTTTCTTAAATTCATCCATTCTAATGCAAGGAGAATCGTATGAAAGGAGAATGAATTTAGTGCTTGGATTGATACCTGGAAATATGATGATATAGCTAATAGTGAAATATGTTTGCAGAAGGGGTGTGACCGGCAACTAAATATTCCTGGATTTCTTTGCTTGTGGGGTGATTTAATCAGAGGGGCAAGAGGCGGAGGTTTTACATTGCTAGTCCGAGAAAATTTTACAGCATTGCTTGGCAGGTTTGGTTAGAGTACTCGCCAAGGGAGGCCATTTGTGACGCATTGAGGACTGGGAAATGTCTAGTAGCACTTATAGGGTTGCAGCATACACCACCATTGGGCGATAATTTTCCTTACCGTTCGTCCTTGCACGTTAGGGTCATACCATTGCTAATGTTACCAACATGTTTAAGACAATCAACGCATTCAGACGCACCTTTTCCCATTCCGCAAAATGGTAATCAAGGCTTATCAGTCAGTGCTAAGTGTTATTTAGCAAAATGCATTTGGTTTAGGATTATCTATACAGATCTTTAACAGAAAGGGCTTCCCAGACGATGTGTGGAAAATTAGAATCTCCCACAATCTCAACCTTAAGCTTACTTCAAATAAAATAATGATAAGAGGGAGAAGGGAAAGTGTTAGGTACTAGATAGTACGCCGGTTGCTGTACTCCCTGACAATAAGTTCTCCTGTATGAGTACTATAGGTCGGCACAGCCTAACTGGTGATTCAACAGTGTCCATGCCTCCGACACAGAGTCGGGCCCTGTAGTTTAGAAATGTAGTTGAAGGAAGAGGTAGGCAGTAGCGATTGGGGACTGGATGCATATGGGGTCATATGGGTGTTTCATCCTTTGGACGCAATCAGAACACCCGGATGGTATTTTGCCACAGTTGCCTGTGTCCGGAATGTTAGTGACCGCGTCCAAGATCGCCTGAAGTGGGAGGTTCAGGAGCCGGTGTTCTACGCACGTATAGGTACCAATGGCGTTGGTAGGCAAAAGAAAGATGTCCTGAAAAATCAATATAGTGAGAGAGGATGGAGTTGAGAAGAAGCGCCGCAAAGATAAGTATCTCGGAATTAATGCCTCTGCTATGCGACAGAGAGAGTAGCAATTGAATAAAATGGAGGATTAATGCGCGGCTGAGCGATAGGACCTCGGGGCAGGGATTGCAGTTTTTGGTTTATTGGGATCTATGTTGGCGCAGGTGTGACATGTACAAGAAGGAATGGATACCCCTGAATCCTATCGGGAGCGACATCCTGGAGGGAAGGTTTGCAAAGGCTACTGGGGAGACTTGATATTAGAGTTGTTGGGGGGGGGGCGGTGAGTGGGAATCAGTTTGAAGAAACTACTGGAGAGGAGGTTACGTCGTGAATACAGAATGCTTGCAGACCCTATGCGAGGGAGGATAGGCAGATGATAGAGAAGAGGAGCGCTCAGATTGAAGATGTGTGGAAGAAGGAAGAAAAAGATAACAGAACTCTTTGCCTCGTTATGGGTAAACAGGGAGGAATATGTGGAGAGTTTTTTAAATGCATGTATTTTCCTGCTCGGAGCATTGTCGGAAAGGTGGATGAGTTCAGAGCATTGAAAAAAAGATGTTGTAGCTGTCAGTGAAACATGGCTGCAGGAGGGGTGAGATTGGAGCTAAATATTCCCGAATTGTATTGCTTCAGGTGTGATAGAATGGGAGGGGGCAAAATGAGGAGGTTTTATATTGCTAGTCCGAGAAAGTATTACAGCAGTGCTTTGGCAGTGTTGATTAGCGAGCTCGGCTAGGGCTGCTATTTGGGTGGAATTGAGGAAAGCGAAAGGTGTACTAACACTTATACGGGTGCATTATAGACCACCTAAATATCGTGCGATCATTTCCGATCCCGGTCGTCCTTAGACATTAGGGTCATACAATTGGTAATATTCCCAACATGTTTTCACCAGTCTGATCCAATTAGTACATCCAGTCCGGCCCTCCTCCATCCCGCCCAATGGCAATCAAATCTTAGCAGCCAGCGCTGTGGATTATTGAGCAAAATGTTTTTTTGATTGAGGTTGCACAACGGGACTCTCGTAGTGAGTGGATAACATTTCACAAAAATATCAAAACGTTCACGGCAAATTGAAGCGTCGTCCTTAAGATCGAAGAGAATATCTATATATCTGCTGTAGTCGTTGGGGCAATTTCAAGCAAAGTTCGATTTGGTAAACAAACAAAAGTATTACTTTTTTTAGAATTTTAATGCAACAGAGTCATAAAATAAAACATACCATTGTCGGATTCGTCCCTTTGGAGGCTATGCATCCCTGATAGCTGCAATGCATTTGGTAGATGATCATCTGCATTGTTAATGCTGGTCTTATTGCATTCGGCATTAGAATCTATTACTTTCCCTGACTGAGATTCTACTTGAGGTTGATCGGCATCCGCATTTCGCTTCTCATCACTCTCTGAAACAGGACTGCCCTTCTGGTGTTTCTGTGATTCATTTGATGCGTCTGCAGGAAACGTACAGAATACTTCTGTCGATTGGTTAATTTTTCCAGGGACATCTGTAACATTATAGGTGGTATAACGGAGGAAAGCCGTCAGTGAATTTCTGAGTTTTCACTTGGAAGTTGAATTTTTGTTTCAAGTAAATTAAAATGTTTAAATATTTCGTTTTAATTCTTGGCCGTATGAAGGAACCCTCGCTTAATTACTCAATTTATGATAATATGAAATTGATATAGGGGTGTCAATTTTAGAATTAGTATTTCCACTACCACAATCTTAATCTTACTACAGATCCAATAATGAAAAGAGGGAGATGGGAAGGTATCAGTTACTTCAGTGTAACCCAAAGGCTGCACCATTTGAATATATGTTCTCCTGTTTGAGTACTGTTGTGGGCAATGCCTAACTGGGTGAATGAACAGTGGTCGTAATTCGGACGCAGAGTCGAACCCTGTAGCTCAGAAGGGTATGGAAAGGAAGAGGTACGCGGTAGCGATTGGGGACTCGTTACTGATTGGGACAGATAGGAAATACTTTGGACGCAATCAGGAGAGCCGGATAGTAGATTTCTCCCAGCTGCCAGTCTCTGTGATGTTACTGATCGCGTCCAAGATAGCGTAAAGTGGGAGGGTGGGGAGCCAGAGGCCACCGTATATATAGATACCAGTGATATTGGTATGAAAAGGAAAGTGTCCCGGAAAGAAAATATAGGGTTTCAGGAAGGAAGTTGAGAAGAAGCGCCGCAAATGTAGTTATCTCGGGATTACTGTTTGTGCTATGCGACAGTGAGAGTAGGAAAGGAGAGGATAACTGCATGGCTGAGGGACTGGTGCAGGGAGTATTGATTCAAGATTCTGGATCATTCGGACCACTTTTGTTGCTGTTGTGACCTGCACAAAACGAAGGGTTATACTTGACTCCTAGTGGGGCATAACTCCTTCCGGGGATATTTGCTAAGTACTGGGGAGACTTTAAACTAGAATGGTTAGGGGTTGTACGTTGGGAATCAATTTGAAGAAACTACGGGTGAGGTGGTAAGTTGACAAATAGAGAAAGATCGCAGACAGTATTTGAGAGAAGATAGGCAGGTGATAGAGATGCAGATTGCTCAGTCTAAAGATGAATGGGAGAAGGAAAAAATGATAATGCATTTGTTTGCAACGTTAAGGTTAAACTGCGAGGAACATGTTGAGATTTTCTTAAATTCATCCATTCTAATGCAAGGAGCATCGTATGAAAGGAGAATGAATTTAGAGCTTGGATTGATACCTGGAAATATGATGATATAGCTAATAGTGAAATATGTTTGCAGAAGGGGTGTGACTGCCAACTAAATATTCCTGGATTTCTTTGCTTGTGGGGTGATATAATCTTAGGGGCAAGAGGCGGAGGTTTTACATTGCTAGTCCGAGAAAATTTTACAGCATTGCTTGGCAGGTTAGGTTAGAGTACTCGCCAAGGGAGGCCTTTTGTGTCGCATTGAGGACTGGGAAAAGTCTAGTAGCACTTATAGGGTTGCAGTATACACCACCATTGGGCGATAATTTCCCTTACCGTTCGTCCTTGCACGTTAGGGTCATACCATTGCTAATGTTACCAACATGTTTAAGACAATCAACGCATTCAGACGCACCTTTTCCTATTCCGCAAAATGGTAATCAAGGCTTATCAGTCAGTGCTAAGTGTTATTTAGCAAAATGCATTTGGTTTAGGATTATCTATACAGATCTTTAACAGAAAGGGCTTCCCAGACGATGTGTGGAAAATTAGAATCTCCCACAATCTCAACCTTAAGCTTACTTCAAATAAAATAATGATAAGAGGGAGAAGGGAAAGTGTTAGGTACTAGATAGTACGCCGGTTGCTGTACTCCCTGACAATAAGTTCTCCTGTATGAGTACTATAGGTCGGCACAGCCTAGCTGGTGATTCAACAGTGTCCATGCCTCCGACACAGAGTCGGGCCCTATAGTTTAGAAATGTAGTTGAAGGAAGAGGTAGGCAGTAGCGATTGGGGACTGGATGCATATGGGGTCATATGGGTGTTTCATCCTTTGGACGCAATCAGAACACCCGGATGGTATTTTGCCACAGTTGCCTGTGTCCGGAATGTTAGTGACCGCGTCCAAGATCGCCTGAAGTGGGAGGTTCAGGAGCCGGTGTTCTACGCACGTATAGGTACCAATGGCGTTGGTAGGCAAAAGAAAGATGTCCTGAAAAATCAATATAGTGAGAGAGGATGGAGTTGAGAAGAAGCGCCGCAAAGATAGTTATCTCGGAATTAATGCCTCTGCTATGCGACAGAGAGAGTAGCAATTGAATAAAATGGAGGATTAATGCGCGGCTGAGCGATAGGACCTCGGGGCAGGGATTGCAGTTTTTGGTTTATTGGGATCTATGTTGGCGCAGGTGTGACATGTACAAGACGGAATGGATACCCCTGAATCCTATCGGGAGCGACATCCTGGAGGGAAGGTTTGCAAAGGCTACTGGGGAGACTTGATATTAGAGTTGTTGGGGGGGGGCGGTGTGTGGTAATCAGTTTGAAGAAACTACTGGAGAGGAGGTTACGTCGTGAATACAGAATGCTTGCAGACCCTATGCGAGGGAGGATAGGCAGATGATAGAGAAGAGGAGCGCTCAGATTGAAGATGTGTGGAAGAAGGAAGAAAAAGATAACAGAACTCTTTGCTTCGTTATGGGTAAACAGGGAGGAATATGTGGAGAGTTTCTTAAATGCATGTATTTTCCTGCTCGGAGCATTGTCGGAAAGGTGGATGAGTTCAGAGCATTGAAAAAAAGATGTTGTAGCTGTCAGTGAAACATGGCTGCAGGAGGGGTGAGATTGGAGCTAAATATTCCCGAATTGTATTGCTTCAGGTGTGATAGAATGAGAGGGGGCAAAATGAGGAGGTTTTATATTGCTAGTCCGAGAAAGTATTTACAGCAGTGCTTTGGCAGTGTTGATTAGCGAGCTCGGCTAGGGCTGCTATTTGGGTGGAATTGAGGAAAGCGAAAGGTGTACTAACACTTATACGGGTGCATTATAGACCACCTAAATATCGTGCGATCATTTCCGATCCCGGTCGTCATTAGACATTAGGGTCATACAATTGGTAATATTCCCAACATGTTTTCACCAGTCTGATCCAATTAGTACATCCAGTCCGGCCCTCCTCCATCCCGCCCAATGGCAATCAAATCTTAGCAGCCAGCGCTGTGGATTATTGAGCAAAATGTTTTTTTGATTGAGGTTGCACAACGGGACTCTCGTAGTGAGTGGATAACATTTCACAAAAATATCAAAACGTTCACGGCAAATTGAAGCGTCGTCCTTAAGATCGAAGAGAATATCTATATATCTGCTGTAGTCGTTGGGGCAATTTCAAGCAAAGTTCGATTTGGTAAACAAACAAAAGTATTACTTTTTTTAGAATTTTAATGCAACAGAGTCATAAAATAAAACATACCATTGTCGGATTCGTCCCTTTGGAGGCTATGCATCCCTGATAGCTGTAATGCATTTGGTAGATGATCATCTGCATTGTTAATGCTGGTCTTATTGCATTCGGCATTAGAATCTATTACTTTCCCTGACTGAGATTCTACTTGAGGTTGATCGGCATCCGCATTTCGCTTCTCATCACTCTCTGAAACAGGACTGCCCTTCTGGTGTTTCTGTGATTCATTTGATGCGTCTGCAGGAAACGTACAGAATACTTCTGTCGATTGGTTAATTTTTCCAGGGACATCTGTAACATTATAGGTGGTATAACGGAGGAAAGCCGTCAGTGAATTTCTGAGTTTTCACTTGGAAGTTGAATTTTTGTTTCAAGTAAATTAAAATGTTTAAATATTTCGTTTTAATTCTTGGCCGTATGAAGGAACCCTCGCTTAATTACTCAATTTATGATAATATGAAATTGATATAGGGGTGTCAATTTTAGAATTAGAATCCTACACTACCACAATCTTAATCTTACTACAGATCCAATAATGAAAAGAGGGAGATGGGAAGGTATCAGTTACTTCAGTGTAACCCAAAGGCTGCACCACTTGAATATATGTTCTCCTGTTTGAGTACTGTTGTGGGCAATGCCTAACTGGATGAATGAACAGTGGTCGTAATTCCGACGCAGAGTCGAACCCTGTAGCTCAGAAGGGTATGGAAAGTAAGAGGTACGCGGTAGCGATTGGGGACTCGTTACTGATTGGGACAGATAGGAAATACTTTGGACGCAATCAGGAGAGCCGGATAGTAGATTTCTCCCAGCTGCCAGTCTCTGTGATGTTACTGATCGCGTCCAAGATAGCGTAAAGTGGGAGGGTGGGGAGCCAGAGGCCACTGTATATATAGATACCAGTGATATTGGTATGAAAAGGAAAGTGTCCCGGAAAGAAAATATAGGGTTTCAGGAAGGAAGGTTGAGAAGAAGCGCCGCAAATGTAGTTATCTCGGGATTACTGTTTGTGCTATGCGACAGTGAGAGTAGGAAAGGAGAGGATAACTGCATGGCTGAGGGACTGGTGCAGGGAGTATTGATTCAAGATTCTGGATCATTCGGACCACTTTTGTTGCTGTTGTGACCTGCACAAAACGAAGGGTTATACTTGACTCCTAGTGGGGCATAACTCCTTCCGGGGATATTTGCTAAGTACTGGGGAGACGTTAAACTAGAATGGTTAGGGGTTGTACGTTGGGAATCAATTTGAAGAAACTACGGGTGAGGTGGTAAGTTGACAAATAGAGAAAGATCGCAGACAGTATTTGAGAGAAGATAGGCAGGTGATAGAGATGCAGATTGCTCAGTCTAAAGATGAATGGGAGAAGGAAAAAATGATAATGCATTTGTTTGCAACGTTAAGGTTAAACTGCGAGGAACATGTTGAGATTTTCTTAAATTCATCCATTCTAATGCAAGGAGCATCGTATGAAAGGAGAATGAATTTAGAGCTTGGATTGATACCTGGAAATATGATGATATAGCTAATAGTGAAATATGTTTGCAGAAGGGGTGTGACTGGCAACTAAATATTCCTGGATTTCTTTGCTTGTGGGGTGATATAATCTTAGGGGCAAGAGGCGGAGGTTTTACATTGCTAGTCCGAGAAAATTTTACAGCATTGCTTGGCAGGTTAGGTTAGAGTGCTCGCCAAGGGAGGCCATTTGTGTCGCATTGAGGACTGGGAAATGTCTAGTAGCACTTATAGGGTTGCAGTATACACCACCATTGGGCGATAATTTCCCTTACCGTTCGTCCTTGCACGTTAGGGTCATACCATCGCTAATGTTACCAACATGTTTCCCGCAGTTTAAGACAATCAACGCATTCAGACGCACCTTTTCCCATTCCGACAAAAGTTAATCAAGGCGTATCAGTCAGTGCTGAGGGTTATTTAGCAAAATGCATTAGGTTTAGGATTATCTATACAGTTATTTTAGAGAAAGGGCTTCCCAGACGATGTGTGGAAAATTCGAATCTCCCACAATCTCAACCTTAAGCTTACTTCAAATAAAATAATGATAAGAGGGAGAAGGGAAAGTGTCAGGTACTAGATAGTACGCCGGTTGCTGTACTCCCTGACAATAAGTTCTCCTGTATGAGTACTATAGGTCGGCACAGCCTAACTGGTGATTCAACAGTGTCCATGCCTCCGACACAGAGTCGGGCCCTGTAGTTTAGAAATGTAGTTGAAGGAAGAGGTAGGCAGCAGCGATTGGGGACTGGATGCATATGGGGTCATATGGGTGTTTGATTCTTTCGACGCAATCAGAACACCCGAATGGTATTTTGCCCCCAGTTGCCTGTGTCCGGAATGTTACTGATCAAGTCCAAGATCGCCTGAAGTGGGAGGTTCAGGAGCCGGTGTTCTTGGCACATATAGGTACCAATGGCGTAGGTAGGAAAAAGAAAGAGGTCCGCAAAATGAATATAGTGAGATAGGATGGAGTTGAGAAGAAGAGCCGCAAAGATAGTTATCTCGGAATTAATGCCTCTGCTATGCGAAAGAGAGAGTAGCAATTGAATAAAATGGAGGATTAATGCGCGGCTGAGCGATAGGACCTCGGGGCAGGGATTGCAGTTTTTGGTTTATTGGGATCTATGTTGGCGCAGGTGTGACATGTACAAGACGGAATGGATACCCCTGAATCCTATCGGGAGCGACATCCTGGAGGGAAGGTTTGCAAAGGCTACTGGGGAGACTTGATATTAGAGTTGTTGGGGGGGGGCGGTGTGTGGTAATCAGTTTGAAGAAACTACTGGAGAGGAGGTTACGTCGTGAATACAGAATGCTTGCAGACCCTATGCGAGGGAGGATAGGCAGATGATAGAGAAGAGGAGCGCTCAGATTGAAGATGTGTGGAAGAAGGAAGAAAAAGATAACAGAACTCTTTGCTTCGTTATGGGTAAACAGGGAGGAATATGTGGAGAGTTTCTTAAATGCATGTATTTTCCTGCTCGGAGCATTGTCGGAAAGGTGGATGAGTTCAGAGCATTGAAAAAAAGATGTTGTAGCTGTCAGTGAAACATGGCTGCAGGAGGGGTGAGATTGGAGCTAAATATTCCCGAATTGTATTGCTTCAGGTGTGATAGAATGAGAGGGGGCAAAATGAGGAGGTTTTATATTGCTAGTCCGAGAAAGTATTTACAGCAGTGCTTTGGCAGTGTTGATTAGCGAGCTCGGCTAGGGCTGCTATTTGGGTGGAATTGAGGAAAGCGAAAGGTGTACTAACACTTATACGGGTGCATTATAGACCACCTAAATATCGTGCGATCATTTCCGATCCCGGTCGTCATTAGACATTAGGGTCATACAATTGGTAATATTCCCAACATGTTTTCACCAGTCTGATCCAATTAGTACATCCAGTCCGGCCCTCCTCCATCCCGCCCAATGGCAATCAAATCTTAGCAGCCAGCGCTGTGGATTATTGAGCAAAATGTTTTTTTGATTGAGGTTGCACAACGGGACTCTCGTAGTGAGTGGATAACATTTCACAAAAATATCAAAACGTTCACGGCAAATTGAAGCGTCGTCCTTAAGATCGAAGAGAATATCTATATATCTGCTGTAGTCGTTGGGGCAATTTCAAGCAAAGTTCGATTTGGTAAACAAACAAAAGTATTACTTTTTTTAGAATTTTAATGCAACAGAGTCATAAAATAAAACATACCATTGTCGGATTCGTCCCTTTGGAGGCTATGCATCCCTGATAGCTGTAATGCATTTGGTAGATGATCATCTGCATTGTTAATGCTGGTCTTATTGCATTCGGCATTAGAATCTATTACTTTCCCTGACTGAGATTCTACTTGAGGTTGATCGGCATCCGCATTTCGCTTCTCATCACTCTCTGAAACAGGACTGCCCTTCTGGTGTTTCTGTGATTCATTTGATGCGTCTGCAGGAAACGTACAGAATACTTCTGTCGATTGGTTAATTTTTCCAGGGACATCTGTAACATTATAGGTGGTATAACGGAGGAAAGCCGTCAGTGAATTTCTGAGTTTTCACTTGGAAGTTGAATTTTTGTTTCAAGTAAATTAAAATGTTTAAATATTTCGTTTTAATTCTTGGCCGTATGAAGGAACCCTCGCTTAATTACTCAATTTATGATAATATGAAATTGATATAGGGGTGTCAATTTTAGAATTAGAATCCTACACTACCACAATCTTAATCTTACTACAGATCCAATAATGAAAAGAGGGAGATGGGAAGGTATCAGTTACTTCAGTGTAACCCAAAGGCTGCACCACTTGAATATATGTTCTCCTGTTTGAGTACTGTTGTGGGCAATGCCTAACTGGATGAATGAACAGTGGTCGTAATTCCGACGCAGAGTCGAACCCTGTAGCTCAGAAGGGTATGGAAAGTAAGAGGTACGCGGTAGCGATTGGGGACTCGTTACTGATTGGGACAGATAGGAAATACTTTGGACGCAATCAGGAGAGCCGGATAGTAGATTTCTCCCAGCTGCCAGTCTCTGTGATGTTACTGATCGCGTCCAAGATAGCGTAAAGTGGGAGGGTGGGGAGCCAGAGGCCACTGTATATATAGATACCAGTGATATTGGTATGAAAAGGAAAGTGTCCCGGAAAGAAAATATAGGGTTTCAGGAAGGAAGGTTGAGAAGAAGCGCCGCAAATGTAGTTATCTCGGGATTACTGTTTGTGCTATGCGACAGTGAGAGTAGGAAAGGAGAGGATAACTGCATGGCTGAGGGACTGGTGCAGGGAGTATTGATTCAAGATTCTGGATCATTCGGACCACTTTTGTTGCTGTTGTGACCTGCACAAAACGAAGGGTTATACTTGACTCCTAGTGGGGCATAACTCCTTCCGGGGATATTTGCTAAGTACTGGGGAGACGTTAAACTAGAATGGTTAGGGGTTGTACGTTGGGAATCAATTTGAAGAAACTACGGGTGAGGTGGTAAGTTGACAAATAGAGAAAGATCGCAGACAGTATTTGAGAGAAGATAGGCAGGTGATAGAGATGCAGATTGCTCAGTCTAAAGATGAATGGGAGAAGGAAAAAATGATAATGCATTTGTTTGCAACGTTAAGGTTAAACTGCGAGGAACATGTTGAGATTTTCTTAAATTCATCCATTCTAATGCAAGGAGCATCGTATGAAAGGAGAATGAATTTAGAGCTTGGATTGATACCTGGAAATATGATGATATAGCTAATAGTGAAATATGTTTGCAGAAGGGGTGTGACTGGCAACTAAATATTCCTGGATTTCTTTGCTTGTGGGGTGATATAATCTTAGGGGCAAGAGGCGGAGGTTTTACATTGCTAGTCCGAGAAAATTTTACAGCATTGCTTGGCAGGTTAGGTTAGAGTGCTCGCCAAGGGAGGCCATTTGTGTCGCATTGAGGACTGGGAAATGTCTAGTAGCACTTATAGGGTTGCAGTATACACCACCATTGGGCGATAATTTCCCTTACCGTTCGTCCTTGCACGTTAGGGTCATACCATCGCTAATGTTACCAACATGTTTCCCGCAGTTTAAGACAATCAACGCATTCAGACGCACCTTTTCCCATTCCGACAAAAGTTAATCAAGGCGTATCAGTCAGTGCTGAGGGTTATTTAGCAAAATGCATTAGGTTTAGGATTATCTATACAGTTATTTTAGAGAAAGGGCTTCCCAGACGATGTGTGGAAAATTCGAATCTCCCACAATCTCAACCTTAAGCTTACTTCAAATAAAATAATGATAAGAGGGAGAAGGGAAAGTGTCAGGTACTAGATAGTACGCCGGTTGCTGTACTCCCTGACAATAAGTTCTCCTGTATGAGTACTATAGGTCGGCACAGCCTAACTGGTGATTCAACAGTGTCCATGCCTCCGACACAGAGTCGGGCCCTGTAGTTTAGAAATGTAGTTGAAGGAAGATGTAAGCAGTAGCGATTGGGGACTGAATGCATATGGGGTCATATGGGTGTTTGATCCTTTGGACGCAATCAGAAAACGCGGATGGTTTTTTGCCCCAGTTGCCTGTGTCCGGAATGTTACTGATCGCGTCCAAGATCGCCTGAAGTGGGAGGTTCAGGAGCCCGTGTTCTTGGCACATATAGGTACCAATGGCGTAGGTAGGAAAAAGAAAGATGTCCTGAAAAATCAACATAGTGAGATAGGATGGAGTTGAGAAGAAGCGCCGCAAAGATAGTTATCTCGGAATTAATGCATCTGCTATGCGACAGAGAGAGTAGCAATTGAATAAAATGGAGGATTAATGCGCGGCTGAGCGATAGGACCTGGGGGCAGGGATTTCAGTTTTTGGTTCATTGGGATCTATTTTGGCCCAGGTGTGACATGTACAAGAAGGAATGGATACCCTAGAATCCTATCGGGAGCGACATCCTGGAGGGAAGGTTTGCAAAGGCTACAGGGGAGACTTGATACTAGAGTTGTTGGGGGGATGGTGTGGTAATCAGTTTGAAGAAACTAGTGGAAAGGAGGTTACGTCATGAATACAGAATGCTTGCAGACCCTATGTGAGGAAGGATAGGCAGCTGATAGAGAAGTGGAGCGCTCAGACTGAAGATGTGTGGAAGAAGGAAGAAAAAGATATCCAAACTCTTTGCCTCGTAATGGATAAACAGGGAGGAATATGTGGAGAGTTTCTCAAATGCATGTATTTTCCTGCTAGGAGCATTGTCGGAAAGGTGGATGAGTTTAGAGCATGGATTGACACCTGGAAAAAAGATGTTGTAGCTGTCAGTGAAACATGGCTGCAGGAGGGGTGAGATTGGAGCTAAATATTCCCGTATTGTATTGCTTCAGGTGTGATAGAATGGGAGGGGGCAAAATGAGGAGGTTTTATATTGCTAGTCCGAGAAAGTATTACAGCAGTGCTTTGGCAGGGTTGATTAGCGCGCTCGTCTAGGGCTGCTATTTGGGTGGAATTGAGGAAAGCGAAAGGTGTACTAACACTTATACGGGTGCATTATAGACCACCTAAATATCGTGCGATCATTTCCGATCCCGTTCGTCCTTCCACATTAGGGTCATACAATTGGTAATGTTCCCAACATGTTTTCAGCAGTCTGATCCAATTAGTACATCCAGTCCGGCCCTCCTCCATCCCGCCCAATGGCAATCAAATCTTAGCAGCCAGCGCTGTGGATTATTGAGCAAAATGTTTTTTTGATTGAGGTTGCACAACGGGACTCTCGTAGTGAGTGGATAACATTTCACAAACATATCAAAGCATTCACGGCAAATTGAAGCGTCGTCCTTAAGATCTAAGAGAATATCTATATATCTGCTGTCGTCGTTGCGGCAATTTCAAGCAAAGTTCGATTTGGTAAACAAACAAAAGTATTACTTTTGGTAGAATGTTAATGCAACAGAGTCATAAAATAAAACTTACCATTGCCGGTTTCGTCCCCTTGGAGGCTATGCATCCCTGATAGCTGCAATGCATCTGTTAGATGTTCATCTGCATTGTTAATGCTGGTCTTCTTGCATTCGGCATTAGAATCTATTCCTTTCTCTGACTGAGATTCTACTTGAGGTTGATCGGCATCCGCATTTGGCTTCTCATCACTGTCTGAAACAGGACTGCCCTTCTGGTGTTTCTGTGATTCATTTGATGCGTCTGCAGGAAACGTACAGAATACTTCTGTCGATTGGTTAATTTTTCTAGGGACATTTGTAGCATTATAGGTTGAATAACGGAGGAAAGCCGTCAGTGAATTTCTGAGTTTTCACTTGGAAGTTGAATTTTTGTTTCAAGTAAATTAAAATGTTTAAATATTTCGTTTTAATTCTTGGCCGTATGAAGGAACGCTCGATTAATTATTCCATTTAAGATGATTTCAAATGGATACAGGCGTGTCAATTTTAGAATTAGTATCCTCCACTACTACAACCTTAATCTTTCTACAGATACAATAATGAAAAGAGGGAGAATGGACAGTATCAGGTACTTCAGTGTAACCCAAAGGCTGCACCACTTGAATATATGTTCTCCTGTTTGAGTACTGTTGTGGGCAATGCCTAACTGGGCGAAGCAGCAGTGGCCGTAATTCCGACGCAGAGTCGAACCCTGTAGCTCAGAAGGGTATGGAAAGGAAGAGGTACGCGGTAGCGATAGGGGCCTCGTTACTTATGGGGTCAGATAGGCAATACTTTGGACGCAATCAGGAGAGCCGGATGGTAGATTTCCCCCAGCTGCCAGTCTCTGGGATGTTACTGATCGCGTCCAAGATAGCCTAAAGAGGGAGGGTGGGGAGCCAGAGGCCACCGTATATATAGATACCAATGATATTGGTAGGAAAAGCAAAGAGTCCCGGAAAGAAAATATAGGGTTTCAGGAAGGAAGTTGAGAAGAAGCGCCGCAAATGTAGTTATCTCGGGATTACTGTCTGTGCTATGCGACAGTGAGAGTAGGAAAGGAGAGGATAACTGCATGGCTGAGTGACTGGTGCAGGGAGTATTGATTCAAGATTCTGGATCATTCGGACCACTTTTGGTGCTGTTGTGACCTGCACAAAAGGAAGGGTTATACTTGACTCCGAGTGGGGCATAACTCCTTCCGGGGATATTTGCTAAGAGTACTGGGGAGACTTTAAACTGGAATGGTTAGGGGTTGTACGTTGGGAATCAATTTGAAGAAACTACGGGAGAGGTGGTAAGTTGACAATTAAAGAAAGATCGCAGGCAGTATTTGAGAGAAGATAGGCAGGTGATAGGGATGCGGTGTGCTGAGACTAAAGATGAATTTGCGAAGGAAGATAAAGATAATGCAGTCGTTTGCACCGTAAAGGATAAACAGCGAGGAACATGTTGAGAGTTTCTTAAATACATATATTTTTATGCTCGGAGCATTGTATGAAACCTGGATGAATTTACAGCATGGATTGGTACCTGGAAATATGATGTTGTAGACATTAGTGAAACATGTTTGCAGGAGTGTGCAACTGGCAAATAAAGATTCCTGAGTATCTTTGCTTGAAGAGTGATTGAATCGGGGGGCAAGAGGAAGAGGATTTGTACTCCAATTCCCAGAAAATATTACAACTTTGCTTTGGCAGGTTAGATTACAGGGATCGTCTAGGGAGGCTATTTTTGTTGAACTGAGGAATGGGAAAGGTGTTTTAACACTGATAGGGGTGCATTATAGACGACCAAAATACCGTGCGATCATTTTCTATCCCGTTCCGCCTTGCACGTCAGGGTCATACACATTGTAATGTTACCAAAATTTTTTCAGCAGTCTACGTCAATCACTGCATATTATCCCAACTTTCCCCATCCCGCCCATGACAATCATAGCTTCGCAGCCAATGCTGTTGATTATTTAGCCAAAAGCCATTCTGATTGAGTTGTACAACGGGACACACTTCGTGAGTGGATAACATTTCACAAAAATAACATTGCATTCACAGCAAATTTAAGTGGCATCCTAAGAGAATATGTTTATGTCTGTTGTCGACGTTGGGGCTATTTCCAGCGCAGTTTGACTTGGTAAACAAAAACAAATTGTTACTTTTGGTAGAATTTTAATGCAACAGAGTCGTAAAGAAATCTTACCTTTGTCAGTTACGCTCATTTCGAGGCTCTGCTGCAATTCCTCTGATCGAATTTTATCTGCATTGTTAATGCTGGTCCTATCAGATTCCACATGAGAATCTATTCCTTTCACTATCTGAGATTCCACTTGACCTTGATCGGCATCCGGCTTTGGCTCTGCAGGAAACGTACAGAATACGTCATAGATTCCTTATTTTTTTGGGACATTTGTAACATTATAGGTGGAATATCGGAGGAAAATCGTCAGTGAATTTCTGAGTTTTCATTTGGAAGCTGAATTTCCCTTTCAAATGAATGATAATATATTAATATTTTGTTTTAGTTCTTGGTCGTATGAAGGAGCCTTCGCCTTATTACTCCATTTTAGAGTTTATGAAATGGATACAGATGTGAGCTTTTAACTTGGAAAACGAGTGATTCGTCCAGGTCAGCGGATCTCAAGCAGTTAAGCTTTTAAGCACAACTTTATGTCCTCACATTCGCATTAGATTGCGGACCTTGCACTGGATATGCTCTTTTTTTTTTCTTTTTTTTTGTCATCTCTCTGCTTCCATACATGTAATGCAATAATTGCAAAGGCAACTTACGGCAACCTATATGCAACATAGAAAAACACTCAAATATTATGGCTATACCCAATACTCGACACTGCCAACACTCGTCGCTGCGAACCTGTGAAAATAGAACTCAATAAAGCCACACAGGTCTATGCACAGTCTATTATATAATGCATCTATAATATAATGACATCCGTCGCATAATATGATTTAATTTTCCCATTCAAGGCGAAAGACTGAATCACTGTCCATTGTGGGATAACGTCTTTCCGGACAAGGGACCCACTCTGCTTGGTCGCTAAGACTTGTTGCTGAAAAACAAACTCAGTCTATGGACTCGGTCCCAAAATTCCTCTGATCCTCTTCACTGCCAAGAATCCTACCATTAATGCTATAGGCTTTCATCATATTTGACCTAACAAAATGAACCACCTCAAACTTATCAATGTTGAATTCCATCTGCCACTTCTCAGCAGAGTTGTGCATACTATAAACATCCCGCTGTAACCGTTGACATCCATCCACACTATGCATAAAACCCTCACCCTTTGTTTCATCAGAAAAATTACTAACCGCTGCCTTTACTTCCACTTCCATGTCATTTATAAAAAAAAAATTACGAAGAGAAAGGATCGGAAAACAGATCCCTGAGGAACTCCACTGGGGACCGACATCCATGCAGAATATGACCCGTCAAAAACCACTCTTTGCCATCGGTGGGCAAGCCATCTTTGGGTCTTCAGATCAATATCCCCTTGGATCCCATGCCTCTTTTACCTTCTCAATAAACCTTACATAGGATACCTTATCAAATGCCTTGCTGAAATCCATAAACACTACAAAGAATAGTGTATACACTGTGTTTAGCCATATTCTCAAATATGTATTCAGGCTAGTACGGCATGACCCGCTTTAAGAAAGTGATGCTGACTATTCCTAATCTTATAATGCTTCTCGAAATGTTCATTTAATAAAAAACAAAAGCCAAAAAAAAAAAAAAACTGCTTCTCAGGATCCTCCCCATCAACTTACTAACAACTGAAGTAAGACACACTTGTCTATAATTTCCTGGACGTTCTGTACTTCCTTTCGTCAATACCTCGACAACATATCCGTAACCCTACAAATTTTTCTCTGGAAAATTGTGCCTCCTCGTGTTAACCACTTCTGCCTTAGGAAAACGCCGCTGACTATACACACGATCAATGCCTCTCTTTATCTTATGCAACTCTGTCAGATCAACTCTCATCCTCCGACGCTCCGAGGACAAAAGATGAACTTCACTCAAACTATTCTGTTAAGTCATGTTACCTAATCCAAGCAACATACATTTAAATCCTTTCTGCACCCTTTCTATGGTTTCCACATCCTTCCTGCAGTGAGGCGACCAGAATTAAGAAGGGTATGTCAGGTATAATCGGACCATGGTCCTATATATCAGAAACATCAACTCTTGGCTGCTAAACCCAATCATATAAATGATGAAGGACAATGCACCAAAATCTGCTAAAACACAGCCAACCTATAGAGCAGCTTTGAGCGTCCCATGGACGCGGACAACAAGATCCCACTGATCCTCCTCACTGCCAAGACTCCTACCATTACTGCAATAGGCTTTCACCATATTTGACCTAACAAATCGAACCACCACACACTGATCAATGATGAACTCCATCTGCCACTTCTCAGCCCAGTTGTGCATTCTATTAATGTCCCCTTGTAATCTGTGACATCACTCCACTCTATGAACAACGCTCTCACCCGTTCCGTCATCAGAAAAATTACTAACCGATCTCTTCACTTCGTCGTCCAGGTCATTTACAAAAATCAGAAAGAAAAAGGGTCTCAGAAGGGATCCCTAGAAGCACCACTGGTTACAGCCTTCCTTGCAGAGTATGACTTGTCTACAACCACTCTTTACCATCTATGTGAAAGGCTGTTCTGGACCTTCAAAGTAATGTCCCCTTGAATCCCATACCTCTTTACCTTCTCAATAAGTCTTACATGGGATAAATTATCAAATGCCTAGCTGAAATCCATATACACTGCAATGAATAGTGTATACGCTGCGTTTAGCCACATCCTCAAATATACATTCAGGCTCCTGAGGAAGGACCGGCTTTGCCAAAGCCACACTGACTATTCCTAATCTTATAATGCCTCTCGAAATGTTCATTAAGAAAAAAATAACTGCCTCTCAGGATCCTTCTCATCAACTTACCAACGACTGAAGTAAGAATCACTGGTTTATAGTTTCCTTGGCTATCTCTACGCCCTATCGTTAACAAAATATCAGCAACGCGCCAATCCTCCGGAACGTCTCCCGTTCGCATTGATGATGCGAAGATCATCGCCAGAGGGTCAGCAATCTCCTCAGACGCTTCCCACAGTAGCAATGTATAGATCCCATCCGCTCACGACAACTTATCCAATATCCAACTGGATGCTTTCCAAAAGCTCCAGCACATCCTCTTCCTTAATATCTACAGACTCAAGCTTTTCAGTCTGCGGTCAGCTTCCCAGCAATCGCCAGTGAATAATGAAACAAAGTCTTGAATATCACCACGGCTATCTCCTCCGGTTCTTTCGTCACTTTATCGCTTTCTCCTTTGATTGGCCCTATACTCTTACGTTTTATCCTCTAGCTGTTCACATACTTGTAGAATGCCTTGGGGGTTTCCTTAGACGGAATAGACGGCCGAAGGCGAATGGAAACAGTGGAATTTTGTCTATACTTTATATTGCATTTGAGTAGTAGCACCTAAACTTTACCTGTTAATAATTAATGTGACGCGCTGATTAATATTTCAACTGCAATGCCTAGCTAGTTTTGTTTTCTGCAAAAACAGTCCGCTATGCTGGGAAGTGTTTTTTGGCCGAGGCTAAGATATGGATGCATGCTGTGCAGCGTAGGAATCTGAGTTAGGCATTCAAGAATATGGGATGTGAGAGATGGTTTGAGAGAGCTCTGGGGAAGAATTTACTGAAGTGCGGTGGCCCAACAGCGGTTCTACTTTCTGTGAAGGCTGAGGAAATTCCGTGTCCCACCCACCTTCCCTGAGCAGATGCATCACAGCCTGTTTCAGAAATTGCAGCATCTTGGATCGCAACACTCTGCAGCGGGAAGTGAGGTCAGCTGAGAAGTTCATCGGGATCTCTGTTCCCACCATTACGGACATTTGCACTACATGCTGCATTCGTAAATCAAACAGCATTATTAAGGAACACACGTTCACGTCAAACAAACTCTTTTCTCTCCTGCCATCTGGTAAAAGGCACCGAAGCATTCGGACTTTCCAGACGAGACTCTGTAATAGATTCTTCCCGCAAGCCTACAGACTCTTCAATAACCAGAACCTGAAATGACACCAAAATAGTGCCCTCTACTGTGCTTACTGTCTTGTGTATTACTTATTATAATGCTTGCTCTGTTTTCTGCACTTTATTCTGTCTTGCTTGGTTCTGTAGTCTAGTATAGTTCTTTTTTTTCTATTTGTTTTTTTTTTTAAATAGTCCAGAGTACTTTTTGTACATTTTTATTTAGCACCATGGTCCTCAAAACCATTGTCTCGTTTCTACAGCGTACTGTACCAGCAGTTATATTCGACATGACAATAAAAAGGGACTTGACTTTACTTGGGCAGACTAGGTCTGATTCGAGGGCATTAGCATGGAGATGTGGTAAAGAATCGGTGGGAAAACTCCTTAAGCAGATGCGATTGGAATCGGTACTTTGTGAGACGAAACAGCCCAAGATGGAAGCATTACGGGTTAGCAGTGATGGGAATTCAGAAACGTGAGTTACGGTTATACCCAGCTTTAGGAAGGGACCAAGATCAACGGCCATCTACGATTTAGATTGATTTAATGTGTTGATGTCTTTAATTTAATGTTTTCTTTTGTTATTTTCTCTCTGTAATTCTTCTTTAAAGCTGAAATTAATAAACATACTTTATAATGCTATGCATTATACGATCTGTTATTTCTTGCCCGGTAATAATTTTGTATGGGTAATATTGAGGCGGCACTCTCTTAAATCAAGGTCTCTTTACGTGGAACATCTCTACGGTCCTGTTTGCTAAATCCCAAAATCATACCGACTCTAGACATGTTTGATTTTGAAAGTTCTCCTGCTCATCATTGTGTCACGGAGATGTGATCGGAGACGGTTAATGAGCTGAAATTATAGATGAGCCCTCCTTCACTCCCTGTGACACATGGCTGTGTCGCGATCCGCAGCACCAAAGCGCTAATTATATTTACTGACGGCAGTACATTGATTGGCCTAATCACAAAGATTAATGAGGCAAACTACAGAGAAAGATCATCACTCAACATTTCCCTCAATGGGATGAGTCCTTCGTTAGGCACTTGGTTTGTCAACCGTGATTGAGCAGCGGACAACGGCACGCAGTCGAGACAGTTCGCAACCCAAATATGGTACAGAACTGCCCTCGCCGCGGTACGGATTCACGCTGCCACATTCCCGCACATTAAAATCCATCCCCGGTCTGTACTACTCCTCCATAAGGATAATGATCTGAAAACAATCGTCGTTTTTTTTTTCCATTTTGCCTCAACGTGGGAAGATTCTATATGTACGACTTTCATTATATATCACGCAATAGTCCTTCTGTCTATGATTTATTTTAATTTGTGCGCATGCTGTTTTAAATGTGAACGCGGACGTTCGCTAAAGTTACATCACTGCTTCAATTCCAATGATCGCCAGCTAGTGGAAATTAAAACTTATCTCTAAATCTGTTATATGATGTCATACGCAATGGTCGTTCACACAGTATTCCTATAATTACTGATTCGCTTGCATATTCACATTCCTGCCCGCAGCAATGGAAGGAGTGTAGTTTTCAGAATGGTAATATATTTCAGAACGTTATGGTTTGATGTTTTATCTTGTTATTTCATTAATTTTGTTTCCCCGTTTTTACGGACTTTTTATTTCAAAGCATTGCGGTTTTGATTTTCTTTAAAGTCTTCTCTTGATTTCTTTGTGTCGTGACTGCTGTGTGAAGAGAAATTCCAGGACTGTATTCGACATACATTACGTGATACGAATGTACTTTGAATCTCCGAAATTCCATTGTGATCACATGTTTATTTTGAGCATGATAATTCAGAGCTATCTGACATTAACAGGAAAGCTCTCTATTAATTCAGCTTGCTGCAGGTTTGAGCGAAGTAGAATATAACGAAACAAGTCTCACCATTTTCTTTTGGCATGTCTTCTGACCATCGCACATGGCGTCATATCACTGATTTAGTGATAAGTTTTAATTTACCCTATCTGGCGATCATTGGAATTGAAGCAGTGATGTATCTTCAGCGAACGCCCGCGGTTCACGTTAAAATAGCATCTGTTTTTTTTTCTTATTCTGTTAAAGTCACTGATTGATCTTATACAATTTATTTGTAATGAAGTTTTCAGATTCGCAGTCAGGCTGTTGGCTTCCCGCTGTGAGAAATTCAGCCTGACTTACATGAGCACATGCCCTTTGCTCTGCATCGCACTCGGATTCACTGTGCATAAGCTGGCCTAGTGGAATGTACTCCAGAGCATCTGATGGAATTTTATGGTATGTTTCAACATCTTCACAAATTGCTGAATGGAAGATTCCAATGATTACTGTATAATGTAATACGACGATTCGCTGGAGTCTGGGTTGCCATTTTGCAGGGAAATTCTTAAATTAATCTAATCAAAATACAACTGAAATTAATCCGTGCTGCATCAATACGCTACATATCAATTTTGAAGCATACCAAATTCTGCTTACATAGAAATACAGAATACCTGGAACACTCTTCGGGCGACAATGCTGTGTTGATCATTTGCTTACTTTAGAATATCTGTATGATTATCCAGAGCACTCTATTCTTTCTGAGCTCCATGTTTCGATCCACGAGCCTTTAAAAAAAAACCCTACTGTATTCGCTTCTACCACAATCACTGTCAGCACATTTCACTCACTCACCACTCACTGCGTAACAACATACTCCTGTCATCCACTCTGAACCTACTTATATGCACGTTAAAATTGTGCTTTGTCGTGTTAGCCATTTCGGCCTTGGGAAAACGCCTCTGACCATCCACACGATCAATACCTCTCTTTATCGTATGCACCTCTATCAGGTCATCTCTCATCTCCGTCGCTCCATCGAAAAAAGACCAAGTTCACACAAACTACTCTCGTTAGGCATGCTCCCCAGTCCAGGATTTACTATCCTGTAAATCTCTTCTGCACCATTTATATGGTTTCTACATCCTTTCTGTAGTGCGGCGACCAGAATTGAGCACAGTACCTCAAGTGGAATGTGACAAGGTTGTTATATAGCCGAAACATCACCTCTTGTCTCCTAAACTCAAACCCGAGAGTCTTACCATTAATGCTATAAGCTGCCATCATATTTGACCGACCAAAGTGAACCACCTCGCACTTATCAGTGTTGAACTCGATCTTCTGCCACTTGTCAACCCAGGTTTGAGTCATATCAATGTACCGCTGTAACTTCTAACATCCCTCCTCACTATCCACAACAGCCCCACCATTTACGTTATCATCAACTTTTCTAACTCATTCTCCACTTCCTCTTATCGGTCATTTATAAAAATCACGAAGAGTATAAGTCCTGGAAGAGATCCTTGAGATATACCGTTGGTCAGAGACCTCCATGCAGAATATTACACGTCTAAGACTACAGCCTTCTATGTGCAAGCCAGTTCTGGATCCAAAAATGTCCCTTTGAATGGCATGCCTCTTTACTGTCTCAATGAGCATTGCATGGGATACCCTATCAAATGCCTTGCTGAAATCCATATGTACTTCAATGTGTAGTTATATACTCTATTTAGCCACGTTCTCAAATATTGCATCAGGACCTGCTTTGACAAAGCCATGCTGACTATTCCTAATAATATGAAGCCTCTCGAATTGTTCATAAATCTGACTTTCAGGATCTGCCCCATGAACTTACCAATCAGAGAAGTGAGACTTACTGGTATATAATTTCATGGACGATCTCTACTCCATTTCTTCAATAAGGGAACAGCGTATCCGCAACCCTCCAGTCCTCGTGTACCTATCCAGTCCTCATTGATGATGCAAAGATCACCGACAGAGTCTTAGCAATCTCTTCAACGGATTCCCACGGTAGCCTAGGGTACATCCCATCAGTTCCCGGTGACTTAAGTAATTTGGTGCTTTCCTAAAGTTCCAACACATCATTACAGGTACAGAGAGGTAGTTGAAAGTGTGGAAAAACTAAAGTGCCTTGGAGTTATATTGTCAAAACTGCTGACTTCGTCAACCGAATCCTCGCTGCTTGTAAAAAAAAAGGCACAACAAAGACTCTTCCTCCTCATAAAGCTGTAACAGGACAAGCTCCGACAAAACCTGTTGCTTAACTTCTACAGAAGTACAATTGAAACCATCCTGACCAGAAGCGCCGCAGTGTGGTATGCTAGCTGCACAACGGCTGAGCGACAACACGTGCAACGTGTGGTGAAGAGCGGCCCAGTGAATTGTCAGGATTGAGCTCCCAGAACTGGACAGCATCTATTCAGCAGTCTCATGCGGAAAACAATCAGCATAACCAGAGAACCAAACACCCCGGCCCCTCCCTGTTTGTCTCGGACCCCAAGACCCCTCTGATACTCCACACTTCTAAGAGTCATACCGTTAATACTATATTCAACCATCATATTTTACATACCAAAATGAACCACCTCACACTTGCTGGTTTGAACTCCATCTGTCAATTTTCAGCCCATGCTTGCATCCTGTCGATGTCCCGATAGAAACTTTGCTAGCCCTCTGAAGTATCCACAGCACTTCCAACGTTCGTGTCATCAACAAATTTACTGTCCCATTTCTTCACTTACTCGTCAATGACTTTTGTAAAAATCACGAAGAAAAGGTATCCCAGAACAAATCGCTAAGGCACACCGCTGTAGACCGACCTCCATGCCGAATATGAGCCGTCTACAAATATTCTTCGCTCTCTGTGTGAAAGTAAATTCTGGATCCACAAAGCCCTTGGATTCCCCTTGGATTCCATGCTCCCCGACATTCTCAGTAAGCCGTGCATAGGGTATATTAAGAAATGCCTTGCAGAAATCCATACACACTACATCCACTGCTCTACCTTCATCAATGTGTTCAGCCACATCCTCAAAATAAAAAAAAAATCAGGCTTGTAAGGCACGACCTGCCTTAATAAATCTATGCTGACTATTCATGAACATATTAGACTTCTCCAAACGTTCATAAATCCCTCCTCTTCTTCATCAGCTTACCAACCACGGATGTAATACTCACAGGTGTATAATTTCCTGGGCTATACCTATTACTTTCCAAAATAAGGTAGCAACTACTGCAAACCTCCCATCTTTCCGATCCTGTCCCGTTCTCCTTGATGATGGAAAGTTCATTGTCAGCGATTCAGCAGCCTCTTCTGTCGCCTCCCACTGCAGCCTGGAATATATCGCGCCCGTTTCAGGTAACGTACCTAACTTGATGCTTTCTAAAAGTTCCAACACATCCTCCAGCTTAAAGTATTTATGCTCAAGCGTTTCATTCGCTGCGTTATCCCTACAATTGCCAAATTTCTTTTCCGCAGTGAATACGGAAGCAATGTAATTATGACGTACCTCCGCTACCTCCTCCGATTCCACACACACATTTCCAATGTCACATTTCATTGGTCTTATTCTCTCACGTACTTTCTTCTTGCTCTTCGAATTTCAGTAGAAATTCATGGCATGTTTTGTTTTTTGTTTGTTTTTTTCTTTCACTGTTATTCTTCACTGGGCTTTCAACAGCCTTTGTTCACTATCGGTCCTATACCCTACCATACTTTCCCTATCTTATTGAATATACCTTTGCAGAAGCTGACGCAAATATTCCTCGAACATTTGCCGTATTTCTCCATACATTTCCCTGAGAACGTCTGCTCCCAGGTTATGTTTGATGGTGTCTGCATGATAACATCATTTTTCGACTTTTTCGAATTAAACGTTTTGCCGACTTGTTTGGTCTTATCCCTCTCCAATGCCCAGTAAAGCAGATAGAAAGGTAATTAGGTATTGCATTGAACTGCTACTGCTAAGTTAACAAATTTTACGTCACTTGCCGGCGATAATAAACCAATTGTGATTGTGATCACTATCTCCAAACTGCTCTCTCACTGATCGTTGTAAACTACCTTTCAGATCCACACTGACATCTAGCCTATATCTAATTCTTGTTAATGAACCTACGTGAGAAAATCACTCGAAATCTCGCTTCGGCTTGTACATGCCCGTTATAACACGAACATAAACTCGTAATTGTTATGTCCATCAATTCGAGCAGACTAACCAAGGAGAACTTTACAGTCAGTGACGAACTGTACTGTACTGATGATTTGTAATTTATTTACGGACTTTTCGCTCTGTCACGAATTGCATTTTTTAACATCATGATATATATATATATTTTTAGAGCTCATCAATATATCTATAGAGATATGAAAGCGACTCTCAGCCCTGCAGAGAACAGTTAACAATTTGCACACGTATTATTCCTAGTACTCATGTTTTATGTCAGCGGATTGTAACAAAACACATTACCATCTCGACGGAGGTTCTCTTCGGGGTTTTGCTTCACCGCTTCTGGTATTGACGATGGTTGAGCTTTATTGGCTGAGGATAAAAAAAAAAAGAGAACAGCGTGGTTATCAAAATAGTTTCGCTCAGGAGTTTCTTTTCCTGGCCTTTTCGGGGATCAATTGATGGGTCTCTTCGGCTCTGTGATTTTGGATGGACAAATACAATTTTATGTTTACTAACATCCAACTAAAATTGAGAATTTCCTTGAAATAATTTGCATTGTAATATGTTTTTTGATAATTGCATTTCAGTATAATTGTTATATTGTGACTCTCTGGATTTGATATCTTTGTGTCTATCTAAATAGATCATTTTGAGAAGTGGTCCAGAGGGTTTGAAGGACTGCCAATGATGCTGTTACGCCTACAACAGCCTTAAGATTACGAACTCACTCGGTTAAACTTTATATGGTATCTGCAGAGTACCAGCTGAACTTTATTTGGTTGCTACTTAATGTAACACCCTGATTAAGATTTCGTCTGCTATGCTGTGAGTTAGTTTATGTCAGCGGTTTTCTGTGAAAGTAGTGTGCCATGCTGGGAAATGTGTTTTTGGCTTCGGCTAAGTTAAGGACACATGCTGTCCAACGTGGGGATGAGAATTAGCCAGTCAGGATTGTGCGGTGTGTTTGAAGGTTCTTGGGAGCTTGCGGAAGTGTTTTCTGAAGGACAGTCGTCTGGTTCGTGGTGTTTTGTCGGGATATGCGGTAAAGAAAAGATCGGGAGATTCGAGAGGAGGGCGCAATTGGCAGGAATATATCATGACGCGAAGGAATCCAATTTGAGTATCTCTATCGCTGATGGGCGATGATTCACCGCCATGGCTAACGGTTATACCCAGCTTTAGGAGAGACGAACTCCAAAGATCATGTACACATTCGCAGTGATTTAACTACAACGGTGCCGTTTTCTTTATATTCTTATTTTCTGATTTCCCTTCTCTTAGTAACAATTTCAAAAAGCTGAAATTAGTAAATATACAGCACTTTATTTATAATTTTATGCATTATACGATCTGTTAATTCTTACCCACCAATAATTGTGCACGGGCAATATTTTCAGAACATTCGCATAAATCAAGGTTTCCTTAATCGGAACATGACGAAAGATTGAACCGCATGTCATACCGACCCGAGGCAGAGATTTTTATGACAGGTGGTTCTCTCACCGCTGAGACATGCGGCTGCTGGCAGAGCTGGCTAATGAGCCCAATTTGTATTTGAGTCCGGTGAAAGCTCCGTCTCACTGAACTTCGGTGAGACCCGACGCAGGTCGGGGGACCGTTTCGTTGAGCACCACTCTGTCCGCCACAACAGACAGGATCTCCTGGTTGCCTCCTATTTCGACACTGCTACACAGTCCCACTCAGATATGTCCATACGTGGCCTCCTCTACTGACATGAGGAGGCTAAACTCAGGCTGGAGGAGCAGCACCTCATTTACCATCTGGGTAGTCTCCAGCCCCTTGGCACGAGCATCGAATTCGCCAACTACCGGTAATTCCCTCCCACTTTCTTCCCCCATCCCAGTTTCACTCTGCCTCCTCCTCCAGCTACCTATCAACTTTCTCATGATTCCGTCTTCTTCTAACACCCATAGTGCTTTCCCTTTACATTAGTTCTTCACCTTTCCTGCCCATCTCCTCCCTGCTTCCCTCCACCACCCCTTGATATTTCCACTTACTGGTTTTTCACCTGGCACCTTCCAGCCTTCTCCTTCCCACCCTCCCCCCACAATCTTTATGGGACCCATGCCCCCTTCCTCTTCAGTCCTGACGAATGGTCTTGGCCCGAAACGTTGACTGCTCTTTTCCACGGATGCTGCCTAACCTGCATAGTTCCTCCAGCGTGTTGAGAATGTTACATGATCTTCTGCGAGATGCATGAATCCTGCAGCAATGCAGTGAGTTTGCAAACACAATTTTCGCAGCGGACATCGGCATCCTGTCGATGCAGCCCACACCTCAAATGTTGCACACAATTTGCCCTCACCGCCGTATGGATTCACGCGGCATACGCCTCCAGTCATAAAACTCCAGGTCTGCCGTGAACTTACATAAGGATAATAATTTAACTAAATCAACGCGAGTTTACTTTTACCATCTTTGCATCAACATGGGCATCCACTGAAAGTATTACTGTCAATGTACAACTGACACAAGACGGTCTGTCTATATATTTTTTTTTCATTTGTTCACACGTGCGTTAGAATGCAATAAATACGGAACGTCATTCTCGAGGGAAATAAGTAAACTACAAACTTTGACGAAAATCCATGGGCAATTAGGAGTCGATAATTAGATGGGGGTCGATAAATACAACAGAAGCATTTGACGTAGTACTCACGTAAGCAAAAAATCCTGGACGCAAAGAAGGTGATCGATCAAGAAAGAACAATGGATATTGTCTCCATCTATTCCGGCAAAACAATTGACAAGATCCCTCGTGGTAATATCATACAGATGTTGTGAAGGAATCACGTTAACAGTGAACTTACAATTTTAATCCATTACAAGCTTGCCCAAAAAAAATAGACAGTGTAGCAATCGCTGAACCGTTATCAGCCCGAGGCTAGTGGCTAATAGCATATCGCAGGGGTCTGCATTGTAATCTCTGTCGTTTTAACATATATGACGAAGATGGATCCGGATAGCTTAATTAGCAAACGCGCAAAACATACAAAAACTGTCTACATATTGGAAGTGAAGGATATAGACAAATAATGTCATTACATCTAATAGATATGGACGGAGAAACGGGCATATGACATTGAAACCGTCCAAGTGATAGGTGTTGTACTTTGGGAGACCAATTGCAGAACAACACTGCCCAACACGATATTTAATAGCGTTGACGTACAGAGGGATCTTGGGATCGAAGACGCCAAACTGCCAGAAAGTGTCTGCAAATGGTCATAGAATGCCAAAGACGCGCCCCGGAGAGAGGCATCTGAGTCTTCCGTAATAGGCAGTGTGGAGTGGCGTCTCCGCTTGACTCGTCGCTGTCCCCTTTTGTTCTCTCAGCAGAAAGCAATCCATATTTTGTTCGGCTGCAGGTTTCTGCGATATTCATTGATACAGGGTCTCTGGCCTAATGTTTGTGTGACTGTGTTTTTTTTCTGATATGTTTTATATGTTTGCTATCTTATAACAACATTAATCTGTATGTGGTTGTTTGAACTGTGATTTCTACTTTGGACACGGAGTAATGCTGGTTTAGCTGTATTCATAGCCATTCACGTATAGTTGAATGGGAATTAAATTTGATCTACGTACGAGAAAATATAGCATATTCGTATCAAATAATTTAGATAATGAGGTCAAAAGCCAGGAGGTTGTGTCGGAGCTGCATAAAACTGCACTTAGGCCTGAAGACTGCTCAGTATTGGTCTGTCCAAAATGGGAAATGTGAAGTGCGTACAAAAGAGGCTTGAAAGAATATTGTCTAGATTGGAGGGCAAGTGCTATAGTGAGAGATTGTTCAACCTGGGTGGCTTTCTGGACAGAGCTCGAGACTTAGCGGAGATTATTGTTCAGCTGCACGTCGACAATGCTAAGCAAAATGATAGTTCTATTTACACTATTTCGTCTGAAGGGAGATCTATAATTCTGTGACTTCAATGATGCAAATGTTTAGCAACACATACTTTACCATTTCATCTATTTTAGTTACAATACGATAAACCAGAACCAATCAGTACCTGCTCCTGAAATTCCATTCAGGAATTTCTTTAGATCTGGATCTATTTTCTGAAGTTCCAGAAGTCTTTTCCATAGTCGTCGTACATTTTTATCGTCACTTGCGCTGATGATGTCAAAGAGGGATAGGCGAGGATCATTGTTTGAAAGAACATCCTGCAGAAATGCCTGGAAAAATCATATACAAATTACATGGGTTAATGAGGTCATATTTTGTACACAAAATATCCCCGAGGAATATCAGTAGGGCTACTCAACTGCAGGCGCTCTTGGCAAGCTTTCAATGTAAACCACAGTGACATAAATGCAAGTCAGCAAACACTGTTTGCGACAAGACTTGCTTAAGGCACAGTAGTATGAATACAATTGATTTTTTGGGTAAATTTTGCCGAAGATCACGAAAAATGACATCTGATATTTTGGCAATTTGAATTATTAGTTTGCATTTTACCTTGCATTGATCTGAAATTATTATTTTTTCTTGCCCCATAAACCAAACGAAATCAGTAATCGTTTTTTTGAAGAGACCTTGAAATCCCTGGAGGTATTTCTGCATCATTCCACGCAGTTCATCGGCTTCTGCAAATGTCACTGTTTCGTTCAATGTAGTTCCTGCGGGTGAGAACGTGAACAAAGAAAACAATTTCACTGTGATGAACATCAGAATGAGGGATTTTGGCAGTTTCGCTCACTGATGCTTCGAGGCTGATATTTGTATGTGATTACAGAAGGCATCCTCTCAGTGGTGTCGGCAAAGCATGTCCTTTTCTGTCCACCAGAAAATACATATGCTGTCCCTAAGCCCTGCACTAATATTGGATCACCTCATATCTACCAGCAATATCAGAGAGAAACCCCTGCAATATTATGATTAAGTGCAGCACCAACGGCTGCAGCGATAATCCAGGAGTGCTTTGGAAAGGTTCGTAAAATTAATAACATATTTTAAGTGAAGCACTTCGTACATTATTACAGGCATGATGTATTTGCAAAACCCTACGATAAACATGGTCAGAAAAACATCAACATTCTCGGAAATATTTAGGCTTTCTGGAATTTCTAGATAGATAATCAAAATGTAAACAAGGCTTCGCTGTTGCGATTCTGTTTAACGAGACATGCCTCACCCACAACCCCACGGATACGGCGCTCCAGCCCGAGAAGAGTTCAGTCGACCAGACAGAAACACCAATAATGGGCAGAGGCGGCAGTATATCTTTCATGATAAGCTCATCATGGATCTCGGAGTTGCTGGGCTTGTTTTATTCTTGTTCACCCGACTGGAACAGCTAAGCATTAAACACCGACCGCATTACATGTTGAGAAACATTTTCATGAGATATTGACCGCAGTTAGCATAACGCCAAAGACAGATGTCTAGTAATCACTCCTTGTATTTATTGACACGACAACAAAATAGAGCTCAAAAGTACAAAAATATAACAGCAGATGCTGTGGATCAAAGAATTAGTACACAACGCTGGAAGAACACAGCAGGCCAGGCAACATCCGTGAGAAAAGAGTAGCCAACGTTTTGGGCCGAGACTCTTCATCAGGAATGGGGTAGGGGTGAGAGGAGAGGACAGAAACCCAGTAACAGAGATAAGGCGGGTGGTAGGGCATAGAGGCGCCAGTTAGAAAACCAATCAGAGGAAAGATAAAGGGCGGAGTGGGAGGGGATAAACATGACAGAACTGTAGAGATAAAGAAGCAGAAAGTTGTAAGCGGAGAGGAGAGAGGGACCAGGGGTACGGGAAGGGGGTGGGGGAGGGAATTACGGGGAGTTGGAGAATTCAATGTTCCAACCACCAGGCTAAAGGCTACCCAGACGGTGGATGAGGTGTTGCTCCTCCAACCTGAGTTTGGCCTCATCGTGGCAGTAAAGGAGGCCATGTATGGACATATCTAAATGGGAATGAGAGGCAGTATTGAAGTGGGTGGCAACCGGGAGGTCCTGTCTGTTGTGACGGACGGAGCGTAGGAGCGTAGGAAGCAGCACCAATGTAGTCGTCGATATAGCGGAGGAAAAGTTGGGGAGTGGTGCCAGTATAGATTTGGAGCATAGACTGTTCAACATACCCCACAAAGAGGCAGGCATAGCTAGGGCCCATGCGAGTGCCCATGGCTACGCCCTTGATCTGGAGAAAGTGGGAAGAACCAAAGGAGAAGTTACTGAGAGTTAGAACAAGGTCCGCCAACCGGTGGTATGTGGTGGTGCTGGGGAACTGGTGAGGCCTGTTATCCAAAATATAGCTCCCTTCCCTGACGGATTTCACGTCCTTGTCAGCGATCTTGATGAGAGAAGCTTCTAGTAATCTCTGCCCAACAATCTTCAGAACATTAACTGCAGCTGCAAAAGATCTAACTGCAGCTGATGAAGAATGCCAACCATTCAATCCCGCGACAATATTTCAGGAAATCCAATCATGTGGCTGTCTTTTTCTAATTGCATACAGCCCCGGACTAGTGATCAAGACACCAGATGTAAGGCAGCAGATAAGTCGTTACTGGAGTTATAGGATGGCTGCATTGGAGAAGTCAGCGGTGATACGGCATGCCATCAAAAATGTTGTTAAGCTCACTGGCTGCATTACAGTCTGATGCGGGGGCACCATTTCGTTTGAGCAGACAATCCGGAAAACGTAGTGAATTGCGCTAAAATCCTTCCAAATATTGAGGACATCTACTTGAAACGTTCCCAAAGGAAAGCAGCATCCATTATTAAACACACAATGCTGGTGGAACGCACCAGGCCAGGCAGCATCTATAGGAAGAAGCACTGTCGACATTTCCGGCTGAGACTCTTCGTCAGGACGAACTGAAAGAGGAGATAATAAGAGATTTGAAAGTGGGAGGAGGAGACGGAGATCCGAAATATTAGGAGAAGATAGGAGATGGTGGGGTGAGGCTGAGAGCCGGAAAGGCGATTGGCAAAAGGGATGCAGAGCTGGAGAAGGGAAGTTATCATGGAGTGGGAGACCTATGGAAAAAGAAAAGGGGGAGTTGAGCACCAAAGAGAGATGGAGAACAGATAATCAGTGGGCAGAGATTGAAAAAAAAAGAGAGGCTGGAAAATAAATAAATCAGGGATGGGGTTGGAAGGGCAGGAGGGGCGTTACTGGAAGTTGGCGGAATCAGTGTTCATGCCATCAGGCTGGAGGCTACTCCGAGGAAATATGAGGTTTTGTTCCTCCAGTGAAGCCACACTCAGGTCGGAGTGTGAAGACACCTTATAAGCAGCAACCCCACGCTAGTATGTCAGCAAAGATAGGGTTAAGGAATATAATTAATGAGTACGTAATCTATTAGACCCTTAGGAGCGTTCCTATAGCTCGGCCTGTTATGGTGTTCTGGTGTCCAATCCTGTCATAGCATAGATAGATTAAACTGGAAGCACAAATTCCCATTCGAAAACAGGCGATGAGCCTGTTGCTTGTTGAAAAAGAAACGGAGCGGCCATATGGACGAAAGTGATTTGCTTATTTTCAAACAGAATGTGAAACTATGGTACGTCGTCTGCTGAAGGCTAGATACGTGGTCTTCAAGTCTGGCAGCCCAGGCCTGTATCAGGTATGATTTATGGAGGGCTATTTCGAGTGTGAAAAGTCAATTCCGAACGAGGTTGGAGGCGAAATCAGCTGCACGTCAACTCTGGCAGTTTCTGTATGGCATTAATTCCTACAAAGCGATACCCAATAGTATGAATGGTAGCGATTCGTCACCAGCAGATGGACCCAACGTCTTGCCTGCACGCTTTGAAAAGGAGAAAACAACTACAGCTGTGAAGATCCCAGCTGCAGCTGATGTCCCTTTGATCTCCGTCCCAGTGGCCGACGTTAGACTGTCTTAAAGAGAGTGAAACCTCGCAAGGCAGAAGATCCTTAAGGAGTACCCAGTAATGCTCTGAAAATTTGTGCTAACCAACTAGCAGGAGTATTCAAGGATATTTTCAAACTTTCACTGCTACGGGCGGAAGTTCCCACTTGCTTCAAACTGCAACAATTATACCAGTGCCTATGAAGAATAATGTTGGCTGCCTTAATGACTGTCACCCGGTAGCAGTCATATAGACAGTGATGAAACGTTTTGGAGGTTGGTTGTGACTAGACTGAACATCTTTCTCAGCAAGAACAACGACCCTTTGCAATTTGCCTATCGACACAATATGTCAACGGCAAACACAATCTCAATGGCTCTCCGTACATCACCTAGACAACACAAAATCCTACGTCAGGATGCAGTTCATCGACTTTAGCTCAACATTTAATACCATCATTCCCACAAACCAGATTGAGAAGTTGCAGAACCTGGGCCTCTGTACCTCCTTCTGCAATTGGATCCTCGACTTCCAAACGGGAAGACCGCAGTCTATGGGGATTGGTGTTAACATGACCTTCTCGCTGACGATTAACATTAGCGCACCTGAGGGGTGTGTGCTTAGACCAGTGTTCCACTCTCTGTATACGCATGAATGTGTGCTAGGCATAGCTCAAATGCCATCTCTAAATTTCCTGACAATGCAACCACTTTTGGTAGGAATCACAGATGGAGACGAGAGGGCGTACAAGTGTGAGACATGCCAACTATTGGAGTGGTTTCACAGCAACAACCTGACACTCAACATCAGTAAGAAGAAAGAGATGATTGTAGAATTCAGGATGGGTAAGACAAAGGGACTCATACCAATCCTCATAGAGGGATCAGAATTAAAGAGATCGAGCAGCTTCAAGAACCTGGCTGTCATGACATCTGAGGATCATACCTGGTCACAACATATCGATGCAGTTATACACTTGTACCGTGGAGAGGATTCGGACTGCATAGGGCGGAAAGAAGCTGCAGAAGGTTGTAAATCTAGGAAGCTCCATCTTGGGCAGAAGCCTACTAAGAACCCCGGATAACATTAGGGACCGGTGTCTCAGAAAGGCAGCGCCCGTTATTAAGGAACTCCAGCACGTAGGGCCTGCCCTTTTGACACTCTTACCATCAGGTAAAAGGTACAGAAGCCCTAAGGCGCACACTCAGCGATTCAGGAACAGTACCTTCCCTTCTACCATCCGATTCCTATATTGACATTGAAGCTTTGGACACAATGCATTTTTTTAAATATACCGTATTTCCGTGTGTGCATGCTTTCTTAATCTGTTCAATATACGTGTTTGGTTTCCTCGTTTATTTATTATTAAGTCTTATTTTACATATTACTATTATTAGTATTTTGTCTCTGCTAGATGATGTACTGCATTGAACAGCTGCTGCTGCTTTAACAAATTTCACAGCACATGCCGTTGATAGTAAATCTGAATCTGATTCTGATTTTGAACTACTTTTCTGAAAATATGTTATTCGGATAAGCACTCATCACTGCCTTTTGTTGAAAAGCTTAACTGCCAAAGTGGATAGATAGCAGGCATACGCAAACTATTGCGAATATTTAAACCGATACACACACACACACACACACACACACACACACACACACACACACACACACACACACACACACACACACACACACACACACACACACACACCCTCTCCACCCACCGGAAGAATAATGATCACCATTATATTCTGGAAGCTAATTTTGCAATTGCACCAGCCTGTGGAAAATCTAGCTCAAATAACGCCGGACTATCATAGCAGATATGCACCTATCGCTCCTCAAATACTGCGCCACCTAGCGTAGCGGTCAAGGCTACGCTACTTCTGCTCAGGGCTCGGAAGTTCTGAATTGAATGCCGTCGCCACTGAAAGGCTTCTTTTCACCCTCCCCGTGGAATGCATGGCTTTGTTTCCGGGCCCTCCGATTTTTCCAGCTAGCCGGGAGTTATCGTGTACATTGTATCGTAATTCTGTTAGTGTCAAATCGCCCTCGTCGGGGTTGCTGTCCAGTGCGGCTTGAAGGGTGAAGAGTGGCATGTACTTCGAAATAAATGTAAATAAATACCCCAGATTCACCACTAACTGCGATCCATATATAAATATTAAGGATTACCAATCAGGAAAATGTTCCCTGAACCGGTTTGTCCCCATTAGATTTCCATGAGTAAGTCGGCAAATAGTCTGTCAAGGTGTGAATACATGACCTCAGTTAATATCCGTTAAAACAAAACAATCATCTCCGCTTCTTTCGGCTTTGCTTTTTGCATTATACATGAATCCTAGTCTTTGTGAATTAATTCACCCTACTGCTCTCTAGCTTACGTCCTTGAAATAATACGAATCGTCTTTTGATATAATACTGTGAAATTTCACGATATCACATAATTTTCTGCAATGCCACATATATCGCATCGTTTGTCCAACTGTTCAAGTTTTATTGAGTACTTTTCAACTTACTGGTGCTGGTGTCATCGGTGGAAATGGCTGCGTTGGTTGGGAAGCAAAGTTGGATTGATTTTTTATTACATCTTTACTTCACTTGACAAACAGATTAATTCTCCATCTTGAGTCAAGACTCGTGTTGGATTAAATATCAGATATACGCGGGAAGATAAAGTCAATTGGATCGTTTGCGTTAAAAAACAATACACCCTAGCGTGTTGATACATTTCCCCGTGTCTAAATGGCATGCCCGCTGTCCTCGACAGAGCAACATAGAACACACCAAATAACAAAACAACATCAAAACAACCACTCCTACTAATGCTCACACAGTATTCTTTGGGTTGCAGTATCCTGCCGTCTCTCATTTTCCGATCAGTGCAACGGAATGTCACTTACGTTGCTACACTGCCAGAGCAATGTCGATCAGAAAATAATGAGCAATACCAAGTATTCAGTAATGGATGTAAGCGTTTTTGCAACTCCCGTTAATACAGGAAATAAATTGCAAGAAAACATAATATTCCATGTAAATATCAACAATGATATTGGTGAGTTCTGGACTACAGGGTACAGGCGAAAGAAATAGCTGAGGTGGAGTGATAGCGTCTTCATCATAAACCAAAATTAAAAAAAAAAATAGGAATTCTAGGAAATTTAAAGGGGCGCACTTGATACACTGGACGCACGAGATACGATAATCGATGCCATATGGAGAATACCCGAAACAATGTTTTCCTACTGATACTATCAGCTCCTCCAGCAATGTTACCTTCGGTTTGGTGCATAAGCTCATTGTATAAATAGTGTCTTACGTGATCGGGTATCCATCCCTTCAATCGTTCACTGCAACGGTCCCCTGAAATCAACTCAAGCGAAACGTTTTGTTGTACGGACAGGATAGAAATGTTCTCCAAAGAGTCCGTCTCGGTAAGCTGAACCGAACTTTCTATTTGCAGATAATGTAGGCGTTCTGAAATTTGTAGGTTTATGAACACACCGTCAACAAAGATCAAGAGTTGCCATGGTGTCGATATATTAACGCCTGAATTTCACGTGATCAGCTTTTTCTGAGTCTGCAGCAAGAATGCTGAGATTCTGCCAATCATGTAGACAATAGATGTAAGACAGCAATCATTAAGTGCTCAGCAGCAGCAGTAGCCCGCTCTAGACTAGGCCTCCTCTGTTCTCCAGTTGTACTTGAGAAAACAAAAAAGAACATTTCAATCATGTTGCGTTGTGAAATATTCCTTATCAGAAATTCCTTATCAGTCCAAAGGTTCCATTTATTGTTCGTTTGTTAGGACTGAAGTTCAAAGGGAAAGTTGTTGAGATGATAAACGCGCAAGACTTTGGTTACAGTGCTCTTCTATTTTTAGGTATTTGCTTACACTAATGCAACTTTGACACGCACTATTCATTTCAGGGCTTCTTAACAGTGGTATTCAATTTTTGATCATCCGGAGTACCATAGATTTCGCAGAGTCTGTCATGTGGCCAACGAGATTATGCATAATTATTTTACAGAAGATCACAATCTTCAACAAGCAACATTATCAGAAACATAGTTTCAATTGCCTAAATTTGCTCAGGAAATGTGTATGGCATACATCGTAAGATAAAGTAAACTTTTTTATATATTTTGCAAATCAAATAACGAGCAGGAGAGAAGCATGACAATACTGGACATTGGTTCAAAAAGAGATTGACTCCGTCCGTCAATAAATACTTCCAAGAGGCATTCGTTAAGGATTGAGTGTAGGGGTATGGTCCTTATTATTGTCAATTGGAGACAAAGATACTCTGCGCACTTTCTTTGCAAGTAGACAAGGAGTGAGGACTGTATCAGGGAATCAGAGCTCTTCGCCCATCTGGCCCATGCTGATCAAGATATAATACAAGCAACATCCGTGTTTCCCAACTCTGTACGGTGCAAGTACCTCTTAAATGCTGCAAATATATATGCCGCAAATATAACTTCTAGCAGTACGTTCCGTATGCTGGTAAAGGAGTGAAGTGACCTAACAAGGGTATGTGAAGTCCATTGGTTTCCCTTTAGTGACTCGTTTCCTCTGAGCCTCTGTGGTGCGTCTGATTTCTGCTGCACACACTCTTTTAGTGGTCCTGCTCCACCAAGTTGGGCGGTCCAGTGCAAGCGATTCCCAGCTACTTGGATTGATGTTCAGGTCTTTGAGGGACACCTTGAACAGTCTTTGATACGTTTCTTCTGCCGTCCAACTGAGTGCTTGCCCTGGCTCAGCTCTCCATAGAGCAGCTGCTTTGGTAGTCGACTGTCAGACATCCTGACGACATGGCCAGCCTACCTGGCTTGAGCTTTCCGTAGGAGGGTGTATGCTGGGGGTGATAGACCGCTCCAGAACCTCTGTGTCTGGACTTTGTCCTGCCATCGTACGTGGAGAAGTCTGCGGTGGCAGCTCAAGTGGAAGTGGTTGAATTGTTTAGCGTGTCTGCTGTAGACAGTCCAGGTCTCGCTGGCATAGAGGAGGGTGGTGAGAACCACTGCTCGGTAGACCTTCAGCTTGGTGGTAAGGCTGAGTCCTCTCCGCTACCGTACATTCTCACGGACTCTCCCAAAGGCGACAATGGCTTTGGCAATTCTGTTGCTGATCTCTGCATCTATGTTCACCGCTCGTGACAGAGTACTGCCAGATAATTAAAGCTGTCGATGGCCAGTAGCTTCTGCCCCTTTACTGTGATGAGTGCTTCCTGCTAGGGCTTTCCGGGTGCGGGCTGGTACATAACCTCGGAATTTCTGGTGCTGATTGTAAGTCCAAAGTTGTCACAGGCTCGTGAGTAGCAGTCCATTTCTCGCTGCATCTTCTGCTCTGTGCTGGCGTTGAGGGCGCAATCATCAGCGAATAAAGAGGTCTCTGACGATGGTCTCCTTTAACTTTGTAACAACCTGTAGATGCTGGAAGGTGAATAGCCCACCGCCAGGACTGTATACGACGTGTATACCATCCTGACAATCATGGAGTGTATCATTCAGCACAGCAGAGTGCCGGGGTGAGAACGCATCCTTGCTTCACACCATTCGACACTGGGAAGGTTTCTGACTCGTCACCATCATTCAAAACTTTCGCCATCATGCCATCGTTGAAATGCGGAATAATTGTGAAGAACCTGCTAGGCCAGCCAAACTTCTCCATTACCTTCAATAAGCCATCTCTGCTGACCGTATCAAATGCCTTGGTCAGATCGACAAAGGCCATAAAGAGGTCGCTGTGCTGCTCTTGACATTTTTCCTGGAGTTGGCGTGCAGCAAATATCATGTCAACTGTTCCACGCTCTGCACGGAAGCCACACTGGCTTTCTGGGAGGAGACATTGCTCAAGGTCTAGGAGAAGGCGATTAAGCAGGATGCGAGCCAAGATCTTCCCAGCTACGGACAAGAGAGAGATGCCTCGGTGATTGTCACAAGACTGGCGATTGCCTTTCCTGTTGTAGATGTGGATTATGCTGGCATCTTTCAACTGTAGAGGGAACTTTCCTTCGTTCCCCATAGACTGGAAGAGCTTAGTCAGCTTCTGCATCATGAATGGGGCTCCTGCTTTGTCGACTTCAGCAGTGATTGCAGCTGATCCTGGTGCTTTGCTACAAGAAAGCTGCCTGATGGCTTTTCTGACTTTTTCTTCTGTGGGGAGGTTGTCAACGTCCATGTTGATCTCCAACTGAGGAATGTGCAGAAGAAACTCCGTGAGATGCAGGATTTCTGGTTCAGCAATAAGACCGATGAGAACCAGGGCTATGCAGACAGTCACGACACCAAGCATTTCTACGACGCTTTGAAGGCTATCTATGGACCTCAGTCCTCTGGCTTCTGCCCCCTCCTCAGTGCAGATGGGACTCGGCTGCTGACAGAGAAAATGCAGATTCTGCAGAGATGGGCTGAACACTTCAAGCAGGTCCTAAGCCGCCCTGCCAAATCAATGATGAGGAAGGATATCCTAGCAGGGATGACAGTGAAGCCACAAGAACCTGTATCTTTTGTAGTTAGCAATGGCGCACAGGACGCTGGAGAGACCGGTTGATTGTTTGCCATATTTAGGGAGAAATTGACTTTCCAAGTTTCTCATTGCGATCCTTAACCAATAGTAAGGAAACATGAATATTCGAATGAAACTTGAACTGATCTGACATATTCAACGGAGGAGTGGGCTAGTTGATGACTGGAAAGTAAATAAACGCTAGTGCACAGATGTGGTAAGTAGAAACAGCAAGGTGCTAAAAGTTGATGGAATCTGATACGAGGAACACGGGCGATAGAATAATGGTAGGAAAGTGTGATTCGGAGTTGAAAATAGTGATGGAAGGTTATCAGTGGAATAATGAGGAGTGTAAGATGAAATAGGGATGAAGAATTAGTATTTGCGAAGTCAACTGTTGGCTTCGTCCGACAGAGATCCAGAGTAGTAGAATGCACAACATCCGGAATGTTCTGTGAGTTCGCCAGTATCCCTGAAGACTACAGATTCATGAAGTGCATCTAGCTGCAGCTTCTTTCAGACCGCGTTCGTGAGTGTGTAATCATGGGGGTGTGACGCAAGGGGTTGAAGCTGGATGGAATCCGGATCATTCGGTAGGCTGAGGACTTCATCGGAAGGGCATACAGGGGCCATGTGCACCCAAAATGAAGATTATACGTACTGAGTCCAGCTCAGTGACTTAGGTGAGCTGGGAAGCAGCGAGCTCTGATGATATTAATTCACTACAGGAAGAGACAAGAGACCCTGTCGTGAGGATAAAATATCCGAATGTTGTTTTCCCCCTTAACAAGGATCAATGACATCTCGAATCGAATCTGAAAAATATTAACGGAGCAGCAATGCATTCAGAGGATGTGGTCGTTATCGGAAAAAAATGACATGGGTAAGAAGCGTGAAGAGATTTTGCAACGTCGTTTCACGGAGTTACGTGCTAAAGTAAAAAAAGCAGCACGATATGGGTTGTGTTCTCAGGATTGATGCCCGAGACCCTACAGTGAGTAAAGCCAGAAACAGTAAGTTATACCGTTAACACATGACTAAGGAAATGATGCAGCGGAAAGGAATTCAGATATCAAGCACCACATCTGACAGTCCAACTCCCAAGTGCGATAACACTTCACATGTGAATCTGCTGTGGGCATTTACTCTATTCGGTACTCCAAGTGTGGCCTTCTATCTGGCGGTGAGACACGATGTAGATTGGGAAACCTGTTTTGCCGAGCACCTATGATCCGTCCGCCAGGAAAAGCGAGATGTCTAGGTGGACACTCAGTTAAAATCTCCTTCGCTTTCCTATTCCGACATCTCAAAACATTCCTTCCTCTACTGCAGCGAGGAGGCCACACTCTGGTTGAAGAAGCAACACATTATAGTCCGTCTGAGTAGCCTTCAACCTAGCAACATAAATATTGATTGTTGAGACTTTCAACAATTGCCCCCGGCTTCCGTTCATCATCGCCGCAGTCCACTTTCCTTCTCTCAACTTAGCTCCTTATCTCCTCATGTCTTCCCTCTGTACTTCTCCTCTTCATTTTTTTCGATATTTACCCTGTGCTATCAGAAGCACCCGCTCCAGCCCTCCATCTTTTCCAATGATTAACTTCACAGCTCTTTACTTCACCTCTTTCTCTGTGTGCAAACATTTTCCGTCCATCTCCTTTGAAATATTGCGATTTCCCCTTAACTATACGCACTGCATAGGTTTTGAAATTTATATTATGGAAAATATAACACAATTTGACATCTATCCTGTCTGTAAATATCACAAGTTATACTCTATACCTCCGATTGCCCAAATAGAAAATACATTATACTTGTCCAAGTTTTTTTTTAATAACACATGCATCATCTTGGCAATACTCTCCTGCAACCTTTCCGGGCCTCCTCCTCCTCAGTACCTGTCGATAGTGTTGCAAGTGTGGCATATCAATATAGAAATGCTTACTCTTTGATTGATTACTACTAAAGGCTAGCAGGTCCTATGTCTTCTTTAAAAACCCATGTATTTGCACGACCCATTTTAGGAAGTCGTGGAACTGGAATCCAGCAGCTTAGTAAGTATCATACCTGTTCTATCAACCATTAAAGCAAACGCCATTAAAGGCTAAAAAGTCTCATGTGTAGTGAAAGGTAAAATGCAAAGTCCCGAGCTCACAATGGTTGCAGATTTCAACTGCAATACTTCACTGTGTATTTGTTTTTTTTTTTTTCAGAATTTCTTTATAACTTAATCTAGCAATTAGATTTGACCTCCTCCATAAAGTTTGCTTCACGCAAGAACTACATAGAGTCTTGGAGTCCTTGAAAAGTACAGCACATATAGAGACACTTCGACCACCCCGGTTCTTGCCAAGCCATTTCAACTTTCTTCCTCCTTCGACCTGTACTGGGGTCATAACAATCCATACCTCTTAAGTCAAGTCAAGTCAAGTCACTGTTATTTTCATTTCGACCATAACTGCTGGTAAAGTACGTAGTAAAATTTAGACGCTTTTCAGGACGATGGTGTTACGGGACACATTACAAAAACTGGACTGAACTAAAAACAGCACAAAGAAAACTACACTAGACTACAGACCTACACAGGACTGCGTAAAGTGCATTAAAACAGTGCAGGCCTTACAATACATAAATAGCAGGACAATAGGGCAAGGTGTCAGTCCAGGATCTGGGTATTGAGGAATCTGATAGCTTGGTGGAAGAAATTCTTACATAGTCTGGGCGTGAGAGCCCGAATGCTCTGGAGCCTTTTCCCAGACGGCGGCAGGGAGAAGAGTTTGTATGAAGGGTGCATGGGTTCCTAAATAATGCTGTTTCCTTTGTGGATGCAGCGTGTATTGTAAATGTCCTTAAAGGCAGGAAGAGAGACCCCAATGACCTTCTCAAACTGACCTCACTATCCGCCGTAGGGTCTTGCGATCCGAGATGGTGCAATTTCCAAACCAGACACTGATGCAGCTGCTCAGGATGCTCTCAGAACAACCACTGTAGAATGTGATGAGGATGGGGGAGGGGTGGGGGGCGAGGGAGATGGACTTCCCTCAGCCTTCGCAGAAAGTAGAGTCGCTATTAGTCTTTCTTTGCTGGTGTTGACCTGGTGACCGTGGTGTAAACGAAATCCATACCAAAGTTATTGAGAAACATAATCTATATACTATGTTTTAAAATGTTTATCAAATGCGTAGTTTATCTTTTGAAATTGTATGATAGAATAATGAGTATATTCAGTAAAGCAGCATTGCATTATTGCAAGATAATGGCGAAAATGTGTATATGTTCCTTCACTGAACCTATTATTTATGATTATTTACAATAGCATGTGCCTCATCCTATAAGGCAATAAAGATTTATTTTCTATGATCTTTCACTAAATTCCACAGAGGCTTTGATTTTTTTTTCAGTGTCAATATGTGCGAAGGTCCCTCGATTGCCATCACTGCCAAACTCACACTTTTTTTTTGACTTTTGTCTAAGTTCATCAGAAGAAGATTTTTTAATTTATTGACAGCAATTAAAAAACAAGTTTTCTGGAGTTTAGTAAAATATAAAAGCTATTAAATAGATCTCCTTCCGTGGGTTATTCCTATCAGAGAATGAAGCACGAATGTATCTAATTAATTAAATCAGGGGATAATATCTACAAGCTGAAGTTAGAATTATACAGTATTTCTCCTGTTGGAATTAACTTATTTCAAGGAAGCCTTTTCGTAGATTTATGACAGTAATATATAACTCGCCTTTACGACATACATTATGAAGCCGATTCAGCATGGACAAAGGGCGCTCTGCAGTTCCACGGAACTCCATTGCTTACACTGTTATCAGGCGATCCACCAATAACTTCTTCCTCGGCTATCTATGCAACCACTCCGAAGTGCATATGTTGAAATTGTTGTCATAAAATCTTAAAATTATCAAGAATCACTTAAAAGGAACAATTTATGGCGGGAGCGGCCGTGGGAGTGGTGAGTGATAAAAAGAGGGAAAGTTTGCTGAGGAGTGTTTGGTTCCAAACAGGTATCGGCCAAGGAAAGGATCGAATTATTTAACTCATTCGAAAGTGCAAATTAATTAAATAGGAAATTTAGAAACTCAAAGCCAAAAACATTTAATGAATGAATTGAAATTAATCTAAGTTATAAGATGTTGGTATGTAGTAAGAGCTGGGTGGTGTTGTGGAAATACTTTCCAGCAAAGGAAGAGAAAGGCTGGTCCTGCGTCTACTGGTCTGTAGGATACCTCTGGACAAACCGTGGCAACTTCTTACCTCCGATCAGACAAGAAACGAACGATTGTTTGAGTAAGAGTTCTCAGGGCGGATGGAAGGACAAAGCCCTTTAAATTAATGCATTAAGAGGTTAAAGCTTAATGCTTTCAATGCTTTTGATAAGCAAAAAAAAAAGAGAGAAGAAGATGTAACTTAGGTACAATAATGCAAGGAACAAATTGTCTCCTGGGTGTCAAGGTACAAGTTCGAAAGATTGAACCGTGTAAAATTAACAACAGCATCGATATTAATTGTTGATGTATCGCTGCCCCTTGAACAGAAAAAAAAATCTGATAAGCCATCCAGCAAGTTTGTGGCTTGATTCCAATAAAGATTTTAGTTTCTCTTTCCTGCCTTTTCTCCAGCCACACTTGCCAGGAAATATTGGTTGGTCTTCGATACGTTAAATACACAGCCTTTGCAGCTATATATAATTCTAAAGATTATATTAACAGAGAAATCCATTTACTGCTCGATTTCATTTTCAAAAATCCGATTTACCACTGAAAAGTTCCCTTGCTATTTTCTTAAATATAAAGGCAGGTATTTATTTTGAGCTTACCTTTCTGTCTTCCCTTAAACTTAAATAAATCCATAGAGAGTACTTTTGTCTGCACTCCAGTGAATGTGTGCCACCTTCCTTTTGTGTCATATCATGCATTAACGATAAATTAAAAATACTGAATATTTTCTGAACTAGCTCTATCCGTGTCCGAAAGACAACTCCGTGCATAAAACAGGCTTGTAGTCTCGGCCACGTACGATCATCTTCAATTTTGCATTGAGCTCCCCAAATGCAATTCTAGCATTTCACGTATTCTTTTGGGATACTGCATGCTCCAGACCATGTCGTCATGGAGCCACAGAGCACTATAACATAGACAATGTCCATTCGCCGGATCTATTTGCGTCAAACCATCATTCTGCCAAACCACGTGTATCCGCTCCTGGAGAATATTCTTGTAAAACAACACCATATTGGAACCCAGGTATACCACATTCCCTGCCAGATTGTTCCACAACCGCACGACCGGCTGTGTGAAGACCTCCGTATCGGTTTCACCTTAATTATTCCACCATTCAGACTTAATGATTGATGTTCTATCTCACAAGGAGGAGAAAGTCTGCTTTCTTTTTTATACTATTAATATCTCACATACATTGCAAACTATCGAAACTAATCTCATGTTGTCAGTGTTTCAGCAAAAACCATAAAGCAATAAGATATCAGAGCAGAATTGGACTCTTCAGCTCTCCGAATTTTCTCTGTAATCTCTTCTTCGCTGAATCATTTCCCTCTCAACACTAACTTTCTCCCAACTCCGATTCACCTTTCACAGCGTAACGAATTAATAACCTATTAACACCACCTTAAGAGCACCCAAATGACCTGATATCCCAACGTGCTTGCGAAGGCCAATTCCGTCAGTTCGCCACCCTATGCTGAATAATTTTTTCCTCTTCTCCCTGGTCAATAGATGCAACTCAGTATAGAGGTTTTGCACTCTGATCCTAGACTTGCCTCACCAGAAGAAACGTCCTTTCCATACCCACTCTATCTAAAGCTTTCAATATTAGGTAAGATTGAATGAATCATCCCCGTTCGTTCTCCTAAATCCAGCCCAGCGATATCAACTGCTGCACATACGATAAGTATTTCAATGCCCGATCCATTCTCATTAGACTCCTCGGAATTCTCCAACGTCAGCACAACCGTTTTGAAATATGGGTCGAAATACTGCTCAAAGCACTTCAAATGAGACTTGAACTGTGCCTCATAAGGCTACAGCACCACGTTCTTCCTTTACATTTGGGTCCTCCCGAATAAATTAGAAAGATGTGACATAGGGTCGGAAGATAGTAAAACATGGTGGATAGACATAAGGCCCTGCGAGATGTGAAAATACCCTGATGGTAGTTGTATACAGACACCAAAACAGTAGGTAAAAATGCGTGCCAAACGGGCTATGGTATAATAATCATGGTGGACTTCAATTCATAAGTAGATTTTTGGAAATTCAGTTTGGTGCTGAATTCCAGGAGGGGGCTAGGGGCTTCTAGACTATCTACGAATGTCTTTTTAGAGCAGCCGGTGGTTGAGCAGACTGCAGGATCAGCTATTCTAGTTCGGCTGTTCAGCAATTAACTGGAATTTATTAGATAAATTAGGTGAAGAATACTTAGGTGGAAGTTGCAGCGGTCGCGTCTCTGGCGCTGAGACTGGAACCTCATCTCAGAAGGGAAGGAGGGAAAAGAGGAGAGCAGTAGTGATCGGGAATTCGATAGTTAGGGGTCAGATAAGAGGTCCTGTGGAAGAGATCGAGAATCCCGGATAGTCTGTGGCTTCCCTGGTGCCAGCGTCCGTGATATTTCGGATCGTGCTCTCAGTATTCTCAAGAGGGATGGTGAAAAGCCAAATGTCGTGTTCCATGTAGGGGCGAATGATGTGGGTAGGAAGAGTGAGGAGGTCCCGGAACGTGTGTTTAGGCAGTTCAGCGCCAAGTTAAAGGAAAGGACCTCCAGATAGCAATCTCAGGATTGCTACCAGTGTCACGTGCAGGTGGGTTTAGAAGTAGTAAGATAGTGCAGATCAACACGCGGCTGAAGACATGGTGCAGGAAGGAGGGTTTCAGGTTTATAGTTAATTGGGTAGTTTTTCAGGGAAGTTGGGACCTGTTCTGACGGGACGGTTTACATCTGAACTGGAGGGTACAAATATTCTTGGAGGTAGGTTTGCTGGAGAGGCTCCAGTTGACTTAAACTAGATATGAAGGGGGAGGGGAACCAGAGTGTAGGAACAGATGTATGGGAGAAGGAACAAAAGAAGATAGTAAATTTATTTGAAATGTTAATAATAAACAGAGAGGAAGAGGTGGAGAAAAGCTTAAATGCATTTATTTTAATGCTAGCAGCATTGTAAGAAAGGTGGATAAGCTTAGAGTGTGGATTGATACCGGGAAATGTGATGTTGTAGCTATTAGTGAAACAAAGTTGCAGGTCAGGTGTGATTGGCAACAAAATATTCCTGGATTTCATTGGTTCAGGTGTGATAGAATCGGAGGGACTAGACGGGGTGGTGTTACGTTGCTTGTCAGAGAAAATATTACAGTGGTGCTCTGGCAGGATATATTAGAGGGCTCGTCTAGAGAGGCTACTTGGTTGGAATTGAGGAATGGGAAAGGTGCAGTAACACTTATAGGGGTGTATTATAGACCACCTAATGGGGAGCGAGAATTGGAGGAACAAACTTGCAAGAAAATGGGAGATATTTGAGGTAAGCATAGGGCTATGATTGTGGGAGATTTTAATATTCCACACATAGACTGGGAAGCCCATTCTGGAAGAGGGATGGATTGTTTGGAGTTTGTAAAATGTGTGCAGGATAAATTTTTGCAGAAATACATAGATGTACGTACTAGAGAAGGGGTAGTGTTGGATCTTCTGTTAGGGAATAAAATAGGTCAGGTGACGGAGATGTGTGTTGTTGAGCACTTCGGGGCCAGTAATCACAATGACATTAGTTTCAATATAATTATATGGAAGGGTAGGACTGTACCCAGCGTTGAGTTCTTTGATTGGAGAAAGGTTAACTTTGAGGGGATGCGAAAGGATTTAGAAGGAATGGATAGGGACAATTTGTTTTATGGGAAGGATGTAATAGAGAAATGGCGGTCATTCAAAGGTGAAATTTTGTGGGTACAGAATATTTATGTTCCTGTTAGTTTGAAAGGAAAGATTAAGAGTTTGAGAGAGCCATGATTTTCAAGGGATATTGGAAACTTGGTTAGGAAAAAGAGAGATACTTTCAATAAATATAAGCAGCATGGAGTAATTGAGGTTCTCGAGGAATATAAAGAATGTAAGAGGAATCTTAAGAAATAAATTAGAAAAGCTAAAGGAAGACACGAGGTTACTTTGGCAAGTAAGGTGAAAATAATTCCAAAGGGTTTCTACAGATAAATTAATAGCAAAAGGATAGTGATGGATAAAATTGGTCCCTAAGAGATTCAAGGTGAACAGCTACGTGTGGAGCCGAAAGAGATGGGGGAGATTTTGAACAATTTATTTTCTTCAGAATTCACTAAGGAGAAGGATATTGAATTATGTAAGATAAGGGAAACAAGTAAGGAGGTTATGGAAAATGTGATGATTAAAGAGGAGGAGGTACTGCCGCTTTTAAAGAATATAAAAGTGGGTAAATCTCTCTCAAACCTGAATTTATACACCTGCCAATTGGCATGCAGCACCAAAGTGAAATCGTCCATGAAAACAAATAACGGTTTTGGGAAGATAAAAAAGAGTAAACATAGCAATTATAGGTCTGTCAGTTTGACGTCACTGGTGGGTAAATTAACGGAAAGTATTCTTAGAGATGGTATATATAATTATCTGGATAGACAGGGTCTGATTAGGAACAGTCAACATGGATTTGTGCTTGGATGGTCATATTTGACAAATCTTATTGAATTACTTGAAGTGGTCACAAGGAAAATTAACGAGGGTAAAACAGTGGATTTTGTATATATGGACTTCAGTATGACCTTTGACAAGGTTCCACACGGAAGTCCAGTTAGGAAGCTTCAATCGTTAGGTTAAAGGAGTAAAATGTATTCAACTGTGGCCGAAACGGAGATGCCAGAGAACAGGTGTGGATAAATGTTTGTCAGGTTGGAGGCCGGTGGACTAGTGGTGTGCCTCAAGGATCTTTACCAGGTCCGAAGTTATTTGTCATATAAGTTAATGATCTGGATGATGGGGCGGTAAATTCGGTTAGTAGGTATACAGATGTTACTAAGATAGGTGGCGTTGTGGATAATGAATTAGGTTTTCAAAGCTTGCAGAGAGATTTAGGCCAGTTGGAAGAGTGAGCTGATGATGGCACATGGAGTTAATGCTCATAAGAGTGAGTTGCTATATTTTGGTAGGAATAATCATAATAAGTTATACATGGTAAATAGTAGGGCATTGACGAATGCAGTAGAACATGAACAGTGCATAGTTCCCTGAAGGTGGAATATCATATGAGTAGGATGGAAAAGAAAACTTTAAGTATGCTGGCCTCTATAAATCAGAGCATTGAGTGTAGAAGTTGGGATGTACTGTTAAAATTGTACAAGGCATTGTTGAGGCCAAATTTGGTGTATTGTGCACCGAATTATAGGACAGATGTCAACACGACAAAGAGAGTAAGGAGGAGATTTACCGGAATGTTACCTGGGTTTCAGCACCTATGTTACAGAGAAACTTTGAACAAGTTAGGTCTTTATTCATTGGATCGTAGAAGGATGACGGAGGATCTGATAGAGGTAATTAAAATTATGCACGGGATAGACAGAGTTGACGTGGATAGGTTTTTGTTCGTTGGGAGTAGGGGAGATTCAAACAAGAGGACATGAGGTGAGAGTTAAGGGGCAAAAGTTTAAGGGTAACACGAGGGGGAACTTCATTAATCAGAGAGTGGTAGCTGTGTGGAATGAGCTTCCAGTAGAAGAGGCAGTTTGGATATTGTAATTAAAAAAAAACAAAATGGATAGGTAGATGGACAGGAAAAAGATAGAGGGTTATGGGCCGACTGCAGGCCGGTGGGACTGGGTAAGAGTAAGCGTTCGGCACGGACTATAAGAGCCAAGATTGCCTGTTTCCATGCTGTTATATGGTTATGTGATTATAATACCCAAAGAAGAAGATAATATCTGTAACTAGAACAATAACATTATTGTAATAGTCAGCAGGTCAGAACCTGTCTTTGGAAAGACAAATGATTCCGGCTAGAATATCTTTTCCGGAGCTTAAAATAAGAATAATATATATTTTTAATCTACTTCGTAAGCTTGTGAAGTGGCATTAATCTGAATTATTTGGAGTTTGGAGTTACTTGGGAGATCTGATGATTAAGTAAATTATGCAAGGTTGTTAGGTTAGCACGTGGAACTGACAACTGAATGTTGAAGGCGGATTTGATAGAGGTATTTAAAATTATGCACGGGATAAACAGAGTTGACGTGGATAGTCTTTGTTTTTTTTTCCATTGAGAATCGGGGAGATATGAGGATAAGAGGATAAGAGGTGAGACATAGGGGCAAGAATTTAAGGGTAACATGAGGGGGGAATACTGAGTAGTAACTGTGTGGAATGAGCTTGTAGTAGAAGTGCTAGAGGAAGGTTCGGTATTGTCATTTAAAGCAAATTTGGATAGGTATATGTACAGGAAAAGAATGGAGGTTTATGGGCTGAGAGCGGGTCAATAGGATTAGGTGAGAGTAAGTGTACGACACTGACTAGAGTGGCCGACATCGCCTGTCTCCTGAGATGTAATTGTTATATGCTTATATCATTAAATAAGCGATCATAATCTGAGAATGAGTATCTGAACTCAGAGGTATCAGTATTACAGTTAAGTAAATTGAATTTCAACGGTATGAGAGAAGAGATTGCCGGAATAGATTGGAAAAGAACACTGGTACAAATGACGGCAGAGAACAAAGCCTGGAATTTCTGGAAGAAGGTCGTTAGGTACAGGATACATTAATCCAAAAGCAAGTGCAGCATTTGTAGGGAAAAATAGACAACCGTGACCAGCAAGAGAAGCAATAGCCAAAATAAATATTAAAAAGTAGGACACAGAGTTTATTAAACAACAAGAGGGCACGGAATATATTTAAAAGTTAAAGGATTGGGAAGCTTTCAAATACCAAAATATCCCGACTAAAAAGTTGTTAAGAAGTTAAAGAAATAATATGAAATAAAGCTAAACAGTATTATTAACTCCGATACCAAATGTTTTTTTCAGGTACATCAAATGTAAAAGCGAGGCCAGATTGGATATCGGGACGGTAGAAAACGATGTTGGAGATGTAGTAAAGGGGGCAATGAAACAGCAGACGAACTGATTAAGTATTTTGCACCAGGCTTCATTGTGGTAGGCGCTAGCGGTATGATATCAGTCCCAGCTGTCAGGGGACTTGAGGTTTGTGATGTATCCATACCTAGCGAGAAGGATATGAAGATAGACAGGTTACGTGGACAAGGTCGTGTATACACTAGGAATCTGAATGAGGAGGCTGAGAAGTCTGTAGTGGTGTTAGTGATTATCTTTCAAGAATCACTATATTCCGAAATGGTTTCAGAAAAGTTGAACATTGGAAATTTCACTGCGCTCTTCATGAAGGCAGAATGGCGGAAGCAAGGCAACTATATAATCATATAACAATGACAGCACGGAAACAGGCCATCTCGGCCCTTCTAGTCCGTGCCGACGCTTACTCTCACCTAGTCCCAGTGGCCCGCACTCGGCGCATAACCCTCTATTCATTTCTTGTCCATATACCTATCGAATTTTACTTTAAATGACAATACCGGACCTGCCTCTACCATTTCTATTGGAAGCTCTTTCCGCACAACTACCACTCTCTGAGTAAGGAAATTCTCCCTTGTGTTACCCTTAAACTTTTGCCGCTTAACTCTCAGCTCACGTGCTCTTGTTTGAATCTCCCCTGCTCTCAATGGAAAAAGCCTATCCAGGTCAACTCGATCTACACGGCATTTGCTCTGAAGTCAGTGATTGGGAAGATGTCAGAGTCGATTATTCATGATGAAGTTTCAGCATACATGGAGGCACATGACAAAATAGGCCTTTCACAAGTTTCCATATATAAGGCTGCTTAAGAAACTACATGGTATTACAGGGAAGATTCTCGCACGGATATCGCAATAGCCGATTGGTAGGAGGCAAACATTTTAAATAAATAGAGGTTTTCCTGGATGGACGCGGGTGGGTACTCGTGTTCCACTGTGTTGGTAACGTTTCTTGTTATGTTATATCTCAACGATTTGGATGGAGGGAAAATACAAAAGAAAAAAAAAAGTGCAAGGTGGTCCCGTGCAGTAATCCCAAAAGGCTAATTTGCACATTGAGCCTGTGGAGAGGAAGGCAAATGTTCTGTAAGCATTCAGTCAAGAGGACTAGGATATGGAAGCAAGGATATAATGCTGAAACTTTATAAACACTGGTGAGGCGTCACTTGGAGAATTGTAAGCCGGTTTGGAGTACTCATCTTAGAAAGGTCGTGTTGAAATTAGAGAGTGTGGCAAGGAGATTCACAAAAAAATGATTCCGGGGTTGAATACCTTGTCATATGAAGGACATTTGAAGGCTTCACTAAAATTCAGAAGAATTGAAACCTATCGAATGTCGAAATGCTATGACATTGTCGATCTGAAGAGGATGTTTCATACGGTGGGCAAGGCCAGAAAACAGATACTCTGACTGGAGTGCCGTCCTTTGAAAACGGAGATGAGGAGGAATTGCTTTATCTAGAGAGGGGTGACTCTTCGGAATTTTTCGCCACGGACAAGTGTGTAGGCCGTGTCATTATGTTTATTAAAGCCAGGAGGTAATAAATTCTTGATTCGTCAGGGTATGAGGAGAAGCGGAGAGAAAACATGAAAATGGGTCAGAAAGGAAAATTAGATCAGCCATGATAAAGTGGTGGAGCAGACCCAATGGACCAAATGGTATAGTTTGAACATAAATGATATGTTCTTATGGCCTTAAGTGAAAGCTAACATTGCATTTGCTTTCCTCACCACCACCTCAGCTTGCAAACTAAACCTCAGGGAATCCGTAACAAGGTCTTCCGAGTCAATTTGCAACACGGATTCTGATTTTAATTCCCCTTTAGGAAGTAGGCTACGGTTTTAATCGTTTTATAAAAGTGCCTGGGCATAGATATCTCGGCACACTGCGTCAATTGTTAACTTTTGGCCCATTTTCTTAAACTGACAAAATTTGCCTGAAACTACACTACTTCCACCTATCTATACATCGTCCACAAACTCAGGCAGAAAGCCGTCAATTCAGTAATCCAAGACGTGGACTGACTGTTTTGCTAGAGCAGAAGCGTAGGGTTTAATCTAATTTGTCCGGGTTGGGAACTGGAGTGGTCGGTCTGAGTATATGGCCGCAAGTTCACAAGCCGCGGCAGTGTGTGGTGAGACTGCCAGAAGGCACAGCAGATATGGCAAAATGCCTGTCATTATATGAGTTGCAACGTGAAAGTCGTACATAATCGAAAAACGTTGTTGGATATGAGGTGTTGACTGTGTGGTAAAGAAAGCATACGGTGTATTGCCCTTCACCAAACGTGGGATTGAGTTCAAAAGCCGAGAGGTAATGTTATTGTTTTATAGGACACTGGGCAGACACCGCTTAGAGTTCTGTGGTCAGTTCTGGTCACCTCATTACAGGAAGGATGTGGAAGCCATAGAAAGGGTGCAGAGGAGATTTACAAGGATGTTGCCTGGCTTGGGGTGCATGCCTTATGAGAATAGGTTGAGTGAACTCGGCCTTTTCTCCTTGGATAGTCGGAGAATTAGAAGTGACCTGATGCAGGTGTATTAGATGATGAGAGGCATTGATCACATGGGTAGTCAGAGCCTTTTTTTCCAGGCCTAAAATGTCTAACACGAGAGGGCACATTTTAACGCGGTTGGAAGTAGATACTGGCGAGATGTAAGCACTTTTGTTTTTTTTTTACGCAGAGAGTGGTGCGTGCCTGGAATGCGCTGCCGGCGGTGGTGGTGGAGGCAGACACATTAAGATCTTTTAAGAAACTCTTGGATTGGTATATAGTGTTTAGAAATAGAGAGAGTTATGGGAAACCCCATCTAATTTCTGAAGTAAGTACAGGTTCGGCGCAGCATTGTGGACCAGATGAACTGTATTGTGCTGTGGATTTACTACGTTTCTACGTTTCAATGCTTCTATATGACTGAAAGTGTTTTAGTTAAAGTGTGGAAAATACGGAATACGGCAGATAATCCTGTGACACCTTCTGGACATTGAGACATATGACATTGTCAAAGCCGCTGAGTCGTGGTTGAAAGAAGATTATAGATGGGAGCTTAACATCCAAGGGTACACATTGTATCGAAAGCACAGACAGGTAGGCAAAGGCGTTGGTGTGACTCTACTGGTAAACCAATTCCTCTGAAAGATATACGATCGGCCGATATATCCACACCGGCAGAGATAAGAAGTAGCAAGGGTTGAAGCAAAGTTATAAAATTAAATAACTATAATGTGAGCTATATGCAGGCGTACGATCCGGCCATAACGGAACAATGTTTGTCTAAAGGAAAAGTTCTAAAAGTCATGGGCTTCCGAATATGTAGGCGGATTGGGAGAATCAAGTTGCTGCTGAACCAGAGGAGAAATAATTTAGTGAATACCTAGAAGAAAAATTTTAAGAATTCCTGGAAGGTAGTTTGTAGTTGAACACACTTATTCTGTATTTGGCGTTGTGTTATTAGGCGTATTTGATAAATAATCTAATGTAATGTAACCCTGAGAAAGCAGTGATCATAATATTTTGGAGCAATTTGGGACGGAGAAGCTGAAGTCATGTGTATTCGTAACGCAGTGAGTTAAGGAAATTACAGATGTATTAAGCAGGAGTTGGCCAAAGCTGATTGAATTAGGACACAGACAGTGACGGCAGCAGAGCAGCAATATCTGGATTTTATCCGAAGTATCCGAAAGGCGTGGAATAGATGTATCTATAAAGGCAGGATGATTCATCATTGGCTGACAAGCGGACTTAAAGCAATCTCAAAAGGGAAAAAAAGGGGGCACCTACAAGACCAGGAAAAAAAAAGAAGTGTGAATTTAGCGCATTGGGATTTATTTGAAAACAATCAGAACGCAATCTCTCCCATTTTACACTTGCACAATAACCCCTTAGATATTCTGATGAATTCCAACCTTACAGTTTTTAAAGGATTGCCGCTGCGTACGGAATTATCTTCTTCGATAGTAGGTGTTCTGATTTTCACAACGGAATATATTTATTTTCTATGTTTTTGAGTTCTATTGACATTGCTGTGTAATTATGCCTAACGTAGGTCGAGAACGGGGCTCTCACATGGTTCCTGTTGGAGTCAGTAGGCGGCGGAGGTTGAGCATTTTTCCGTCAGTGCAAGACCGAATGTAGGTGCCCTCCGTAGTAGTTTATTTTGCTTCCAGTTGCATAATGATTAAAAGTATGGTATGGTGCATTGGAGCTAAAATAGAGCCTTGATTCATGCCCGTACTGATCGGCAAATTGTCAGACCTGATCGTTTTGGTCTTCATCAGCTGTTGCAGGATGTTGAGGAATTTCGGGGTGCTTCTGAGCATCGACAGAATCTTGCAGACACCTGAAGTTAACGGTATGAATATACTTGCTCAGATCCATGAATGCAGCGTACAGTCCCATGTTTTGTCCATGACACTTCCATCGTCTTCACCTGTTCGTAGCGGACGCACTGCTCAGTTTGCCAAGGCTGCAAGTTATCTGCTTAATGGTCAGTCTGAAGGAAACAACAATCCTCCATCAGATGACACGTCAAAGCGTTTCCATTTCACCTAGGATCACCATTGACGGCCACACTCTCACCACGGTTAAACACTCGCAAGGGGATTTGCAAATCAATGTGTCTCCATGTATTTCCAGAAACGGGTGTGGAATACCCACCAGCTACGTCTATCCACAAACATCCCAGTGTACAGGCCTGTTGTCGATACAACACTGCAATACGTCTCCAAAGCCTCGGTATTGTACCACAAATAAAGCCTGGTGCTCAAGCAGTTCCATCTCCGCCGCCTTCGCTCCCTGGTGGGTAGTAGCTGCCAGCATCGTTTTCCCAGCAACGACGTCCTGGATCAAGCCCATCTTCCATGCATTGAATCCATTTTGTTGCTCAAACAGCTCCACTGCTAAGGCCATGTGTCTCGCACGAACAACTCAAGGCCTCCGAACGAAGTGTTTTTATGGATAAGACATATCAAAAAGTTCGGTTGCATTTCAGAACAGCCAGAAGAATGGCAAGTATGTAATCTCAGTGACATTGATTATGGAATAATTGTTCGAGCTACAGGGGGTGTTCTGCGTATCTCATTTGCTGCTATTTCCCTGGAGCTTTCTCCCACAGCAGTCTCCACAGTTTGAAGAAAATTGTGCGAGTAACATACAAAAATTAAATACACTCTGCGAGCGGTAGTTCTGTGAACGAAAATTTATCGTTAATGCAAAAGCATCAGATGAAAAAATCTAATTTCTTTCGACGTGACAGGAAAGCGGCAGTAACTCAAATGGCCACGCGCGACGACAATGGTGTGCAGAATCACATATCTGAAGTAGGAGACGGAGATAGTAGTAGAGAAACGGAAAGAGAGAGAGAGAGAGAGAGAGAGAGAGAGAGAGAGAGAGAGAGAGAGAGAGAGAGAGAGAGGAGCAGTGACGGAAGGAGAGGAGGATGGAATAAAAAATAAAGTAGGGATGAAAGAAAAATTCAAAGAAAAAATGTAAGAAACGTATGTAATGTTTTGTAGGTGTCACTGCTAATCTAACGGCCGCTCTGTAATTTTCCACTCCTAAGGTAATTATTTCTCTGTAGCTGCAATATCTGGCTTATGACAAAAGATTACAGGGCATTGGAATTATGTTAGCAAATCAGGGGATGTGGTTATTTCTGGTCGGTCTGGCAGAAGGGATTTCTAGGTCCTTTGTCGGGGAGAGATGAAGAAAGAGGAGGTGAATGGAGAGAGTGGATGGATTGAAGAGAGAGGGTACGAGAGTCGGTACGCTCACAGAAGGTCGACGGGAACAAATGGAGAAACCGTGAGCTCCAACGTTTGCGCTTTAGACTGTTCATGGAATGGGCCCCTTTCGTTTCTGTTTCTTTACGAATCCTATATTCAAATTAAGAATTATAAAGTCTAATCATTTACTCAGATATTGTGTCCTGTTAGTTATTTCGTGGCACTGATTTGTAACAGTGGACAAATCGCGCTGTGTCGATCTAATACGAGGAAATCTGCAGATGCTGGAAATTCAAACAACACACACAAAATGCTGATGGAACACAGCAGGCCAGGCAGCATCTATAGGGAGAAAGGTCTCGGCCCGAAACGTCGACTGCGCTTCTCCGTATAGATGCTGAGTTGCCTGCTGTGTTCCACGAGTGTATACCCAAAAAAGTTTTCTTATTTTTGGCCGGGCCGGGGCCCTGTTTCCCCTAGATTGAGCCTCTAGACGAACACATAGAAATATTGAACAAGTGAAACAAACAGAGAGAAATGAGAGAGAGAGAGAGAGAGAGAGATGGGGAGAAAACAGTGAGAAAGAAAGACAAAATGATAGCTGGACATGAAGCGAGAAAGAGAGAAAGAAACTAAAGAAGCATCGAAAGAAAAGAAAGAAAACAAGGAAGTTAGAAAGAAAGATCGTCCTCAAACATTCGTTATCACCTATCAAGAGAAGTCCCAACAGACACGCAACATTTGCGTTTACGTTTCAGTTACAGCCTAAGCCCCGTTGAATCAGAACCCTCGTACTCTCTGTCCCTTGCTTGGATGCCCGCTTTGCCGACGCCCTCTTTCTTAAAGTAGTCCTTCTTTTAAATCATTCCCGCTGGTCTAACTTGCAGACGCCCACGCGCTTGTGCAGTCGTGCCTCGAAAATTTCGTCACGAACATTCCCTGTGGCTAACGCTGGTACAGGATATTGCTACCAAGGGCACAGAGTTCTCCTCTCTTTCTTCTGAAATCATCATTTGATTTTTTTTCTCTGTTGCATGTTACAGAACTATTCCATGCTTGGCTAAGGATAGGGAATATCTGTTCCGCATTGTCCCCGTTTTATCCACCTAGCAGTAACATCGGATGTTTCACGTTGTACTTTTAAAGAACTGTGCATGAAAGCCACTGTATCCTTCACGTAAATATAATTATTATGCTCTCATATTTCTTCTTCTCATGCCCTTAGATTTGCCACCTATCACCTCCCAGCTTCTTACTTCTGACCCATCCCTGCTTCGACCTTTCCCTTCAACTGGTTTCACCTATCGATTTTTAGCTTGTAATCCTAGTCCTCACCTCCACCGCCTCCCCGCACCACCCGGACCCCGCCAACTTCTATTTCTGGCTTCTTCCCCGCTTCCTTTCCCACTTGTTCAAATGTCTCGGCCCGAAACTTTGTCTGTTTATTACCCACCATAGATGCTTGCTGTCCTGCTGATTTCCTCCAACATTTCGTTTATTTGTTTGCAATGAATATTCAGCTTTGTCAGAACCAATTGTGCTTGCATTTTTGAGTAATTTTACTTCAAACTGAAAGCTGGATGCACTTTTCCTATGCTCAAATATAGCACATTTGCGTTTGCATGTTCAGTTCTGCACTCTGATATTTAGAAACGTTTGTCTACAACTCCTTTACCACAATCGGAGGTCTTCTTTTGCAGACGTGCTTTGCAACACTAAAATGGCCCAATGACCTTGGAAGATTCCATAGCTTATGTTTAAATTCAGATCGTTTATGACATATCATAAATGTTCCGAACTTTGAGTTTAAAGCTCCAATTTAACTTTCGGGAGTGGTTGGTGAGTGGGGGGTTCAGAGTGTCAAGTTAATCGAGTCAATGTTTCCTAGAATATTGCACACCAGTTGAAATGTATATATTCATTCAAATACGACCATCCCAAGCTAGTACCTCTCTATTAGACATTATTATTCCCAGGAAAATTCAATGAGCTGTTTCTTCTGCATCCATACTAAAAACAATTAGAATTTGCTGACATATGTTAAAACATTCATCATGGCATTGTTCCCAACAATAAGAAAAAGATCCTGTTTTTGCACTTACTTATTTAACCTCACCTTGAAATCAAATAGAGCTCAAGGAGTGGGAATCTCTGAAGCTGTTTAAAAACGCAAGTATAATGGTGGACGGAACAATAATTTCAAAAAAAATTGATTTTGTTTCGTTGCTAAATTAATATCTCAGTGGTTCTAATTTTACATCTGTTCTAATTAGTCTTCTAAATTCCTTTATAATTTGCAAAAACAAAAAAAAATACACTGAACTGAGGCTTTAGTTTCCGAAAAGGCTAAAATCAGCCAGTTGTTATACAACTAATGAAATATCTGTGGTCAAGATAAAAATGCGAATGCTTGCATGCTATAAATGCAACATCCTGAAGTTTATGGACAATAATGGGAGATCATATCTCACGAATAAATAAAAACAAACAAAGAAAACAGAGGTTCTTGGTAAAACATTGGCTTCTCAGCTGTTCTTGGTGCGATTACCTAATGAAATATCTGCAGTCACGGTGAAAATGAGCTTGAATCAGTGTGCTGCCTACAATTACCTGAACGCGTAACCTCAGCATTTGTCCTGGAGTAGATGTCGTCAGACGTTGTGCAGCCTTCATCACGTGTTTCGACTCGTAACCACTACACTTTTTAGTTGGCGGAGTTGCTGCCCATCTGCTTCTGACTTCCAGCTCATCTCCTTTTTCTTGCAAAATATAGAGAAAGAATTGTTTTTTTATTCTTCCAGCCTCAACCTGTAAGCTATTTGGTTCTTGTTCATTTCATCAAGGCACAGCCTGACAGTAACATCCATACTTCCAGACACATCCCTACAATTTATTAGCCCCAAGTCCAGGCTGGGAACACTTTACAGCCGATCTCCCAGAAGGAGTACCCACGTTTGCCGTATTTTGTCCCTGTACACCTGCCTTCCTCTCGTATCTTTTCTCCAATATTACAGTGGCCTGCTCCTGGATATTCTTGCCTTCGTTGGCCACGATGAAGTCTGGTCGAAGTGTGCATTGCTCCAACTCCGGGATCTGCAGTGTCCTACACTCCTCGACAATCATCTCCCATGATTTGACAGCTTGCAGTAGATTGGATTTAAGCCTCTGATGTGATGATTGTACGCTCTAGTATCAATTGGTCGGTGACCATAAAGTAATGTATTGTATTGTATTGAATATTCTCATCCTCTCGATATGAGTGCTAACATTGCATTTTTCTTCCATGCCACCGAGTTAACCTGCAAGTCAAATTTTACTAAATTCTGGACAACGTCTCCCAAACCCCATGACACCTATGATTTTTGATTTTCCGTTTATAAAAATATTCTATGTTTTTTTCTCTACCATAGTGTACTTCCATACACCTCCCTACGATTTATTAGCCCCAAATCCTTCTGCAGACTTCTCCTTTCCTCAACACCGTCTGCCGCTGCGCAACCATATATAGTATCTTCAAACATTGCCAAAAAGAAATCAAATCCGTCATCCAAGTCGTCGATATTTAACTTTAAAGAGATTCTGTTCCATTTCAAAAATGTCTGGTACATTGAACTTAGGGAAACAGAGTACTATGCGATAGGGAAATTCGAAACGGTTCCCCGAGCAGCTTAAATGGGCGGCCCAACATTTTAGTCCGAAGGGCCTTTAATATGTTGTAGATATCTATGTTCTATGTCGGTGCAGATTCAATGGACTGAATGTACTAATTATGCTCCCAAGTCTTTCTTTATCAATTTCTCCAATTTGGAGAAGGAATTCTGAAAATCAGAACGGGAGAGCTGCGGCAGCCAGTATGTTTTTTTTTCCTTCTCATCGCGGTTAAGAGAGGCGGGACTTCGCAAGCGTGTGACGTCGGGCAGTGAAGTGCAGAAGAATTACAAGGAACACAGTCTGAAACAGTGGGCAACTTAGTTTTGCGGGCAGCGGAGAAAGCCGGGAGCAGACTAAAGGCTTAAGGGCTTTGGCTCAACCGACTTGGGCGGAAACGGGCGAGACAAGGAAGGTTTAGTTTTCAGTTTTTACTGTTATTTGAGGAAAGGGGGAATTATGAGTGTGAGGGCAGCTTGTTATTCTTGGTGTCGGAATTGGGAGGAATTCCAAGCCTCCCGGACGTCCATATCTGCGCAGGTGCGCCGATCTGCAGCTCGTAAGAGACCGTGTTGTGGAACTGGATGTGTAGCTCAATGACCTTCCTCTCGTCAGTGAGAATGAGGAGTTGATAGAGAGGAGTTACAGGCAGGTGGTCACACCAAGGCCACGGGAGGCAGACAACTGGGTCACGGTTAGGAGAGTGAAGGGGAATAGAGTTAATAGAGGGTACACTAGTGGCTGTACCCCTTGACAATAAGTACTCCTGATTGAGTACTGTTCGTGGGGACAGCCTACCTGGGGGAAGCAACAGTGGCCGTGCCTCCGACACAGAGCTCAGAAGGGAAGGAAAAGGAAGAGGAAGGCATTAGTAATAGGGGACTCGATAGTCAATGGGTCAGTTTGCCTCCCTGGTGTCAGGGTCTGGGATCTTTCTGATCGCGTTCAAGATATCCTGAACTGGGACGGTGAGGAGTCAGAGGTCGTGGTACATATCGTTACCAGTGACATAGGTGGGAAAAAGGAAGATGTCCTGAAAGTGGAATATAGGGAGTTAGGGATGGAGTTGAGAAGAAGGACGCAAAGGTAGTAATCTCGGGATTACTACCTGTGCCACACGACAGTGAGAGTAGGAATGGAATGAGTTGGAGGATAAATGAGTGGTACAGGGATTGGAGAAAGGCTCAGGGATTCAAATTTCTGGATCATTGGAACACCTTTTGGGGCAGGACGAAAAGGACCGTTTGCACTTGAATCCTGGGGGAACCAAGATCCTGCCGGGGAGATTTGCTAAGGCGACTGGGGAGACTTTAAACTGGAATGGTTGTGGGGTGTGAATCAAGCTGAAGAGACTACTAGAGAGGAGGTTAGTTCACAAATAGAGAAAGCTTGCAGAGTGTGTGAGGGAGGAAAGGCAGTTGATAAAGAAGGGGAACGCTCAGACTGAAGATGTAGGGGAGAAGGAACAAAAAGAAGATAGTGAAGTTGTTTGCACCGTTAGGGATGAATATAGGGTAAGAGGCAGAGAATTTCTTCAATGCATTTTTTTAATGTTAGGAGCACTGCTAAAAATGTGGATGAGGCTAGAGCATGGATTGATACCTGGAAATGTCATGTTGTAGGAATTAGTGAAACATGGTTGCAGGAGGGGTGTGATTGGCAACTAAATATTCCTGGATTTCTTTGCTTCAGGTGTGATAGAATTGGAGGGCTAAGACAGGGAGGTGTTGCACTGCTTGTCAGAGAAAATATTACAGCATTGCCTTAGCAGTATAGATTAGAAGGTTCGTTGAAGGAGGCTATTTGGTTGGAATTGTGAATGGGAAAGGTGTAGTAACACTTATTGGGGTATATTATAGACAACTTAATGGGGAGCGAGAATTGGAGGAGCAAACTTGTAAGGAGACAGCAGATACTTTTAGTAAGCACAAAGTTGTGATTGTGGGACATTTTAATTTTCCACACACAGACTAGGAAGCCCATTCTGTAAAAGGACTGGATGGTTTGGAGTTTGTAAAATGTGTGCAGGTTAGTTTATTTGCAGCAATACATAGAAGAGCCAACTAGAGAAGGGACAATGTTGGATGTCCTATTAGTGAATGAGATAGGTCAGGTGACGGAGGTTTGTCTTGGGGACCACTTCGGGTTCAAAGATCACAATGCCATTAGTTTCTGTATAATTATGGAGAAGGATAAGTCTGACCCAAGATTGAGATTTTTGATTGAAGAAAGTCTAACTTTGAAGGGATGCGAACGTATTAAAATGTGAGGATTGGGACAACTTCTTTCATGCGAATGATGTAATAGAGAAATAGAGGTCATTTAAAGGTGAAATTCTGAGTGTACGGAATCTTTATGCTTCTGCTAGGTTGAAAGGGAAGGTTAATGGTTTGAGAGAGCTATGATTTTCAAGGAATATTGGAAGCTTGGTTCGGAAAAGAGTGAGAGATCTACAATAAATATAGACAGCATTGAGTAAATGAGGTGCTCGAGGAATATGAAGAATGTAAAAAATAATCTTCAGAGAAAAAATTAGAAAAGCTAGAGGAAGATATGAGGTTGCTTTGACAAGTAAGGTGAAAATAATTCCAAAGGATTTCTACGGTTATGTTAATAGCAAAAGGATATGGAGGGACACAATTGGCCCCTTAGAAAATCACAGTGGACAGCTCTGTGTGGAGGGAAAAGAGATAGGGGAGAATTTGAACAATTTGTTTTCTTCGGTATTCAATAAGGAGAATGATACTGAATTGTGTAAAGTAAGGGAATCATGTAGGTTAGTTATGGAAACTATGATGATTAAAGAAAAGGAAGTACTGGCGCTTTTAAAGAATATAAAAGTGGATAAGTCTCCGGATCCTGAAAGGATATTCCCTAAGACGTTGAGGATGCAAGTGTAGAAATAGCAGGGGCTCTGACAGAAATATTTCAAATGTCATTAGGAACGGGAATCGTGCCGGAGAACTGGCGCATTTCTCATGTGGTTCCATTGTTTAAAATGGGGTCTAAGAGTAAACCTAGCAATTACAGGCTTGAAGGTTTGAGGCCAGCGGTGGTTAAATTAATGGGAATTCTTCATAGAGATGGTATATATAATTCTCAGGATAGACAGGGTCTGATTAAGAACAGTCAATGTGGGTTTGTTTGTGGAATGTCATGTTCGCCAAATCTTATTGATTTTTTTTTTTTAAAGAGGTTACTAGGAAAGTTGACGAGGGTAAAGCAAACAAACTTCAGTAAGGCCTTTGACCAGGTTCCACACGGAAGGTTAGTTACGAATGTTCAATTGTTAGGTATTAATATTGAAGTAGTAAATTGAATTCAACGGTGGCTGGATGGGAGATGCCAGAGAGTAGTTGTGGATAACAGTTTGTTAGGTTGGGGGCCGGTGACTAGTGGTGTGCCTTAAGAATCTGTACTGGGTCCAGTGTTGTTTGTCATATACATTAATGATCTGGATGATGGGTTGGTAAATTGGATTAGTAAATATGCAGGTGATACTAAGATAGGTGGCGCTGTGGATAATGAAGCAGGTTTTAAAAGCTTGCAGAGAGATTTAGGCCAGTTAAAAGAGGTGACTGAAAGGTGCCAGATAGAGTTTAATGCTGATAACTGTGCGGTGCTACATTGTGGTAGGAATAATCAAAATAGGACTTACAGAGTAAATGACAGGGTATTGAGGAATGCAGTGGAATAGAGTGATGTGGGAATAATGGTGCATAGTTCCATGAAGGTAGAATCTGATGTGGATAGGGTGATGAAGAAAGCTTTTGGTGTGCTGGCCTTTGTAAATCCGAGCATTGAGTGTAGGAGTTGGAATGTAATGTTAAAATTGTACAAGGCATTGGTGAGGCCACAGTGGGAGTATTCTGAACAGAGTACAGAGGAGATTTACTAGAATGTTACCTTCATTTCAGCGCCTAAGTTACACAGAAATGTTGAACAAGTTAGGTATTTATTCTTTGGAGGGTAGAAGGTTAAGGGGGGTCTTGATAGAGGTATTTAAAATTATAAGGAAAATAGATGGAGTTGACGTGGATAGGCTTTTTTCCATTGAGTGTAGGAGTGATTCAAACAAGAGGACATGATTTGAGAGATAGTGGGCAAAAGTTTAGGAGTAATACGAAAAGGAACCTTTACTCAGAGAGCGGTAGCTGTGTGGAATGAGCTTCCAGTAGAAGTGGGAGAAGCAGGTTCTATGTTGTCATTAAAAAAAAGTGGATAAGTATATGGACAGGAATGGAATGGAGGGTAATGGGCTGAGTGCAGGTCGGTGGGATTCGGTGAGATAAAGCGTTCGGCACGGACTGGAAGGGCTGAGATGCCGTGTTTCCGTGCTGTAATTGTTATATGTCTTATAGTCAGATGTTCACGTTTGTGTGTGTTTCAAGGAATAAATACTAAAGTATAAGAACGAGAAGATCACTTACCTCTGAAACATATTTACTCCCTGTATGTTTGTCGGCGTTTATAGTGGATGAATAATACACACCCGCTTATGTACCTAAGGGACACAAACGCGCATAGTCACATAATTATGTACCCAGAGACAAGTAAACACGCTGAATAACTCACAGTGGCAGAACGACATTCACACAGAAGCATTCAATCGTAATCCACATATATTGAAGTACACAAACGCAACAATCACATACTGAGATAAATACACACACTCTCTCTCTCTCTCTCTCTCTCTCTCTCTCTCACACACACACACACACACACACACACACACCAACACTCTCGTACCCACAAGCATTGTCTGAAAACAAAATATCCGCCGTCAGATGGTGGCCTGGAGTCCTTTTTATTGGGCAGGAATGATTCTTTGACATCCACTTTGTTCATAACCAGGCGAACAGAAAGAGACTTAAATAATGATGTTTCATGTCCGGGAAATGTAGATCTAGAATTTGTCTTTAACTAACTGTCGGTATCGCTGATACATCAAGAAATATTTTCTGATCATCCGCTACATGATATTATTTTTTCTATTATATTTATCCACATTAATAAGCCATACCACAGAAACATTACATTGACAGCTTAATTGCCATATCATCATGAATTTGCGATATTCATCTCCTTCACCTTGCCAATGCTCCAAAACTTCAAAGTTATTCGAGGAAGTCAGTATTTAAGTTGCCAGTGTATGTTGTGTAAATATCAAGTGAAAGCTCAACCGTAAATGCAGTCTGTAATCAAATTCAAAAGCTGCCTCATTCTGATTTCCATGGAGCTGAAGGTCACGCGCAGTTTAAACATTGTAGGACAGAAAACTGTTAATCATTTTTATAGCAGCGTTGACTCCGCCCTTCACTCTGAATTACAGGAAAGGCCCCGCAGTTCGATTCATTCCTGCCCTCGGTTTTGTTTAGTTTATTACACCTGAGTAGTGCTTTTTCTCAGCAGTGTGCCATCGCCGTCCACGAGGGCCAGAGAAGCGCCAGAAACAAGGGCACTATGAACACCTTGGATGGAGAGTCGAATTTTTGGAATAATGCATGTCTTTGCTGATGGATGTTTTGCAGAAGCTAACTCCGCATTTTTGACTCACAGTCTACTTAATTGGGAACCTCTTATTTCATTGAGCAAACAGGAACAGCTTTGAAGTTATGCGAAACTTTTGACCTTTGCTAACTCTATAATCCCAGAAGTCGACAAGAGGTAAAATAATAATTGTGTGTGTTTTTTTATCCGAAATTTAGTACTTATTTATTAGAAGCACTGTATATTTTCGTGGCAAATAACTGAAGTGAAACCCTCCGTAACTACTATGCTTCTTCAGATTGATTGTTTGATTTCATATTTATTGTATCAAAACAAGGTCGGATTATACACGGAGATGATAAGTGATATATCCATAGCGTCAGCATTTTGCGGGACATTTTGACCTACTTCACTGAAAATAGCAATTGTTTGATCAATAATTTGGACGTTGTGCGGGCAGAAATGTTCTGGAAAATCGGTGATTTAATTATTGTGATAATTAGCTCGACGGAACATCGAAGGCCCACGATACCTTACGATGAAACGCCAGAAACAACGGCACTGTAAGCACCGTGGGTGGCGTTTGCAAAATTTCAAATATTGCATGTCTTTGCAGGTTGCTTATTGTTTGTTGAAGTAACTGACGCAGCATATTTGAATACCAGCTATATCTAAATCAGCATCGCTTATTCGAGACACAAATAATAGCAGCTTTGCAATTACGGAAGACTTTTAAACTTTGCTATGTTTATACACACACAGGTCTACTGCATGCAGGAGAAAAAAACTAGCTTTACTTCAGATAACTGTACATTTAAAAGAAGTATTGCATATCGTTACAGCAAACGTGCTTATTTTCTGTCTTCCAATTCGTCTATTCCTTGCTCAATTTCCTATTATATTACAACACCAAGGTTGAACCATTCAAGGACCCTACAAATGCTAATCCTTCGCCACTTCAATTGGTGGGACCTTATGGCTAATGTTAAATTAATTACTAAATAGTAGGTTCCATATAGTAGAGGTTGCACGAACATTATTTATTATATCTGGAGCGCCGAAGGCTCAGTGGAGACATGATCTGAGTTTATAAAATTATGAGAGGTATGTCAGGCCCGGTGCCTCACTCGCAGGTTTGAAGCATTTAATACTGGAAGAGTTACAGTCAGATGGCAGGGAGTATTATCCAAAAACGTGTCCGGGGCAGTCTTATTTCTCTTTTTCACACCGTTAGTGGGCCCATGGCATATATATTAGAGACATATAGAGGCTCTGCATAGTCAGATGAATGTGTTTATTTTGAAGGGACTTTATTCTGAAACTGGATTGCACTTTCTCTGTAGCTGATGCATTTTATACTGCGTTGCACTATCCCAATTCGCTGTGCAATATATTCATCCGTATAAAAAGTATGTAAGACAAATTTTTCAATCTACGTCAGTACCTATGAGAACAATATACATTTAAAAAAATCCAATTCCAATTAACAGGATATTGTCCAGACAGAAAGGAGTATTAAAATTAACTACTAAATTATTCTGATAATTAACCTGGCGCAGTATCGTAAGTGCAGGATGCTGCTCCTGGGCTCTAACGATCCAGATTGTAGTTTTGTAATTTTAACCCCCGGGAGTAGTGCTACAATTACAACGTCATTGTTGATCTGTTAAAATCTGAACTTAGCAAATCCTCTCAAAACTTGCAATATTTCAGCCCTACAAGTAGTTATCTTGTAATCTTTGTCTTTTTAACTTTTTTTTCAACCACCCTGGGCAACCACTATTTTACCAGTACAATGTTCTTTTCTTTTTTCTTTTGCTTTAGAGCAGACGATATATGCATTAGTAAATCATTATGTGCAGGGCGTAACACAATATTTATAATGTAGGCACCAGGTGCCCTAAGGTGGAATCAACCCCATATTTCTACACAAAAGTGCTTCTGAAGAATCAGGAAATCCAATGATTCACCCGCAAAATTCTGAGGGAACTCAAAAATTCAGGCAGCATCTATGCAGATGAATAAGGAGCCGATCTCCGAGACAAGACTATTCATCAGGAAAGATAAAGGGTTCAAAACGCGGTCTCTATATCCCTGTCCATAGATGCTTTTGCTTTACCCAATCGTTTTCCATCGAATGAGGCAAAGACCAAATTGTTACTGAGAGAAGCATATGGACTGAACAAGCGGGTGGCGATGGCGGGATACAAGATAATATAAGGATATATAACATGAAAGTGCATGTTCTCAGTGTAGAACCAATATTTAAATCGGTCAAACCAAATTAACAATTACACAGTGTGACATAATTTTCATTAAGATGGCGGGTGAGAACTTCGATTTCGATATCACAGTGATAAACAGAAGTAAATGAGAATACGCTTGCGTTAGTTTCCAGTTGACTATGGTAGTTTGGAACATACTAGCCCGTTGTTTGAATGCTGTCTACAGAGGACATTTAGGGAAGACGCTAGCAATTCACTGCAATTGAAATAAGGATGTAGGTGCCGAAAAATGGAAATTAACAAAAAGGATATTTGGTCACCTAATTAGGGAATGATGTTAATAACTTTGAAAGAGTGCAGAGAAGGTATAAAATGATGTTGCCGGGATTTGAGAAACTGAGCTACAGAGAAAGATTGAATAGGTTTGGATTTCATTCCCTGGAGCGTAGATGAATGAGGGGAGATTTGATAGAGGTGTATGCAATTATGGGGGGTATAGATAGAATTAATGAAAACAGGCTTTTTCCACTGAGGCTAGGGGAGAATAAAAGCCAGAGGACATTGGTTAAAGGTGAAAAGGGAGATGGTCCAGTTACAGGTCAGTGGGACTAGGCAATTAAATGATTCGGCACAGCCAAGAAGATCCAAAAGGCCTATTTCTGTGCTGTAATGTTCTATGGCTCTTTGGTTCTAAGATACTGGAATGCTGCAAACATAAGACCAGAAGAGCATAATACAAAACTGCATAATTATGTCATTCGGCACATCGAGTATAAGCTAATTCTTTATAGCTTATTTATTATCCCTCAACTTGCTTCTTCATGTTACCTTTTATAAATGAAAGTTCTATCAACCACCTCACTAAATATACCCAACAGCCCGTCAACTGCACTTGACTTTCACAGATTCACCGCGCAATGATTGTGAATCTATTAAAGCACCTGTATGAGCAGATTTCGTCCAGGTCGTCCTGCTTCCCCTCACAGTTTAAAGACGTGACGAGAAAGATAATTGGTCAGTAATAATTGTTCCTTGATTCGGGTAGAGTTAATGGACGTTGTCAAGCATGCGGGGCAGGTGGCTGCAAGGCCGGCAGGGCTTATTCTGTGCTGTATCACTAAATATGTTAGGTCAGTGAATAAGCAAACAAATGAACGTACCGATAAATAAGCAAGCATACAGATAGATAGATCATAGATAGATAGATAATTAAGTAAATAAATAACTAAAACAAACAAATACATGGATGAGTTGATGAATGGGTTGATAAATTCATGAATAAATAAATAAACTGATAAATAAATAGGCAGATGAAAATGGGTAGGTGGAGACAAATTAATAAAATATTTACAATTCCTCATCTCTGCTATGAGGGGCCTCTGCTAAAAGATACCTCCTCTATAGCAAACATATTCTTGACTTTCAGTGTACGTAGGTATTCAACTTTCAGTAGTGTTCAATAAGTTCCCTGCCCCAAATATTTCTTTTTAAACTCCAGTAAGTAAAGTCCCAGAGACATCAAACTGTCGTGATAAACTTAACAGTTCCATTTCTGGGAACATTATCTTTACAACTGCATCTCTCCAAAGCTAGCACACTTCTTATAAACTCAAGGCCAAACGTGCTCCAAGTGCTGTCTGGATAATGCCTTACAAAACCTTTGAGTTACATCAATAGACAGCAGGCCAGCTGAACAGGCAGAAGTGAAGTATCAATCTAGTACCAGGTACTGAGGAGGAATTGGGAAGGAGACGCAATACGTTAGATTTTTTTTTACTGGTACACTCCGGAACAGTTGTATTTGTGTAAATGGTCGATGGCCATGTAGTCCTGCATTATTTTGTCTTTAAATTGGAAATCAGAGAAACGAAGGAATGATACAACGATTGCATGCCCATTCATGGTTTGGCAATAATGAGGTTCATTGCAAATATGTGACAACGGCTCAAACAGCGAATGATATCATCGGACTCTCTCAATGCAATGCAGATTTGTGGACATTCCATGCGAAGTAAAAGAACACACTTTCCATGTTCTGGTGTAAAAATGTGCCCCTGAGCTGTGGGATGTTTTGCTGACACGAACACTTTATGCTCATCGGCCCTGCAGCAGGTTGCAAGGTACCACTGGAATCATTGTTTCGAATTCACAAGTTCATGGCAAACAGATGTATTCTGGATAAGTATAATACATCAACGACCATAAGGTGAGTGATAGAGGGAGGTATAAAGGGACGCGGGGTCGCTCCAGTTATGCCTCTACAGGCTGATAGAGCGTAAAAAATCAGATCGGATGCAGTGTTATGTCAGTGGATGGCACTTTGTGCCCTTTGGTGGTAAGTACCTGAACAACTTGTTATGTCTATACGTTTGGGGGATTTAATTTCAATCTGGAATCTAGATGTTGTGTTTCAATGCTCAAGTATAACACATTTGCATTCGTATTATCTTCGTCATTGAAATGTTTACAAACAATGTCTGGAACTCTTCTCCCTCAATTTGAGTTCTTCATTTTCAGATCTGCTCTGCAAAACCGCAATGATATGGTTCACTTTGGAACACTCTCCAGGTAATATTAAACTGTGAAATGAGCTGGTTTACTCTATGTCTGTAATTTTCTGAAGTTTGAATCTAAAGCTCTAGTTTCAATTTCGTGGACGATGTGGGGAAGAGAGAGTTAACATACTCTAGATAATGTTTCGTAAACGACTGCACACTTGTTAAAACGTATATATTTATTCAAATATTAACATACCAAACCTGGCTTTTTGCATTGGACATTGGACGATTATTAATCACTGCAAATTTACTGTGCTAGTTCTTCATTTAACCATACTCACTCCAAAAGAGTGTGCTGCCTTTTTAAAATAATTCTCAGTGGTATCATCGATGTTGCATGACCCGCTGAGTTCCTTTGCATTTTGTGCAAGTTATTCTGGTTTATCAGAAGCTTCAGAAAATCTTGTGTTTGTTATTTACTCTGGGCTCTATGGCGATAATCTACTTTAATGGTTATTGTTATATGTTGTTTTAAAGTTGAAAGTTATATGTGGAGATTATTATTTCAAATAAACCAGTTTTTGCTTTTCAATGTTATTACAGTATGCATGCTCTTTGGTGCTGCTGCATCATATATTTTATAAAAATCCTCTTAGTACTGCTAGTACTTAGTACTGCTTTAATAATTTTACTAGGTTATTTTGCAAATGTAAAGTGAATACAGGTCACTTTGGAATTTTCCCGAGTTAATGTTTAAAAAGCGAAAGAGATATAATCATTTATGGTACTTTGATAATATTCTGAACCTTGAGCCTTAAGTTAATGTTTAACTTAATGTGAAGATAATCCATTGTTTCAGGCTTCATGGACTGTTGCACAGACGTTGCTGAACTTTGGACTAGAACTTGTGTAATTAATGTGCTGCGTCTTTGCTCAGTCATTGTGAAACCACGAAACATCTCGAAGGAGAACGGGTGGGGGATATTTTGACAAACGTATGGAGAATTAGGAGGGGTATTGTTCGGTTCGATCCGAACGGACTGAAACCTGCAGAGGTTTAAACTGGAGGTCATGAGTTAAGGGTGACATCTGAGATATTTCATGACAGCCTTTTCACACAGACATAGTACATTTGTGCTGAAATCGTGGATGTGGTCTAGATTGCAACATCTAAGATATGTTTGGATGAGTACGTGGATGAGTGTAGTGGAAGTGTGCTGTCCAGCTGCAGGGCAATGTGACAAATCCTCCTGTCCCTTCCTGCAGCTATTCTCCCCATAAAGAATTTTGCACATATTCAGATTAAATAAGGGCAATACTGCATAGAAAGCTGGGAGTTAATTGTCATTAGCAAAAGAGAATCTGGAGATGCTAGAGTCACAAACAACACGCAAAAGAGGCTGTAGGAACTCAGCATGCCAGGCACATTCTATGGGAAAAAGTCGTATAGTTGCGTTTTGGGCCGACACCCTTCGTCAGAACGGGGGGGGGGGGAGAAATGCCCTGAGGAATAGGTTTAAAACGTTGCGGGGGAGGGTCGGAGTAGAAATAAACAAAAACTGAATATTGTATCCAGGAAGGGAAGGTTAGAGTAAATACCTGGGAAGTTGATTGGTGAAATAGATTCAGAGCAGCAGAATGGATGGTATTTTAGGAGGGGCAAGAAAGGAAATGCAAAAAAGAAAAGTGAGGGGGGAGGAACAACAGAGGGGGGCGATGAGCTTGAAGGAGAGCAGCTGAGAGAGGCTAAAGGTGATGGGAACTGGTGACGGACTGGACGGGGGTGGAGACGTGACAGGAAGTTCGAGAAATCGATGTCCACGGCATCAGGTTAGAGGTTACTGAGACAGAATATAAGGTGTTATTTCTCCAAACTGAGTATAGGCTCATTTCAAGAGTAGAGAACCCCATGGATTGACATATCGGACTGAGAATGAGAAGTGGAATTAAAAAAGGAAATATAGACATACGCAGCATAGTAAATAGTAGAAGAGTGCTGACATAAGTTGATTTCTGGAGCATAGCAGGCTGAGTGGAAAATTTACAGATGTTGAAAATTATTGATAATATATCCGGTATATTTCCGCAGGATGAAAAATTTTATACTGGTGGTGGGTTTTGCATTTAAGATGGTAGACTGTAAGTTCAAAAAAGGTTAGCAAGTTCTTCCGCACGTTGCTGATAGTGGTGAGATGACAGGAAAGAATATGCTCGGGATACTATCTTACTTCAATCTACATTTCGACTGGTCAAGTTTAATTAATAAATAGACAGTCGAACTGTAAACTTCTCAATGGATTTGGAATGATCTATTGGATAGTTTAAGCGACTATAAGCCAGGTAGCTGCTGTGATGCCTGATAGGGAAGTGTCCGAGCAGTAACTAATGGCAGTATTCTTTTCCTTGTTTTAACGTCCATTTGCAAACATAATGCATTGGACATTTGCGTTAAGGTGGCGTGTGAGTGCTTTGATTCCGTGATCAGGGCGCTAAAGTGTAATAAAGTAAACTATCATGGCAGAGTTATCGGCTGAATAGTATAGTTGGGAAATACCTTTACATGCCTTCGCAGTCGACAGAAAAGGGCGTAGACAATACACGTTCAGTTACCTGCAATGAAATAACGATGCAGATGCTGAAAATATGAAATTATTGAAAATTCACTGAAATGTGAATAACATAGTACCATCCGGCCAAACAACATAGAATGCGTAGGGTGCCATTCAATTAATCGAGTATGCTCCGCCATTCGAAAATGGCGGTTTATTATCACGCTCAACTCATTCTCTCTGCTTTCTCTCTGTAATCTTTTATGGACGAATTAATAATGAATCTATCAAGGTCTGCTTTAAATATCCAATAATTTGGCCACTCCGCGCTCAGTGCTAATGGGTTCCTCGGATTAATCGCCCCTTGGTTAAAGAAATTCTTCCTCATCTCTGCTCAAAAGGAATGTCCTTATTCTGACTCTCTGCCCTTTGATTCTGGACTCGCCCACTGTAGGAAACATCTGTAAGTCCTCTCTATACTGATATTGCAATATTTGAAGTATTGCAATGAGATCACTCACGCCTTAGTTCTTCTGATATCCTGCAAATATAAACACCGAGACAGTCCTGGGATCATTTTTGTAAACCTCCTCTGCGCTCTCCCCAAATGCCAGTTCTTCCCTTGTCAGATAAGGGACCAAAGTGCTTACACTATAGAACATAGAATAGTACAGCGCATTACAGGCCCTTCGGCACAAAAGGTTGTGCCGACCCTCAAACCCTGCCTCCCATATAACCACCCAACATAAATTCCCCCACATACCTGTTGAGTAGTCTCTTAAATTCACTCGTGTATCTGCCTCCACCACTGACTCAGGCAGTGCATTCCACGCACCAAACACTTCCCGAATGCAAAGCAATCCTCTAATATCCCCCTTGAACTTCCCTCCTCTTACCTTAAAGCCATGTCCTCTTGTACTGAGCAGTTGTGCCCTGAGGATGAAGCGCTGACTGTCCACTCTGTCTATTCCTCTTAATATCTTGCCTACCTCTAACATGCCTCCTCTCATCTTACTCCTCTCCAAAGAGAAATTCCCTAGCTTCCTTAATCTCTGATCATAATGCAAACTCTCTAACCCAGGCATCATCGTGGTAAATCTCCTCTGTACCCTTTCCAATGCTTCCACATCCTTCCTATACTGAGGCGACCAAAACTAAACACAGTACTCCAAGAGTGGCCTAAATAGAGTTTTATAGAGCTGCATCATTTCATCGCGTCTCTTAAATTCTGTCCCACTACTTATGAAAGCTAACATCCGATAAGCTTTCTTAACTACCCTATCTACCTATGGGGCAACTTTCAGGAATCTGTGGACATGTACCCCCAGGTCCCTCTGCTCCTCCGCACTACCAAATATCCTCCCCTTTACTTTGTATTGTGCCTTGGTCCTTCCAAAGTGTACAATCTCACACTTCTCCGTGCTAAACTACATCTGTCACTTCTCAGCCCACTTCTGCATCCCATCAATGTCTCTCTGCAATCTTCGACAATCGTCTACACTATCCAAAACACCACCGACCTTTGTGTCGTCTGCAATCTTGCCAACCCACCCGTCTACCTCCATATCCAAGTCGTTAATAAGAATCACAAAAAGTAGAGGTCCCAGAACAGATCCTTGTGGGATACCACTGGTCACAACCCTCCAATCTGAATGTTCCGTCCACCACGACGCCCTACCTTATGCAGGCAAGCCAATTCTGAATCCAGCTGGCCAAACTTCCCTGGATTCCTTGCCTTCTGACTTTCTGAATAAGCATACCATGTGGAACATTGTCAAGTGCCTTACTAAAATCCATGTAGATCACATCCACTGCATTACCCTCATCTATGTGCCTTATCACCTCCTCAAAGAACTTTATCAGGCTTGTTAGACATGATCTGTCCTTCACAAAGCCACATATTCTAAGTGCAGTCTGACAAATGTCTTAAAAAGCCTTTGTATCACGTCTAACAAAAGCAGCCCAGGCAATTTTTCATATGAGCAGAAACAATTAAAGTATCAAATTCCGCATTCTGACGCAGATTTCAATCTGTGTAACCACCAAGCTGATGATGGCGTAAACATCGATTTCTCTCGCATCCGGTAATTATTGCCTCCCACCATCCTATTTTAATTCCGCACTTTGTCTCCCAGCTTCCCTCTTCTTCTCATATGTGTATCCATTCGCCCTGGTTCCCTTTCTCCCTTGGTCCACTCTCCTCTCATATCAGATTCCTTCTTTTCCATATTTACCGTTTCCACCAGTCACTCCGCAGCTTCTGAGTTCATTCCATACACTCAAGTGATTTCATCTAACGCCTTATTGCTTTTATTCATTTCTCGTTGGACACATTCTTATTCTGGATTATTCCTCCTTCTTTGCCAGTCATCGGCCCAAAGTATCGTCAAATTTGCATAGATTCTTCCAGAATTGCTATGTTCCTGTAGGGATATTTGTGTCCTGCGTTTTTTTTTTTTTCAGCAGCTGCAAAATGCAATACTTTTATGAATTGCTTTATGTCCACACGTTTCCAAACGGCATAGAGAACATCTGCAATATGTAGTTCAGGTTAATTTTATTGTTCACCGCTGTAGAAATTTTCTAACAGTAATATCAAGAGACAGTGGTGGACATGAAATTTTCATCCAGTTGCAACCTGTAATATAATGCTCCATATGCAGTCTCTCTCAGCAAGAGAGACAAATACAACAAATTGTGGCGTAGTGGTAATTACCAGTGGATTAGTAATTACTAGTGGATTAACAATTACTAATCCATCCAGACACCGAGTTATACACCGGGGACAAGTTCTATTTCCACCATGTCAAATGGTGAATTTGAATTATATATATAATGACCATTTCCAGACCTACAGAAATGTGGCTGAACATTAAACGTCTCTGTAATGGCCTAATAATATCCAGTTGTATCCAAACTCTAAATAAAAAATAAGTGATAAGGAGTGGACAATCCGGCATCGACCTAAGCACAGGAAATGACAAAGGAAAAACCAGCCCTGTCAGTTGTTCTTTATAACCTTTAATACCCTGAGGCGTCCTCACTGTTCTACGTGTTCTTCAGCATGCTTTCAGTTTTATATTCTTTTTCCTTCTAAATCCAGATTGCTTCTTCCGTGTGCATCTTCGTAAAACTAGAGCAGAATTTTCCGATCACTGTTTGCTGGTAAATCTGTGACCAGGATGGTGAACATTTTGTTGCGTCGAATTCAGCATCAATAAACAATATAAACTTTTTCCATTGATCATAAAATGATTATTCTGTTTCCTTCTTCTGGCACGTTTCACGAATCCATTTTTTTGTCGTAGTTTAGCTGTAAATTCTACATTTTTATTTGTTGTTAGACTTTGTTATAGGCCTTCTATTGTGATTGAATTCCCTTAGTTTTTCTCGTAACTTACGCGTTCGGGTTATCCATTTTATGCTGTTAGACAGGCTATTTCTCCTTGTAAAATTTCAATTTCGTTTCTTAATTTGTAATGTCATTACTCAGTTGTGTGTTTCTGTCCATGAATGTCGCTATTCTGGTGCCATTGTAGTAATACCATATCACTGAAAGCATTTGAAGTTCTTATGAAATGTTCTGCTGGAGTATGGCTGGAGTATGTAGGGACTTTTTGCTGGGTCAGTTCCCATGCATCCTGTTAGTGTGATGTTAAATGTTCGGATAATTTTGTCAGTAAACTCAGATTCGTCATGCGTATTCTTTGGAACCTATTCATTTGCACTGTGGCTGTAACGATCAACTTGGATAGTAGTTGTTGAAGTGATTTTATGTTCTTCAACGCATCCGGTGCTTTCGTCTTGTTTTCTTGTAGAACACCCTTGTGGTCTTTAAGATAGTTTATTTATAGCTCTTGTACAATTTCATGAAATAGGGAGAAAATCTTTATAAAGAAGAAAAGGAGTTAGGAAGGAAGCTGAGTAGAAGGACCTCAGCAGTAATAATCACAGGATTGCCGCCTATGTCATGCAACAGTGTGGACAGGAATAGAATGATGTGGAAGATAAATGTGTAGCTGAGGATTTGGAGTAGAGGGCAGGGGTTCAGATTTCTGGATAATTGAACGTCTTCTGGGACATGTGGGATCTGTATAAAAGGGACAGGCTTCAAGTTAATCCGAGACGTCCAATATTCTTGCAGGCAGATTTATATGAGCTGTTGTGAGCGGCTTAAACTTCATGGCAAGAGGAGGGGAACGAGGACGATAGAGCTGAGGATTAACCAGCAGGTTTACTAGTAGATGATGGGTATATAGCATGAATATAAGGAAGGAAAAAAGCGAATGATTAGGCACAAATACAGATACTGTAGTGCAAAGAGTTTTGTTGAATCACAGAGACACAATTCACAAGGGAGAATAATGCAGGAATGAAGGAGCTCCATTTAAATACGAGTAGCATCCGGAATAACGTGAACGAACTTGAGGTGCAATAAGAGTTAGTTCTTCACTGAGTCGTGGCTGAAAGAAGGCCATAGTTCGGATATTAACGTCAAAAGATATACTATGTATCGAAAGGACAGGAAGGAATGCAAAGGTGGCAGTGTGGCTCTGTTGATATGAGATGAAAATCCATATTTAGCAAGAGGTAATTTGGGTACAGAATGATCGACTTTTGTGGGTAGAATTACGATAATGACATGGTCAAAATATTATGGAAATCATATGTAGACCTCTAAATAATAGCTAAGGTGTGGTGTTGATATTGCAAAGGGAGGGTGAAATTAAATGTGTTATGACACCACTGTAATGGAGGACTTCAACATGCAAGGAGATTGGGGAAGTTATGTTGGTATCGGATCGCAAGAGAGGGGATTTGTAGTATTCCTACCGGATGAGCTTTTGTAGCTTGAGCTTGAGCCTGCTCTAGGAAATTCTATCTGGCATTAAATGTTCTGTAATAACCCACATACTATTACGGAGAGAAACGCAAAGGGACCCTAAGGAGGCAGTCATAATAACATATTGAGTTGATGCTGTAAGTGGCGAGGGAGAAGCATCAGTGACATATATCAGTATTACAACAGAATGAATGGCATGAGAAAGGAGCTTATCCAGGTAGATTGGAGAAGAATCCTGGCTGATTTAACTACAAGCAGGTGCTTGAAGTTTCTGGGAACAGTTCACAGTGTGCGGGATACATATATCCCAAGGAGTAAGTTCTCTAATGCCAGGGGTAGGGAACAATGGCTGACAAAAGAATTTAAGGACTGCATCAAACCCAAGGAAAGGGAAAAAAGTAGCAAAATTGAGTTGGAAGTTGGATGATTGGGAAGCTTTTTAAAATCTAATTAAAGGAAGCTAAAAAGCTATGAGAAGGAAAAAGGTGAATTATCAGGACAGATTAGTCAATAATATAAAGCAGGTTACTGTAAGTTTTCTCAATGCTATAAAGCGGAAAGAGAGGTGAAAGATGATATTGGACCACTGGCAAATGATGCAGGTGCTGTCGTAATGGGGAACAGAGCAATGGCAGATTAACGTAATGGGTATTTTACATCTGTTTTCTTCGTGTAAACTACCAGCATTGTCTGTGAGTATCAAGGAGCAGAAGTGAGTACCATAACTAAGGAGAAAGTGTTAGACGAACTCAAAGATACAAAGGTGGGTAGGTTACCTCGGCCAGATGGACTATGTCCCAGAATTCTGAGATTTTGCTGAAGAGATAACGGATACATTGGTAATGATCATTCGAGAATCCGTTAAGGATTGTCATGTCGCCCCACCCTTTAAGAAGTGAGGAAAGAGAAAAAAAAGTAAACTATAAGCTAGTTAGCCTGAACACAGTATTTGGGGAATGTTGGTGTCTATTATTAAGGGTGACGTTTCTAGCTTCTTGTAGAATAATGATAAAGATAAGTTAAAGTCAGGATGGTTTCTGTGCAATATCCCAAATCTGCTAAAAGTTCTTCGATCATGAAACAAGCAGATTGGACAAAGGAAAGGCTATGGATATCATCTACTTGGATTTCACAAGGCGTTTGATCTGGAACCACACGCGCGGCTGATTGAAATTCTACGGCGTTACATGAAAGATGCTGGCATGGATAGCAGAAGGGCTGACAGGTTGGATGCAGCAAGTGGGAATAAGCGGCACCTTTTATAGTTGGCTGCCGGTGGCAACTAGCGTCGCTCAAGAAACGGTATTGGCGCCGCCACTTTTCCCATTGTTTGTCAATGATTTTGAAAATGGAATTGAAACCTTTTTGGTAAAGTTTGTTGTATAATATGAAGATAGGTGGAGAGGTACATAAGGCCGTGGAAGCAATATGATTGCAGGAACATTCAGACAAATTGGAAGAATGGACAAAAAATGTGGCAGATGCAATGTAGTGTTGGGAAATGCATGATCACGCATTTTGGTAAAAGGAACAATAGTGCGGACTATTGTCTAAATGGGGAGAAGGTTCAAACATTAAAAGTACAGAGGGACATGCAAGATTCCCTGAAGGTTACAGTACAGTTTGAATCTGTGATAAAGATCGCAAATGCTGTGTTGTCATTTATTTCATGGAGAATACTAGGAGATAATGCTGAGCCTTTATAAGACAGTTTGGGCCCCATATATCAGAAGAATGTGATGTCTACAGGGAGAGTCCACAGGAGATCCACAATGATTATTCTGGCAATGAAGAGGGTAACATATGAGGCAGCTTTGGGCCTGCACTTAATCGAATTTAGAAAAGTGCGGGGGGGGGGGTGGTGGTCGGTAACATCATTGAATTCTGTGTTGAAAGGAGAAGATAGAATGGATGTCGAGAGCATTTTTTCTGTGGTGGGGCTAACCAGAACTAGATCACACAGTCCCAAAATTGGGAGGTGACCCTTCAAATCAGAGTTAAGGAACTTTTTTTTAATCTATCCGACTATTAGTGAATCTGTGGAATGCTCTACTACAGACTGCGGTTAAGGCCAAGTCCTTTGGTTTATTTAAGGCAGAAGTTAATCGTTTCCTGATCATCAAGGAATATGGCGAGAAGACAAATGTATGGGTTTGAGTGGGATCCTGGACCTGCCACGGTGGTATGGCTGATCAGACTCGATGGTCTGAATGGTCTGATTCTGCTCCTGTGGCTATGATCTTATGTTTTATTCGCTTTAACATATCGATTAAGGATTAAGTTGTCTATATTATCACTCTACGTTGATCTGATATTCGTTCTACATTTGCTTGCATGAAAGGAATTGTGTTATAAACTGTGGATGAAGTTTATCACAGTATGCCGTAATGTCAGTCTTATTGCCCGTTGTTGGATAATATAAACGCATAAAGGGTGTGTTTACTTCTACTAACCATTTGTAACAGCTACAACTGTCTTAGTTTTGAGAGGACTGCTCCACTGAGAAACATTTGCAAATGCCGTATATCTGGTGCTGCTGTACTACATTGAGTGCTTGCTGTGTCTTTTTATGTTTCCCACTGTCACGTACACCGTGACTGGGTTACCGAACCAGCAGAAATGGAGAATACATTGGAGTCTGTTATTACTAGTAAACAATAGTGTTTATCAGTAAACTAAGCAATACAGTACCATAAATTCAAATATATAAAGCAGGTTAGCAATGATATATGCAGAGTGTGGAAATGGGAATCAAAAACCAAGATCTTTCAAATTCTAGGGGTGAATTGGTACAATCTTACGATATAATGAAGAAAGTGCCAGTTCAGTTCAATGTAGTGGCTGATGTAACTTTGGGGGCGGAGGGGACAGGCAGAGGCAGAGTGAGGGAGACAGAGAGAGAGAGAGAGAGATCCACTGATCGATTCTCCGATTCGATTCTCAAAACCCCCACCAACTTGTGGGTGCACAGCGCTCTTTCAGTGTCCCGTGGTCTGTCTGCCTGTGTCTCAACAGACCTGCTTTTTATTTCCCATGCTGAATACCAACTGTCCATCAATCAGGTCCCTCCTTGCTTTCTCTGCAGGAATCTTAACAAGCAGGCAAAGTCCTTGACGAAGAAGGAAACAATCACCCAGGGATCCATAATATTAAATCATGTCTCTCTCGCTCTCTCATCTCCCCGGGATGCCTTGCCTCCCCCTGCCCCCCTTCTTCACTCTCTCTCATTACTCTCATTAACAGCATAGTTCACAGGGGGGTCAGTGTCCCAAAGCCAGTCTCATTCTGCGGACAATTTAAGGTCATTTTCCGCATTAAATATGAGCCCAAGGGGTACATAACACCACCTAGTCAACAGTGAAACAGGTGCTGTTCACATCTGGCAACTCTGAGCGCTTGCTCCAGGATTGTCTTGAAAAAGCCCAGGTACCGTCACTATCATTCAATTTCAAGGACATCTCTCCTTTTTTTTAAGAGAATGGCTATTTTATTGTTTAACACCTACAGACATTTATTATTATTATTATTATTATTATTATTATTATTATTATTATTATTATTATTATTATTATTATTATTATTATTATTATTATTATTATTATTATTATTATTATTATTATTATTATTATTATTATTATTTAGTAATGAAGGAAAGTGTAATTCCAAATCATTTCTTCCCAGGAGAAACTAGTAAAACCTATAAGAAGGACCTAGTCTGGAACACTTATTTCTTCAATTCTAGGAACTTTGGAAATATTCTAGTATTTATCTTAGTATTTTCTGAGGTTGTACAGAAATATTGCTATGTAGGTCTAAGCGTTTACTGTTATTTGTCATAAGGGAACATGGAATGGACTGAAATGCAGGGCGCAGGCACTGAAGTACAAGGGGCAGGACAGGGATAACTAAAGGATAGAACAAGGTGTGGTGACCGTGGCGTGAGGGACGTGGCATTCAACGGTGATTCTGGAGTTCAGAGATAGTTCAGGCAAGGCGTTAGGATCCTCATGGCGAGGCAGGTTCCTCAGGGTTCTCGCAAGGTAGGGTCTTGGCTCGGCTGAAGGATCGGTCTATGAGGTTAGCCCACTGGGCACAACTCCTGGGCCGGGCCCTGCCTCCCAGGCAGGATAACAGGGGCCTGGGCAGGTCGCGGGGATACCTGGGCAGGTGCGTGGCCCAACCCGTCGGAAGCGAGGGGTAGGAAAATGGCAGAGTCCTCCGCCGAGCATGGCAATCTGACCTGGCTTACACGGCGGAGGCAAGGGATGGGAAGGGGACTAAGTCCAGAGCGACTCCAAGACTGACTCACAGAACCAGTTGATTAGCAGTGGGTACTCCAAGATAGGGCGAACAGGATGAACAGAACGAAACCGGGCGAACAGCGCAAGCAGGGCAACCCTGATGAACGGGTAGAACGTGACAGACAGGCAAACAGCGCAGCAGGACGGGTTCAGAGCAGAACAACCCCCCAACTAGACGCAGTCCCAGAGCCCCTGATATCCAAATACCAGACGATGAGCATCAGGTGCGCCTCCACGAGTTCAAACAAGCCAAAATGATCCACAGGTGTAACTATTTGGCTCAAGGGTGAAAGGGGGGACGGCTACAAGACCCGGAATGCGGTCTCCGGACCGGACCATAACTGTTATTGTGTAGTGACTTTGAGCAGAGTTGCTTATATTAATATGTGGAAAACGTGTACACAGTTCTTGTTATTCAGCCTATTCTTCATATTTTTAGATTACTGTTCTATATATGATGTGTGTGTTTAAAATGAAGCATCTCTCTCTTTGAAGTAAGTTCTTCATGCTTCTTTATTCGGTGGTATTGCATCGGTACATTTAATATATATAGTCCTAACTGTAACAGAAAGTTCTCAACATCTTTTGTGCAACACTTCCCCTAAGACTGTATTGTTATTCTTTTTCTCGCCTCAAGTTGTTAAAATCTGAGGTAGGGGATACCCACACGCATTCAGTTCTGAATTGCTTGGAGCTTACTGACTATTCGAGAGATGTTCAATTTTGCAACTTTCAGGAAATTTACAAGGTGTTGCTGTGTAGTCCTAACTATTTAATGTCGTTGTGCAGTGACATTGGGATGATACTAGTTGTATCTATAAATCTATAACCTGCTAATGTTCCATCGTCTTCCATTTTCCTCTTTTAATTCAGCATATTTCTCATGCTTTCCCTTATCGATCTATGCATGTTATCTGCAATTGCAATGGCTATATGTATTAACAAATATATTTTGCTTGTTTATGCTGTAATACTATATTGGGCTAGTTAATATTGATTGTCCTATAAGTAATATTGAATCCGTCATAATATTATTTCTGGGTTCTGGCTCTGTACCCTAATCAGACTTGTATTTATCGTTGTGTCTGGTTAATTTTTCGATTTTTTTTATTTTAAAGCAAGACTTAGGTGACTGGTGATTGCCACTTGTTGGCAATGCAAGTAACCAGACTGAGCAAAACTACTGCAGAATTGTGAAATGTTCTGGATTGCTTCTGGCCATTTTCTGCATTATTCGTCTGGAATTTTTGTTGTTTTGTTATGTATTTTTTGATGTGTTGACCTATGAATCTCCTTTATTTATATACTTAACGACTGGGCCTCCAACTCCATCTATGTCAATAATGCACATAAATTCTGATGTTCTCTCCTGCGGTCCTAGGCTCTCCCCATTATAGGAAACGTCCTTACCAAATCCATTTTATTTAGGCCCTACAACTGTTTCAATGTGACGCTCCCCCAACCCAAGATTCTTACAAATACCAAAAAGTTCAGTATCAGAGCCATCAATCGAAACTGATACGTTAACACGTTCATTGTCGTGAACCTGCGCTGCAACCTCAACAACAGCAGCATCTCGTTTCCAAGATGAAGGACCCGAAATTGTTCACGATATTCGAAATGCAGTCTGACCAATATTTTGTAATGTCTCAGCCTTACATTAACGATTGTCACTTTTTTTCCTCACTGGGAAGTCTAAATGTAACTATAATGGCTGCAACCTGGTATCCTTATCGAAGAAAGATTCTTCTTGGTAGAGAATAACGTCTGTCAATGGTCATCAACCTGAAAGTAATTGTCGTGACATCACCGGGTTATGAAGACAGCACATGTTTATGGTTATGAAGCGAGTCAGTGGATTGCCAGCAAAGCGAACACGATTGAATAAATCAATGATGAACGATCTTCTGTATAGTGGACTGGGAAAAATTGCGATCTGACTGATACATTAGCGCTAAGTAAGTTCTATAGTCGGCCGGCGCAGGTAGGATGCGGTGAAAAGTTGACGACAATTTCGTGTGAATGTTCAAAAATCGCATTCTGCTGGTCGGTATGCATATTTTCTATTAATGACAAAATGCTGATGAACCTGTCTGTCAGCTTTATTTCTGGAAAACAGTTATGACTTTCTGAATAAGCTATGTATAATAGATTGACGAATAAATTGTGTATATCAACGTACAATCGGAGGCTGTAATTGAATCCAAACAAGTAAATATATTCCAGCCACATTGTAACTAGTTCTACTGTTTGGAGGGATCAATGAATATGGACAAGAGGGTGAATTAACTGGATTTGAATGATCGAGTATACTGTGCTTTGTTAGTATTCTCTATTTTTCTGAAAATTAAACAGTTTCAAAATAAGAACACTACAATATGGCAATGATGAGCAGTGTGAAAGTGTCTACGTCTTTCCCAAAAGCAGACTGAGAGAACCAAGAAACGGCTCTTATCAGGATCCCCGAAAGAATTAGGCAAGCTCATTATTGTGTCCCTGCAATTAAGTATTACTGAAGCATTTAAAATTGTATAGAATGTTGATTTCACTTCGTAGTTCTTTGCTCTTCTTTGTAGGTTCATTCTAATACATCTATGCGGATGTTAAGACAATAAGACAGATGAACTGAATTAGGTCATTAGATCAATCGAGTCTGCTCCGTCATTTCATTATGGCTGATACATTTCACTCTCCACTCCATTTTTCTGCTTTCAGTCGTAACAGTTCACGCCCCGACTTATCAAAAACATATCAAAATTACAAAATTGCATGTCATAAACTACGACATGATTACAACAAACCTGGCCTCCACAGCCGCTCAACAATAGATTCACGACCTTCTGACTGTAGGAATTCCTCCTGATCTCCGTTCAATAACGGAAATCTCTTTAGTCTGATGTTATGCTCGATAGTCCTTGAGCTCCCTAAATATGCTCCCCACATCCACTCGATCGCCGTGTTTCAGCAAAGGATGCGTTGCAATGGTATTTTCCCCGCTCTCTTCCTTCAAAATTCCAGAAATTAAAGGCCCAATGCCTTCCTGACAGAGCATCCCATTTGTCAATTATCGACCTCAAGCTTGGCCAGAATTTCATCAATTCCTTTAACCAAGTCATTCCAAACGTGGAAAGATGCAGTCGCAGGCCGATACTTATGGAACAATACTAGTCACGTGCATTCAGTCAGATCAGGCAAACGTGATCCCACTCTTTCCCTCTTGTCAATCAGTCAACACTCCACTTATGCTTGTCTAATTCCTGTAATAGGATGGGCTCTTATATTGATAAGCAGCCACATCTTCGGCACCTTGTCAAAGACTTTTTGAAAAACCTAAAACACGTCACCTTCCGATGCTCTGTCGTCTGTATAGCTTTGTAGATTTCATGTAAAATGACCTCAAATTTTGAGGATGTACCCGAAATTATGCGGCGAGTTCAATAAACATAAATCGGTGAGAAAGCAGGTTGTCGAAATTGAAGGTTACATTTATGAGTAATTTATCCTTAACCATGATTTGCTGAAGAAACTACAGATCAAATAAACGTAAACTACAAGGCAATATCTGAAAAAATCTTGAATGAAAACTAATGGTAAACAGACATAATGAGTGAATCCTTGGTTCTAATTACGCTGAATCTATGTTAGTTATTTTACAACGTATTCAGTAAATGCGAACCATTCGTGGTGTAGGCGCAGGTTAAGAAAACAGAAGAAAAATAATTCCTCTCCAATTCACAAACAAGCAAAAACTTGTATTAAAGAAGCGACTGGTGCTGTGGAATGGAAGTTTCGAACGAAATGCGATGCTGGCTGGTCAGAGCTAACCCGTCACTTAACCAAAGGCTCTTCAGCAATGATCGGAATTGTTAAGATTATACACTTAGAGCGGGGGCGGGGAGCCGGCGGGGAAGGGCAATATCAGCCCAGCAAACAAAAAACGTTTTTTTTAAGGCATGAAATGATCTTGCTAAAACATTCATTAATTTCCGATCTTAGCCATTTGGCATAAACTGCGTAAAACTGGGTGATATTTATTACCGTACTGTACAAAAAAGAAGAGACAAAGCAACACGGAATAGAAAGTTGCAAGCTGTACGAAAAAAAAGTATCACGTGCTTTCTTAGGAGGGTAACACAGTTTGCAGTAAGTCTATTGTCGGAGAATAATTGGAAAAGAAGGAATGACTGGCGAGCTTCAAACGGATTGCTCTAAAGGGTTACAATGCCATCTCAGCAATTAAGTCCTGGAGAAAGGCGTCCAGACATGGCCACTGAACACTAGAGTATAGGACAAAAATCAGCAGAACTCCGGAAGGAAGAAAGGGGGCGGGCATGGGAATTTCCTTGGATTACAGAAACAAATTAATTTCCCACAGATACAGCAACACTCTCCCCCACCACCATTGAGCAGCGACAAAATGCAGACTATGGTGCATAGAATGTGTCAGAGCAGAGCGGCCCCTTGACTGTTATTCTTTCAGGGTCTGTCTATCAATGGGTCTGTAAATGCTGATCCGAGATTCGCTTTATGTTGGCTGCTATTAATGGTTGAGTGTTTTGATAGTCCAGTCTCCCCTTTCGCCGTGGATCTTTAGGCTCTGCAGAACAGTGGAAGCTGTTCACCACAGACTATGTGGTGAGTTGGTCCCTCTGAAATGGGGAAATAATGTATTTTTTTTCTGTGCAAGGTAGTTTTTGAAGTTCTTTTTAAGCAAATCCATCTTGTATGTTACAACAAGTTGCAAAATAAATGTTGTTGTGTTTCTTCTTTTGGCAGTGATATTTTTGCTCTATGCATTGCTCCTGTGTCCATAAGTGGTCGTATTCTGGGGGAAATTAACATAAATAGATTGACAAATTTCTTAATTTGCAAATGCTGTATTAGTGAAATTGAGTGATTTCCATATATGGAAAGACAAATATTATGTGTTCATCCTGTAACACGATGAGATACAGGACTGTTAAATTAAAACATTTGAGAATGAAGAAAAGTGGTCATACGCATTCTTCTGTGATTGCACTGGAGCTCTGCGATTCCCAGAGGAATCTTATGACCGGAAACCCCGATAGAACAATATTTCAATACTTATGCTTTTGATTGATAGCCAACGTTTTATTTCTCACCGAACTGACCTCATGACCCTGCATGCTGCATTTCATTTTGATAATCATCATTTTCTCTATACAAGCGATATTTCTAAATCTAGCCGTACTCATCAAGTAAAGTAGGGCAGAGGGAAATTAAGCTATTGGTACAGAAGGTCATTCTTATGAATCAGAGGTGTGAGTAACCATTAACCAATGTATGCTGGTAAACTTGCCGAAAACAAAAATCTTAATTTGTAAGATAGTTTGATAAAGGAAGCATGACAGAACTCACAAAATTTCCAGCGATATTATGCAACATTTAAAATCATTCCATTCAGATAAAATAAAATCACTGCAATAATGACGAACAGAAGCGTTGCTGAGAAGCAATTAGAGCTGGAAAGATAGTTTGAAAGAAGAACGCTTCTATGGGAGTTTGAGGTTTTAGGACACAGATGCACTGTCTCTACTGTTTAGTCATGTCATGGTTCTAATTCCCGCCGTTGCCTGAAAGGATTTTTTTTTTCCGTTCACCCCGTGACCGTGCTGATACCCTCCGGAGCACCGTTTCTGGTTATGGGAAGTTTTTAGTGTACTAACGTATAGTTTGAAGTCTGAAGTCAGAAATATAAATAAAGGTTTCTTATTGCTGTATTTGTATTTATGGATATAAACTTTACTGTAAATTAACAAAAGATTTATGATAAAATATGATCCCTATGAGGTTTGTTATTATTATTAAGCCCAAATAAGACATTTTCAAATCAAAAACTAAAATCTACAAATCCATAATCTATAGATCTGTAATTTAAAGATCTATTATTCGACAAAAATCAATCCAAAGTGTTTTAACATATTCACAAAGCCAAAACAGATTAAATAAAACCACTGGATATAAACCACAATAGGAACAGTTAGTTTCAATATTAGAATTAAACCTTGTCAAATGAACATTGATTGGACAATATCTCTGTATAATGTTAAATGAAATTTCTTTAATTTTATTCCTTAATAAAAATGTATAAAAAACGAGCCACAAATACTCCTGCACCTCAGATTCCCCAAACTAACACCCGGAGGACTAGAAGTAATATCTTTTTGAAACAAACTTCTAATACGGTTATTTTTGTTTAAGTGGAGGTAAAAAAAGCTTATTTAATGAAGGAGAAACAGTCCGAACAAGCATGAAAAGGAAAATGTGAAAGAAAATGTTTCCCTTTTCATATATCTATCTATTTATAATTGGCTTACTTGCAGAAAGCAGAGGGTCGTGGTGTAGGGAGTACTTTCTGACTTGAGGGTTGCGTCTAGTGGTTTCCCACAAGGATCGGTTATGGGACCTCTACTTCTTGTGATTTTTATTAACTACCTGGATGTAGGGGTAGAAGGGTGGATTGGCAAGTTTGCAGACGACACAAAGATTTTTTGTTGTTGTGGATAGTGTTGAGGATTGTCCAAGATTGCAGAGGGACATTGATAGGATGCAGAAGTGGGCTGAGAAATGGCAGATGCAGCTCAACGCATTGAAGTATGAGGTGGTACACTTTGGAAGGACAAACTCCAAGGCAGTGTACAAAGGAAATGGTAGGGTACTTGGGATTGTGGAGAGGCAGAGGGTTCTGGGTGTATATGTCCACAGATCCCTGACATTTACCTCACTGGTAAAAATGCTCATGGAGTGTTAGCTTTCATAAGTCGAGGGATATAGTTTAAGAGTCGCGGGGTAATGATGCAGCTCTATAAAACTCTGTTTGGGCCACACTTGGAGTACTGTGTCCAGTTCTGGTCGCCTCACTATAGGAAGGATGTGGAAGCATTGGAAAGGGTACAGAGGATATTGACCAGTGTGCTGCCTGGTTTAGGGAGTATGCAATATGATCAGAGATTAAGGGACTTTACACTTTGTAGAGACGGAGGATGAGAGGAGACATGATAGAGGTGTACAAGATATTAAGATGAATCGAAAGAGTGGACTGCCAGCGCCTCTTCCCCAGGGCACCACTGCTCAATACAGGAGGACATGGTTTTAAGATAAGGGGTGGCATTTTCAATAGGGATATTAGAGGAAAGTTTTTCACTCAGAGAGCGGTTGGTGCGTGGAACGCACTGCCTGAGTCAGTGGTGGAAGCAGATACCCTTGTGAATTTTAAGAGACTATTGGACAGGTATATGGAGGAATTTAAGTTGGTGGTTAATGGGGAGCAGGGTTTATGCTTCTGCATATCATTATGGGCTGAATAGACTGTACTGTGCTGTATTGTTTTACCTCCTATATCCAGAGTTTAATGTCTTCAGCCACAGAATGTGACTTGGATTAAAAAGAAGTCCATATGTTTATTCTGCTTTCAGAACAAGAATAAAGCATTATATTTAACAGTTTGTATAAGTACCCTGGCATTAAAAGAAAAAAAGTGAAAAAGACACTTATGTGAGACACACAAAAAGTTCTTATTCTCTAATAATAAAATAAAATTTAAAAAATAATTTCCCTGTCCTATATAAATAAAGGCCAGACTCGAATATTAGTAGAGGTAATAAACCAATTGCAACACCAACATGTTACCATTCTGCTCGTATCTATTTTTCATTAATGAAAGCTCGGATCCCGGCAAACAAAGCACGCTTCCCATCTTTTCTAGCATCCTGCACCAGCAGCCATAGCTTCTGTCGGGCCAATTTATCAGCTGCAGTCAGGTCCTCGGCTATTCTTAGTCTCTGCGAGAGCAAGTATTCGTTTTTCCAGCTTGTTTCCATATAATACCCCTTGTTTTTCTGTCTGAAAAATCGAATATTGCTCACTCGAGACTTTCTATTCTCTTTTATCCTACCGAGACGATGTACAACATCCACGTGAAGTAAAATCTGCTCCTTGGCCTCCGGAGCTACTGCTTGGCATATTTGATACTTTTTTTTAAATATTTTCATCCGTTTGCTCTGGAATTCCGTAGATTCTCAGATTTCACTTTCTTTGATAAAGCTTGGCCTCATTCAGCCTCAAGTCCAAAGTCTCAACCTTCTTTTCCTGCTCCGTGCAAGTCCCTTTAATCTGCACAACATCAGACTTCCAAGGTATTGAACTCTTCAAAAATAAAGTCGAGGGATTTCTTAATGTCATCGATGCTATTTTTATTGTTGCCAATTCTCAACGACAGATCAACGCACCTATCGTTAATTAACTGAGCTATAGTTTGTAAAGTGACCTCTGTTTTCATCTTTTTAACTCCAGGCTTCACCAGAGTGTCGAGGTCTGACTCAGGTAAATTCTCCAGGTTGGAGTCGATCTCTGGATGTGCGCCTCTTCCGAAGCAGCAGCACGAGACTTTACCAAATGCACTCCAAACTCCATATCTTCAGGGAAGAACTGCACATTGTTTTTTTTCAGCCAATTTTCGCTTTCTTTCTTGTGCTTCTTTGAAGGCATTAACATTTTCCAGAGCACGTGGTATTATCCACCACGCGACAATTAAAAAAAAACAAATATCTGTCTTCCTAAGCAAAAGAAAACTTCAAAAATAGTAAACGATCGGGTATTGAGCTACACTGGACAGGGATTTTGACATATTATTAAAAAATGAGTTGAAGATCAACACAGTATCTCAAGCATAACAACCCATGCGACTTCACCGGGTGCCATCTTGCGCGTCTGCTTGCATTATTATTGGGGGATTGTTGGGCAGCACTGCTCAAAGGGCAGGAAGGGCCTACTCTATCCTGATCTGAAAACAATAAAAAAAGGAAAATTCACATTATCAAACTGGCAATCAAGCAGAGATTTTGCTTGCTCATGAAAATAACTAACTAACCTACTTCCGGCGTCATGATAATCAGCCTGTAATCTCCTGTCGCAGGACCATTATCTAATGAATTAGAGGAGCCCAAAAAGGACATTTGGCCCTTTGGGTCTGCTCCGCCATTTCATGATGACTGATCCATATTTCCACTTATCAGCCATCTCCTGCATTGTCTCTGTACTCCTTCATGTCCTGACCAGACAAGAATCTACCAAACTCTGTACTATATAAACATTGACCTCCACAGTTCCCTGTGGCAAATACTTGAACATACTTCCCGCTGTTAGGACTCCTGCAGTGTTTGCGGTAGCATTCCACAGGGTCTGAAGGAACAACCTCTCAGAGAAAAAGGATGTGTCCAAACTAATATGCCCCATGTCAAAAGGTAACTCCTCCTCTGCAATATGCATAAAGTCCATGATTTCACTGTTATTTCGTCTCTCTTCGGTGCACTCTACATGGAGATCAATACACAGATGATGATCACGCTGACCTTTGAGACAACATTATTGTCTTTTGATATCAATTTGTTCTAGATATATTTGTACAGACCGTTTTAATTCCCTTTCACCTAGTCAGCAAAAATAAACTGATTCCTTCTGTTAGCCATCCTGAAAAAGGCAGGTTGAAAATTCATGCCAAATGTGCAATTTTCCAATAGTATGGGAGATCTGACGATGCGACTAAATTGGGAAAATCGTTTGGCGCTGGATTTAAAAGGGGCAGCACGTATTGGAGAAGACATTGGGGAGCAGATCGAGGTTGATCTCAATTGGGGCTGATATATTCTGAATTGAGTGTTGTGCAATGAACCGGAATTGAATAGAGGGCTAAAGGTAAAATAACCCAGTGACCACAAGACATTAATACATAGGTGCAGAATTAGGCTATTCAGCACATCGTGTCCGCTCCGTCATTCAATTTTGGCCGATGCCGGATCCCACTCAGCCCCATGCTCTTGTCTTCTCGCCGTATTTTTAATTACCTGTCCGATCAGGAAACGATCAAATTCTGTCCTTAATATAACGCGGGTTCGCCTACACCACAGTCTACGGTAGAGCATTCCACAGATTTACTATTTTCTGGCTATAAAAAACTGCTCCTAACTTCTGTTCTGGAAGTTTGCTCTCAATTTTGATGTTGTGCCCTTTACTTGTGGAAATCCCCACCATAGGAAACATCCTCTCCACATCCATCCGAACACGTCCTTTCAACATTCGGTAGGTTTTAATGAAATCTCCCACTATGCCTCTACTTTCGGGTGAGCACAGGCGCAAATTTGTCAAACGCTTCTCGTATGTTAACCCCTCTGTTTCCTGAATCATGCTTGTGAACTTTATCTGGACACGTTCCAACAATAGCACATCCTTTCTTTGATAAAGGGCCGAGAACTGTTGACAATTCATTATGTGCGGCCTGAGTGTGTCTTATGAAGGTTCACATTGTTTCCTTGCTCTTATAGTGGACTCCCATTGAAATAGATGCAACATTGTATTTGTCTTCAAGACAACAGACTCAATCTGTAAATAAACCTACTGGGAGCCTTGCCCGAAGACTCCTAAGTCTCTCTGCACTTCTGATGTTTGAACATTATCCCCATTTAGATAATAGTCGCCTCTAATCTCTCTTTTACCAAAATATGTTATCATACATTGTCCAACTTTTCTATTCCATCTGTCACATTTATTTATTTGCCCATTTTTGCAATTTAATGCCGCAATCGCATTGCTTTCTCAGCTCTACCTACCCGAACAACTATCTTTATATCATTTATATCAAAATTTGCCACAAAACTGACGGCCTCAATGCCGACACCTGAGCTGGCAGCTATTCCTCTACCGATGCCACTATTTTTACTGTAACACCGTAGGATGTTATCTGTTTAAGCAGCCTCGTGTGAGGCACCTTAACAAGTGCCTTCTGAAAATTCAAGTAAATGGCATTCACTGCCTCTCCTTTGTTCACCCTGCTTGTTACTTCCTCAAAGAAGTCTAACATATCAGTTAGGCAATAATTCCCCTAGCATAAACCATGCAGACTTTGACTTAATTGTTCAGTCATCTACAAATACCGCGATACCACATCCTTATTAATAAAATGCAACATCTTCTCAACCAAAGAGGTACATATGAACTTCCCACTACTCAGGACATTTACAAAGACATGTGTGCAAAATGATACCGAATGATCACTGGGGACCTGGTTAACACCAAGCACAGGCTGTCCCAGCAGCTACCATCCAGGAAACGGTGGGAGTGTGTACGTCCAGATTACATAGGCTCAGAATAGAAGGGTGTCCTTTTAGAACGGAGATGAAGTGGAATTTATTTAGCCAACGATTGATTTATCTTTGGAAATCGTTAGCATAGACGGCCGTTGTGCCGAAGTCAGTGTGTATGCTTAAGGCAGAATTTGATGGGCTCTTTGATATTTAGGGCATGAAGCTTTAAGAGGAGAAACCAAGAGTTTGGGGCTGAATGGGAAATAATGAAATAGCTCGGCAGAATCGATGGGCCTAATGGCCTAATTCTGCTCCTATATTATTGGTCTTATATCCTTCTTAAGTACAGTCTTGAATTCCTTATTCTCCTCTAGATCACGTTCCTGGGTGACATACTTGCTGTTCACCTCCTTCTTCCTCTTACCTAGGGCTTAAACATCTATGAAAAACAATATTTTCTAAGCCCGCTAGCCTGGACTTTTATTCTCACACAATCATACCTACTCTGCATTCTCACCTCTAACCTGAATCTCTTGTCATTGAATCCCTAGCATTGGAAACATTCCCTGGACATTTACTCTTCCTTGGCCTTTCAACCGTCGAAATATTTCTATAACAGCCCTCCCCTGCACCATAGGAAACATCCTCTGCACATCCAGCCGAACTAGTCCTTTCAACATTCGGTAAATGTCAATGAAATCTCCCCTAATTCCTCTACATTCGGGTGAGTGAAGTCGGCCTTTTCGCCTTGGAGCGACGGGGGATGAGAGCTGAACTGATATATGTGTACACGATAATCAGAGGCATTGATCGTGTGGATAGTCAAAGGCACCCCCAATCCCAGAGGGTGAAAAAGGCTAGCACAAGTTAGCACAGTTTCAAGTTTGCTGTAAGTAGGTATAGAAGAGATGTCTGGGTAAGACTTTTGACGCAGGGAATGGTGAGTGCTTGGAATGGGATGCAGTCGGCGGTGGTGGAGTCGGATATGATAGGGTCTTTTAAGAGACTCCCGGATGGCTACATGGAGGTTAGAGAAATAGAGGGTTATGGGTGAAGCCATAGTTCTGAGATAGGGACATGTCCAGCACAGCTTTGCGGACCGAAAGCCCTGTATTGTGCTGTAGGTTTTTTATATTCTGTGTTCTATAAACTTCGAAGTAGATTTTTTTCCGGTGTCTGTTCTGTCAATCCATCAGTCTTGATTTGTTATCCCTCTCAACACCATTTCTGTACACATGTGAGGAAGCATTCATCCTCTCTGACATCTTTTTCTCCAATCCTGATGTAGGATCTCGGTTCGACTGTTTTCCATAGATGCTGCCAAGTTTGCTGAGTTCGTTCAGCATTTTCTGAGTGTTGATAGCCTCTAAGAATTTCGCTCTTACTATAGTCAAAATCTGCGTATGAATCTGAATATCCCTTGAAGTTGCACCTTGCTCATCCTTTCATCTGATCTGGAAACGGTTTCCAGACATACAATACTATCTGTGGATGGCCAGGGTTGATTTACTATATTATTAGATCCGCAGAGTTGAGGTAGACAAAGAAGAATGATCACGTGCCAGGAACGTATCTTTTGGTCATCTGGTAAATTACCTCTCCTGCAAGCCAATCACTCTTTTCCTCGATTGAGAAGTAATGTACAATGGATTCATTAGCGTTAAGTGGATAAGTTGGTACGATAACTGATGCTTGCATTCGGGCAGCTGCACATCACTTCTTGGAGGGAGAAATATGCCCTTAACAAATAGTTAGACATTTTCACATCGTACTTCACTGAATGTCGATATGCCACGTCATTTAGACATGAAGTGTGCAGGAAACTCTCGTGGGCAGTGGAAAATCTATGGAATACCCTACCGCAGAGGGCATGACGGTTAAATAACACAAGTCATTTAAAGAGTAGTAACAAGCTCATCAGTAAACTTGCAGACAGCAGTAGAGACTTATTGCAAAATTAACGACAATCATATTGAATAATTTGGGGGCCATTTGGCGTACTTCAGATTTTTTTTAAAAATTTTATTTTATTAAGCGTTATATTGTTATGCTTGGAATGTTAGATAAGGGTAGATTCGTTCAAAATCCTTTCCTCATGGACGGTAGGTACAGCATCAATGAATAATCTGAAGAATCCAAGCTATTGGTTTCCAACCAACTGTCGACAGACTGGAAAACAGTAAAATAAACAAAAATGGAAGTCAATAGGATAGAGTATACATTTATTGCATGTGAACTTAAAGACGCGGAAATTGACTGTATCACGTTTCCCTGAGTCTGGTGTCACCAGCATTAGCGACATAAGAATCAGGTAAACTGGTTCTTCATTATCAGGCAACTGGAATCAAGCCAACTGTGTTTTTTTTTCCTCACTGTGCTCATAGCTCATTCCACTGCTATCAGTACATGAATCAAACAGAAAATGTAACTTCTGGTGTGAAAGTGCATTACTTGAATTAGACCATGACCAGTCATTCGGCCCATTGATCTGGGATGCAATTCCATTTTCTTTGAATTATTTTATCACTCTCAAACCCATCCTTCTGTCTACTACCGCAACGTGTCACACCACTTAAAATTACCTGATGATTGGTCTAAACTATGGTGTATGGCAATGAATTCCACAGGTACATCACACACTAGATTATAAAATTACTTCTCTTCCTTTCATGTCAGGGGCCATCTTTGAATTCTGAGGCCGTGCCCTCTGATTCTTGAGACCGCCCTAGAGTAAGCACCCCTCAATATCCACTCTATCCAGGCCTTTCAATACTCTATAATTTTCATTCCCCACCCCCCATCCATTTTGCCCAATCGTCACCACTTCAGTGAGTGCAAACCCTAATTCAGTAATCAATCCTCATACATAAAACGTTATGTTCCTGGTATTATTCTCGACAACCTCAGTTGGGTTCTCTCCAATGCCAGCATAATAGTTCATAGAAGGTGGGGCCAAGACCTGATCAGATTGTGCAATTGTCACCTGACAAATATCATAAGGCATCATCATTAGGTATCCAGCTTCCTTAGCTTTAGGAATCGTAACAGCACCAAAAGAACGTATCAGCCTTTTGTTGAAAGAACATGAAAATGCAAACGATACTAATTTAACAAGAGATGCAAACCGATGAAACTGAGAAAACATCACAGACCATACTGACCATTTTCATCGTTTTTATTACCCGAAGGAAGGGTAGATTGACGTTCCTTCGGCCAAACTTGAGGAGGTAGAGTTTGGTTGATCAAATGTTAATAGAACTTGTTATTGGCAGGATCATTGACTGTCATGAAGTACGGAGAGGACTTGGGTGCTACACCAGAAATTGACTGCGGTAGTTCATAAACTGCTAAATAAGAGTTCTGAATGTCTGCGTCCGTTAGTTGAGGAATTGAATTCGGGAGTCAGCATAAAAGAAAATTCAGCATTTAATTAAATTCCTGTGGCATTATTACAGGAGGAACGCGGAGGGTTTGAAGAAAGTACAGCAAAGATTTACTAGAACTCTCCCCGAATTGTATCATTTAACTGATTCTGCTTTTCGAGCCCTAACCCCTGGGCAATCCCACAAGCCCGATTAGCACTAACGTCATCACGGAAAAAATTACAATGAAAAATTAACCTACCTTGTAAGTCTGTAAAATGCACCCGAAGAAATTCCAGGCGTTCCACAGTGAGGATGTTCAGATTCTGCTTACAGAACAGCGCCGAAATTGAATTCCAGAAATTGAACTCTGGAACGCCCTGAGCTGTAATAGTGTCCCGCCAATCACTGCGCTAACGTGGTGCTTACCATGATTTCCTCACTAAAGAACAAGTATACGATTTTTGACAAACCGAAAATCAGAAACAGGATAGAATGACAAGATATGCATCAGTCAGGTTTGATAATTAAATGCCATTGATCTCTGCAAGTATTATGGGGAACCCAAATGCAGAATAACCAATCCCTATGATTGAAAAAATATATATATTTACACGAGAGGGCTGCGTGCTGCAGCAGTGGCATAACCCAATCTTTGTGAATAAATTGATCAGCTTAGGTAACAGGAAATAAAATATAAAAATAACATGGGGCTACTGGACTCCATAGTGCTCATGGAGAGTATTTGCCTTCTAATGTAGGAGATGTCGACAACTTACACAGAGTAATTCACTTATACAGTGTTGGGCATCTCGAATGTGCAACTACATTGCAGGAGAGGAATATAGGATAGAGATGTTTAAGCGTATCTTGCATAAGCGTAGGTAGCGCAGGACTGTGATTATGGTACATATCAGGCTATTGAAAACGCCATTGTTTGAAGGCCTGCTACTGTGTTGTACTGTTCGAGGTTCTCAATCGACATCTCAAAGAATGGAGAAAGTGCGTTGTTATTTAAGCAAATATTCTCAGGGGAGTTCAGCGTTCACTATGTACATTATCTATATGACGTCCATCAAATACTTTAGAAAGAACTATCAGCATTGAAAACAGCGGAACCGGGATTACTACGATATAGTATCGATGTACATACAGAAATGCTGACTACTATACTAACCTTCCACATATTGTTTTTTGCATTGTTGACAGATATGCCAATATGTGTAAGATCAAGTACAGCTTTTCTCGGCTTTCCATCTTCTTCATACTTCTGATGGGGACATTTGCGTATCTGCCGAAGAAATCTACCCCTGATCATGCAGGACCCACTGCTGACAATAGAGAAAAAGATGGCCATACAGGGTTCCACGCCCGTCAATTGAGAAGTAAGTACAAAATCTATAACGACCAGCACAAGAAAGTGGTAGACACTACAACTTCCACCTATTGTTTGTGAAATATACCGGTGAATTATTTGTAATGCTTTAAACTACAACGCAGCATTTATTATACCTTAAACATTCTAACCACAGCTCATTTGAATTAGGCTTCTGTAAAGCAAGCAAATTGTATTCGCTTTCTGATAGATCCACGAGGCATTTCCTTTTCCTTATCGCTACTGTGATTCTTCCAATCGTTTGCCTTGACGAAGGCTAAAGTAGTAATACCTCCCCTTCAATAATGATTCATCAGCCCTGGCTTTAATGAACAGGGGACCAGTTCTGAATTGTGTATGTTTCCCTCCGTCTCCCAAATTTTCATGTATAGCATGATGAGACAGTTTCCAGACTTATTCTCAGAATATTTATAAATAATGACAATCATTTATCATAAATTTTTAAAATGGCTTCGTCAAAGCCATTGAGATCTCGTTGAAGCATTTCAATATGATTTTTAATTGTTCTACTTAGTAAAATTACTGCATATATTTCAATAGCTGAAATCATGCAACTTTCTGATTAATCTATGATATGTATAAAGCGTTGTCATAATAAGAAATAAAGGGGAAAACTGAGGTAGGAATAATCTGACAATCGCACTAAGCAGGACAATAATCAAGTGCACCCATTCTCGGCCGCTTTAATTAACTGACCGAAATCCGTTGAAATCATGAACAGCAATTCTATCAAAAAAATAAACATGCATACTTCAAGATCCTTGATGCAGACTCGAATGATTGCGCAACAAGAAGTCATTTTTATCGAACGGAGGGATTGAGACATAAGACCTTGGACCAAAGACAACGAAAACGAATGATAGAAAGAACGCAACAAAGAGAAAGAGAGAGCGAGAACGAGAGAGATAGCGAGAAATTAAAATAAATAATGGAAGGAAGAAAGAAGAAAAGAAACCATAGAATAAAGACTGAAAGAAAGCACGAATAAATCAAAATAAAATAAGACTGAAAGATGGGTAGAAAGAAGAATGTACGAGAGAATATTTGAAAGAGAAAATAGAGAAAAATAATGGTAGAAAGAAAGAAAGGTAGAGAACAAGAGGGAAGTGCGCATGCGATTAAGAAAGTAGATTGAAGGAATAAACAAGCCTTATTGAGCTAACTGAGGAGAGAAAGACAGATCAGATATTAAAATCACGCTGGAATGAATAGTTTACTTGCTCTACGGGGACTGGTTGGATTCGCATATAATGACGAAATACTGAAAACATCTGCCCTAGCTGCGGCGTCATATAAACGAGGTGCTAGGATATGTCTCCCCATATAAATTAACATTTTACTATCACTTTATCAGTCCAAGACCCGTGGCAATTAAACTCTCCTTTCCAGTTCCTGTGTCTGCATAGCATATGAGTAAAAATCTCAGTGTTAAAAAGTTACATCTTAGGTACCTATTAAACCTTTCACTTCTTGCCTTAAATCTCACCACACTAATTGTCGATTCCACAAACCCGAGATAACCCTAAGGATGCTCCTCTTATTTATCTCATTCGTGATGTTATATATACATCTATACAACCCTGCTACATTATCCGACATTCTGATGAATATAGTCCAAGACTGTTGATGCTTATCCGTGGATCCGGCAGTTCGATCTTCAATTTCGAAATAACGAAGCACAGAGGTGTTTCGTTATTCTTTTTCTTCAAAGCAACTGAAACCAGCAAGAGCACCTCAGATGTTGGAAACAGAAAATGAAACTTTTTATTGCTGTCAAAACTTACCAGGTCCAACTATGTGTGACGAAACAAACATGTAACTGACAATGCATATTTCTTTACATTCAAAAGCGGGCTGACTATTCAAGTATTAACAAAGTGTTACGTCTTCATTTTACGCCAACCGCTTCAGGCCCAGACCGCATCTCAGTAAATCCAACGATTTGGCTGTCCTCCTTTCTACACACAGGCAGTGGCTAGAGAGCAAAGCTCCAAAGATTAAAAGTTAGTCCCGGGAAGCAGAAGAGATTCTGCGGGATTGCGTCGAGTCAGTGAACGAGGCCGTTTTAAAAAAAAAGTCATCTGCGTATCTGAATGAATAAACAGCGATTGTAACAAGCATTAGAAAAACAGCTATAGACGCATGTCTCCGTACAATGCATTTAGGGAACTCACCAATCAGAGTCCGGGAGGAATCATGAGATCCGGCATCACGAGAGAACCAGAAATTTGCAAGTGCTCCAAAAAGCTATTTTGCTTGCGAAGTGCCAATTCTGCAACAAACGAATCATCCAAAGATAATCTAAAGATGATCCAAAGATGCTCGACTGTTGTAGCTTGAATATTCTCAAGGTATATTCAGGTACATAGACGATAATGGGACTTCTTTTCCAAATAAGCTCAATGCCTTCTGTTCTTGATATGAGCGTCCAAATATTGAGGATCGATCAGGTCCACCTACGTCCCAAATCCACTGATGATCCCGTTATTTCAGTCACTGAAACCGACCTATGTGTAGACTTTCGTCTCCTTGATGGCATGAAAAACATCCAGGCCAGATAGGGTACACAGCCAAATCTAAAAGTGTGCTGTACAACCGGCTGGAATGTTCACTGATTTCTATAACCTCTTGCTTCGGCATTATGTGGTCCCCATCTCCTTTAATCAGCTTCAATTATACCGGTGCACAAGAAAGGAACTGGTATTTCCAGAAAAAGCGTGGTGACTTGACTCAATGACAATTGCCCAACCGAACTTGTGTCCGCGTTCCTTTATTGTTTTGAAAGGTTGGTGATGAAATATAACAAGTTCAAATTGACTCCCCGAGCAATAGAGCCGTTGCCACCTGAATGAACCCTGGAATATTTGTTCAGCAAAGATGCGCACATCAGAATGGTCATTGTGAACGGCAATGCCATCATGCCTTCCAATGTAGTCAAAAAGCTCCAAATGCTTGGGCGCTGTTCCTCCTTGTGAAATTGCATCATCCATTTCCAAACCTACGGACACCATTCAATTCGCATTGGCAACAATGTCCTCCGCGACTAACATCAGCACAGGTGCACCGGAAGACTGTATGTTTAGTAACCTGCTCCATTCCCTTTACACATAGCACTGGTTGGCTAAACACAGCTCCAATGCTGTAATTAAGTTTGCTGAATATAAGTCGTAGCAGACTGAAACAAACGTGCTGATTAAACAGTATATTGGAAGGAGGTCGGATATCCGGCTGAGAGGTGTCATGAAAACAACCTCTTACTCAGAGTCAGTAAGAACTAAGAGTTGATTAAAGACTTCAGAAGAAGGAAATCAGAGATCGACTAGCCAGTTTTCAACGGAGGATGAGAAGCAGAGTGAGTTATCGACTATAAATTATTTGGTGTATTAATTAGGAGGAAATGTCCTAGGCCCAGCTCAGAAGTGCAAATATGAAGAAGGCACGGGGGCTCTTTTACTTTCCTAGAAGGTTCTGGAGAGTCAGCATGACATCTAAAACTTTGACAAACATCTCCAGGTGTGTAATGCAGAATATGCAGTATGGCTGCATTTCAGCCACGTGTGGGAGCACCAATGGTCTTGAAAGTAAGCTAAAAATAAGTAGTGGATATGGCAGTGCATCAGGTCTCCAGGCAACATTGACAGGAGGAACATTCACGTCCCCTGCCACGAAGTTAGGGGATAGTTAATAGGCCTCGATCATCGAGCTCGTGAAGCAGAGTGAATAAATTCACTCAACTTAATCAGTCCCAAAATTGACATTTCAGATTGTAGTATTCTGCACTCCAGTTGTACTAGCTAGTTGGGTGGTCCATTGATTCTGTTATAGTTATTATTCTGTGAATATAATGAAAATGAAACTAATTGCATATAGTGACATAAATGTACTTTGCTAATAAATTTATTTTGAATTTGAACGTGGCTTTTTTTGGTTTCTTTAATAAAATGTTCATTTTTGTGATTTCCTGAATCTAGGCGTTTTACTTTCATCTGTTTGTGACCGTATATTTTTGCATAAATGCGCTGGTGACCAATTCCACCCACTTATTTTGCACGATTACAGTGACATACGTTTCAAAGGCAGTCTCTATCTTTATGACCATCTACCTTGACATGCTATAATCTACTTCTGAAATGTATTTTTTTTCATTATGTATTTAGTCGCTCAATATATCTTTACGAAGATGCTTCATTTCAGTTGAATTGCAGATGGTCTCGACTTATTATTCCTGATCTGTAGTTGTTTATTTTCATACTTCGTTTCCAAACAGGACGGTTCCGGATGTCGACAGTTCAATATTATCTGTACTTCCATTCATTTCCAGGAATGTAATTTGTCGAATAATTGCTGGAAAGCTCTTGTCGTTACCAGGGATTATCTCAGCATTTGACTTAATCAATAAAGAGACCATGCACTTCTATTACTTCCATTTCCTAGAAAACATGCCGGTATTCACCGGGTTCATTCCGTGTTGTTTCTGAATATGTTTCCAGTGGGTACGCCTAATACAAATGAACATTTGGAGAACCAACGAGAGGAGAGTAATCTTATTACAGCAGGAGATCCAGAGATGGACGCAGGAAGTAAATTTGAAAGGAGTAAGCTTAGTTTTCAGAATAAATTGAGTTAATGGGTTCCGTAAAATCTAGACATGCTAACATCCTTTTCACTTTCTCTTTTCAATATGTGAATACGTAAACGGCATTAGATACATTAATCTCTTAATATCTTAATTAATCGAAATTAAAGGCAGCAAACATACAGCTGGAAACGAAAATCAAATTCACAAACACTGAGCAAAACGTACGAATACACACCCTCAAACCCTGCCATAAATATATCTAAAGACGTCCATAAGCTGCCAATGGTAAATTCATCAAATCTTGCTGCAGAAATGTGGACCCTAACTAGACAAAAAGATATAGGAGCAAAGGTAGACCATAAGATCAACTGAGATTTCTTCGCCAATTAATCGAAAGTTAATTAAATTCTTCCAGTCATCCCAACTCCCTTGCCTTATCCCCATGACTTTTGAAGAACGTGCTTAACCTTTAGATACTGTTTGGATCAAATTTGACCCGTTTTGAACCTTGACAGCAGTAAAAGCACTGTAAATGCCATTTTTTGCCGAAATTTGATGGCTTTTCCTGAAGTGACCCCAAATGCAGAACAATGGAAATATTTTTATATATTATATATACTTTTGTACAGGTGGCACAATTTTTTTTATTCAATTGTGCTGTTCACAAATTTTACCCCTATATATTGAAATGGATTACAGATCTTCGAAATATTAATTAACGATTAATCAACCATTTATTAATGTCAGATAGGCTATTCGTGCATTCTAAATATATCTGTGGTTCAAAATTTGGTATAGACACTTGTTATGTGGGGATTTTCGACTGGGACAAAACTGATCCGGACCATGCTGCGAAGGAATAGAATATGAACAGTATGTAAGGGTAAGAAAGAACCAATATAGCTCTGCATCAAATACACGCATTGGTTTTGACTCCGCAGCAGCTCGTGGCATCAAATTCCACAGGAATACCATCCTCTGTTTAAAGAAATTTCTCAGCAACTTTATTCTAAATGAAAATCTTTTATTTCTGAAGGAGTGACCTCTTGTACTAGTCTCCTCTACCATGGAAAATAACTTTTTTTATATCTATTCTGTTAAGGCTTTTTAACATTTGGATGGTTTCTATGAGACACTCCTTTCATTTTCCTGAACGCAAGAGAATACAGCCCGCAAGAGAATACAGCCCAAGAGCTGTCAGACGTTCCTCATACAATAACCCTGCAATACAATAACAATAAATCTGCTTTGCACTTCCCTCATTTTATAGATAATCTATCCATTGCTGCTCGGCTGATCCTTCCTGCTAGTGTCCCTTTGCAGCACACCTTTGCAGTTCCCCTCTTATGCCATTCCAATTTCCTTTGTTCCACTGACATTCCGTCATATCGGAAGTTAATTTCTCCATCTCAAAGTTGAAACTGAACTGAATTATGGTGTGATCATTGTTGATTAAGTCTTCTTTAACATTAACATTTAACAACATCCCAAACACCTAGGATGCAGCACATCAGGCGGGTGCCTCTATCGGGCTGATAGTACCAGCTGTCTCTTCCCCTCACTGTGAAATCCCCTATTATTACAGCATTTTTCATCGTCTGCCCCTTCTGTACCACTAAACCATACTCAATGCCGTTGACCCGAACGCCATTGCCGTCCTCTATCAAGTGAATACTCTCAACAGCATCCAAATCGAGATAACAATTACTGAGGAGGATGGCCACAGGGGTTTCTCCGCTTCTCTATTTTAAATGGTCACCCCTCTTTCTTAGAAGTTTTTGATGGGTCAGCATGACATCTAAATCTTCAGAAGCATCTCAAGATGTGCAATAGGGAATACGTTGTCTGGCTGATATACAGCCACATGTGGGAAACTAATGGACTTGAGCGAAAGTCCACAAGAAGCACTGAATATGGCAGTCCTTTAGGACTCCACGAAACACTGCCAGGAAGAGGATTCACCTCTCCCGCAAGAAATTTTAGTCATGGTTAATAGCACTCGATAATCGCAGTCAATATTATAGTCAATATAATAGTCAATATCGCAGTCTCCAATATTAGTATATATATTTCTTTTTTCAAATGCGGACCCAAAACTGCACACAATACTACAAGTCCGGTCTTGCCCGTGCCTGATAGAGCCTCAGCATCACGTCATTTCTGTTATCTTCTATACCTCCAGAAATGAATGTCAACATCCCATTCTCATTCTTCACCACCTAGAAAACATGGAAGATAACACTGTGGGCATCCTGCACTATGACAGCCATGTCCCTTTGCATGTCTGCATTTGGAATTTTCTTCACAGCTAAATAAAACTCTGCCTGTTCATTTCTTCTGCCCGAGGCTATGACGAAACTCTTTCCAAAGTTGTATTTCATTGGCCAATTTTTTCAGTTCCCCTAAATATCTAATTCCCTCAGCAGGCTCTCTGTTTCCTCAACACTACACGCTCCACCACATGTCTTCGTATGAACAGAAAATGTAGCTATAAATCAAATAATCGCATACTACAACTCATTAACATACATCATAAAAAACAGCGGTCCCAACACCGAACCCTGGGGAGCTCCACTGAGAAACCACAGCCAGCCAGAATATGATTCCTTTATTCCCACTCCGTTTTCTGCCAATGATTCACCCACGTTATTAATTCGCTTGTAATTCCATGACCTCTTGCTGAGCAGTTACATGTGCTGCACTTTGTCAAGAACTTTCTGAAAATACAAGTACACCTCATCCATTGTATACGGTGCTTTGAACTTCCTCATATAATTGCAGTAGGTTAGTCAGGCAGGGTTTTCCTTTCAGGAAACCATGCTGACTTTGGCCGATCTTGTCAAGTTCCTCCAGGTACTCCGTAATCTCATCCTTAACAATGATACGATTCCATTTCAAAACCACTGATGCCAGGCTAACAATTCTATAGTTTCCTTCTTGCTACCTTCCACGTTTCTTGAATAGCGGAGTACCATTTTCAATTTTCCAGTTATCCAGATCATTGTTATTGCCTCCGCAATCTCTCCAGCTACTTCCTTCAGACCCACAGGGTGCATTCCATCAGGTCTTGTAGTTTAATCCACCCTTAAACCATTAAGCTTCCTGAGCACCTTCTCAGTCGCAATTTTCTCTGCACATACTTCACTCCCCTGACACTCTTGAATGTTCGGTATATCGCAGATGTATTCCACTGTAAAGACTATTGCAAAATGCACATTCCATTCCTCTGCCATCATTGCGTCCTTAATACAATATTTTCAGCGTCATGTGCTGTTGGTCGTATATCTACCCTCAACTGTCTTTTACCCATTATATACAAAAAAAGAGCTTTTGGAATCTTCTTTGACATTAGTCTTCTGCTTTCTTTCATAATTCACCTTTCCCTACGCAATGGCCTTCTTAGTTTCCTTCTGCAAGATTTTGAAAGCTTACCAAACCTGTATCTTAACACTACCTGTGGATCCTTATATTCCCTCACTTTGTTTTTTTTTTAATTTGGTTTGGTTTCATTTGTCGTCTACCGTTGGGTCTTTCTAGCATTCGTAAATGTCACGTTATTTGGAATATATCTGTCATGCATGTCTCTGTTTTTATGTAGAATCTATCCATTGCTGCTCTGCTATCCGTCCTGTTAGAGTCCCTTTGCAGTCAATCTTGGCAGTTCCCCTCTAATTGCATTCCAATTTCCTTTAGTCCGCTGACATTCCGACATATTGGGATTTACAAACGTGTAGTTTCTCCTTCTCAGATTTCGAAGTGAACTCAATCATATTGTGATCATTGTTCCTTCAGACTCATTTTAAACTTAAGCTCTAATATCAGGTCATTGGCACAACGCCCAATCCACCACAGCCGATCACTTAGTGGGCTCAACGGCACGTTGTTCTACGAAGCCATCTCTTAGACATTCTACAGATTCTCTCTCTCGAGGTTCGGTACTGACCTAGTTTTCCCAATCCACTTTCATGTTAACACCCCCAACAATTATCACGACATTATCTGTCTTTCTGGCAGACCGTTTCTATCTCCTGCTGTAACATGTAATCCACATCTCAGCTGCTGTTTGGAGGCCTGTATACAACTGCCATTAGATCCCATCTATCTTCTAACCTTTCTTTCCCATACAGCGTATAAACTTGGATGTTCAGCTCCCAATGACAGCCGACCTATATCCATGTTTCACAGATTGTCACAACGTCTACTGGGCAATCTGTAGCTGAAATTCAAGATCGTCCATTATAAGTCTTATTCTGCGTGCAATAAAAATAACATTTTCATTGTTGTTTGCTGATTCAACTGAATTACTGATCTATTGTTCTGTAACAAATTCAACTGGTCGTGGTTATGCCTCATCTCCTGCCTGTCTTTTCAATCATCTGTGTTGAACGCTATCTTTGATTCATTTCTGTTTTCCCCTTCCTCTGTCCTATCGCCCGGATGCCATCTCCCTGTCAAATTACTTTAAACCATTCCTAAAAGGTCTTTTAAAGATGTCTGCTGGGAAATTGGATCCGTTTGGGTTCAGGTGCAATTCTTCATGTACAGTTCGTACAAAAGAGCCCGCGATAATGCAGGACTTTGAGACCCTGCCCTTACACTTATCTCTCAGACAGACATTGATATGCCTGATCATGTTCTTCTTGCGCTCGTTAGCTCTTGACACAGGCAGCAATCCTGATATTCTTAACCCGGAGGTCCTGTTCTTCAGCTTCCTACCTCACGCACTGAATTCTATTTTCATGACCTCCTCCCCTTTTCTACCTATGTCATTGCTACCGACGTTTATCTAGAGTTCTGGCTGTTTACCATGTTCCTTCACAATACTCAGTTCCCGAAACGAGACATACCGCAGGCCGGCACCTAGGAGGCAGCACATCATGCGGGTGTCCCTATCGGGATGGTAAAACCAGCAGTTTCGTCCCCTCTATGTGGAATCCCCTATCACTACCGTATTGCTCATCTTCTCTCCCTTCTGCACCACAGAACCATACTCAGTGCCGGTGACCCGATCGCTGTGGTCGTCCTCTGTCAAGAGAATCCTCTCACAGCATCCAAATAGGGATAACGATTACTGAGGAGGATGGGCACAGGGGTTTATCTGCATTTCTATTTTAAATGGTCGCCCATTTCTCTTAGTAGTTTTTGGAGAGTCAGCATGACATGTAAATCTTTGACAAATATCTCCAGATGTGTAATGTATGATATGTAGACTGGCTGCATTACAGCCATATGTGGGAAAACTAATGGCTTTGAATAGGAGTCAACGAGACGTAGTCGATACAACAGTCCCTTAGGTCTCTACAAAACACTAGCAGAAAGAAGCTTCTCGTCTTCCGCCACAAAGTTTAGGGATAGTTAATAGCCCTCGATCATCGCGCTCATGAACTAGAGTGAATAACTCCATTCAATTTAATTTGTCTCAATATAGACATGCACTGACAACCTGTGGGCTACTTTCATTGACTCTCCATCTCATGTTATGGATATTGGATATTTACTTATTAATTATCATTATTACTTCTCTTTGCATTTACAAAGATTTTTTTGTATTCTGCTCTCCAGTTGTACCACCTACATGGGTGGCAACTTAATTGATTCCGTTATAGTTATAGTTATATTTTTTCAGTATGCCCTCAAGAAGACGAACCTCATTGTATATACTGACGTAAATGTACATTGATGATAAAATCATTTTGAACTTGAATGCATCTTTTTTTTGTTTATTTAATAAAACTTTCTTTTTTTGTGATTTCCAGAATCTGGGAGTTTTACTTTTCTGATCATCTGTTTCCGACCGTGTATTTTCTGGAAGCATGCTCCAGTGACTAACTCCATCCACTTAATTTTCAAGATTGCAGAGATATACGATTCAAGTCGTCCTCGCTCTTAATGACCACCTACCTCGACCTGCTATATTCTAAATGCTTTTTGAGTTTTTTTTTATTATGTCAGACAGACAGACAGACATACTTTTTTGATCCGGAGGGAAATTGGGTTTCCTTACAGTCGCATCAACCAAGAATTGCGTAGAAATACAACAGTATAAAACGATAAATATTTAAATAACAATAGGTAAATTATGCCAAGTGAAAATGTCCAGGAACAGCCTATTGGCTTAGAGTGCCTGACACTCCGAAGGAGGGGTTTTAAAGTTTGATGGCCTCCGGCAGAAATAACTTCCTATAACGCTTAGTGTTGCATCTCAATGAAATGAGTCGCTGTATGAATGTACTCCTGTGCCCAACCAGTACATTATGGAATGGATGGGAGACATTGTCCAAGATGGCATGCAACTTCGACAGCATCCTCTTTTCAGACATCACCGTCAGAGAGTCGAGTTCAACCCCCACAGCATAACTGGCATTACGAATAATTTTGTTGATTCTGTTGGTGTCTGCTACCCTCAGCCTGCTGCCCCAGCACACAACAACAAACATGATAGCACTGGCCACCGCAGCCTCGTAGAACATCCTCAGCATCGTCCGGCAGATGTTAAAGGACCTCAGACTTCTCAGGAATTAGAGACGGCTCTGACCCTTCTTGTAGGCAGCCTCAGTGTTCTTTGACCAGACCAGTTTATCGTCAATTCGTATCCCCAGGTATTTGTAATCCTCCACCATGTCCACACTGACCCCTCGAATGGAAAGAGGTGTCACCGTTGCCTTAGCCCTCCTCAGGTACACCACCTGTTACTTAGTCTTTTTTCACATTAAGTTGCAGATGATTCTGCTCACACCATGTGACAAAGTTTCCCACCGTAGCCCTGTACTCAGCCATATCTCCGTTGCTGATGCATCCAACTATGGCAGAGTCATCAGAAAACTTCTGAAGATGGCAAGACTCTGTGCAGTATTTGAAGTCCGAGGTGTAGATGGTGAAGAGAAAGGGAGACAGGACAGTCCCATGTGGAGCCCCAGTTCTGCTGACCACTCTGTCTGACACACAGAGTTGCAAGCTACGTACTGTGGTCTGCCAGTCAGGTAATCAATAATCCATGACACCAGGGAAGCATCCACCTGCATCACTGTCAGCTTCTCACCCAGCAGAGCAGGGCGGACGGTGTTGAACGCACTGGAGAAGTCAAAAAACATGATCCTCACAGTGCTCGCTGGCTTGTCCAGGTGGGCGTAGACACAGTTCAGCGGGTAGACGATGGCATCCTCATCTAATAGTCTGGACTGGTAGCTGAACTGGAGGGGGTCTAAGTGTGGCCTACCCATTGGCCGGAGCTTCTCTGGAACAAGTCTCTCCAGGGTCTTCATGATGTGGGAGCTCTGTGCCACCGGTCTGTAGACATTGGAACCACTGGGGCGCGGCGTCTTCGGTACAAGGACGAGGCAGGACGCCTTGCACAACACAGGAACCCTCTGGAGACTCAGGCTCAGGTTGAAGATATTGTGAAGTATTCTTCATAGCTGGGGGGAGCAGCCTTTGAGCACCCTGGGGCTGACACCATCCGGGACTGCTGTCTTGCCTGGGTGGAGACGTTTCAGCTGTCTTCTCAACCGTTCAGCTGTGTTCAGTCGCTCAATATTTCATTACGAAGATGCTACATTTCAGTTGAATTGCAGATGGTCTCTCTCGACTTATTATTCCTGATCTGTAGTTGTTTATTTTCATACTTCGTTTCCAAACAGGACGTTTCCGGTTGTCGACATTTCAATATCATATTTACTGCCATTGTTTTCCAGAAATGTAATTTGTCGAGTCATTCCTGGTAAACTCTTGTCGTTACCAGAGATTATCTCAGAATTTTACTTAATCGGTAAAGAGATATGCAGCTCTATGATTTCCATTTTCTAGACATCTTGCCGGCATTCACCTCGTTCATTCCGTGTTGTTTTTGAATATGCTTCCAGTGGGCAATTCTAATGCAGATGAAAATTTGGAGAATCAACGAGAAGAGAGTAATCCTGATTCAGTAAAAGATCCAGAAATCGAGGCAGGAAGTAAAGCTGGAAGGGGTAAGTCGAGTTTTCAGAAGAAATTGAGTAAATGAGTTCCGCAAAATATATACCTGGTTAAGCTTTTCACTTTCCATTTGCAATATGTGATTATTTAAACGGCATGAGATATCTTAAACTCAGAAACAATAATCGAAATTCAAGGCAGCAAAAAATCAGGTGGAAATGAAAAGCAAATTCATAAAATCTGAGCAAAACGTACGAAATCACTCTCTCAAACCCTGCCATAAATGTATGCAACGACGTCCGTAAGCTGCAAGTGGTAAATTCATCACACTCTTTCCGCAGAAATGTAGACCATATCAAGACAATAAGATATAGAAGCAGGAGTAGGCCATTCGACCAATTGAGTCTGCTCCGCCTATTAGTCATGAGTTGATTAAATTGTTCCAGTCATCCCAACTCCACTGCCTTAACCTCATGCCTTTTGGTGACTTGTTGAACCCTTACATCCTGCTCGGGTCAAATTTGACGCGTTGTGACATTCGACAGCAGTAAAAATACCCTATATGCCATTTTTAGCCGAAATTTGATGACTTTTCTTAACGTGATACAAAATGAGCAAAAATAAAAATATTTTAAAAATTTATACTTTCGTACAGGTGCTACATTTTTTTTAGATTGAGGCTGTTCTGTGTCATTTTCTAACCGTATCAATGGAAATGTATTTTAGATATTTGAAATATGAATTTAACATTAATCACCCATTTATTAATGTCACATAGGCAATTTATACATTCTAAATATATCTGTGTTTCAAAATTTTGTATAGACACTTGTTTTGAGGGCATTTTGAGCCGGGGCAAAACTGACCCGGACCATGCTGTTGAGGTATAGAATATGAGCCGTATGTAAAGTTTAATAAAGAACTCTGTCTTAAATACCCACAATTATTTGTCCTCAAAAGACGCTGTGGCAACAGATTCCACAGATTTACCACACTCTGACTAAGGTAATTTCTCCACATCTCTGTTCTAAATGAACGTCCTTCAATCCTGAAGACGTGACCTCTTGTGCTAGACTCCTCTACCATGGGTAATAACTTTGCCATATCTAATCAGTTCAGGCCTTTTAACATTTCGAAGGTTTCAGTGAGATCCCCATCATTCTCCTGAACGGAAGGGAATACAGCCCAAGAACTGTCAGACGTTCCTCATAGAGTAATCCTTTCATTCCTGGAGGCATTTTGGTGAATCGTCTCTGAACCCTCTCCAATATTATTCTATTCCTTCTAAAATGCGTACCCAAAACTGCACACAACTCTTCAAGTGTGGTCAAACCAGAACTTTACAGAGCCTCATTATCACGTCACTGCTATTTTATTCAATCTCTCTGGAAATGAATGTCAACATTGCATTCCCGTTGTTCACCACCGACAGGACCTGGAAGATAACCTTGTGGGCATCCTGCACACGGACAGCCAAAGGGCCCTTTTGCATGTCTGAATTTTGAGTTTTCTTCCAATCTGAATAAAATCTGTCCGTTTATTTCTTAAACAAGCGTCCATGCCCATACCATTTCCAAAATTGTACTGTATTTCTTTTGCCATTTCTTTTCAATTCTTCAAAGTATCTAATGCCCTCAGCAGGCTCCCTGTTTCCTCGGCACTACCCACTCCACCACCTGTCTTCATATTTAGAGCAGATTTTGCTAAAAATCCATTAATCGCACACTCCAAATCGTTGACATGCATTCTAAAAAGCAGCGGTCCAAGCGCCGACCACTGTGGAACTGCACTGGAAAACGCCAGACAGCGAGACTATGATCCCTTCATTCCATGCTAGTAACTCCTCTGTAATACCATGGCCTCTTGCCAAACAGCCTCATGTGCTGCACCTTGTCAAGAAAACTGTGAAAATGCAAGTACATCACACCCACTGCATCCCCATTTCTACCGTGCTTTTCAGTTTTTACAAATAATTGCGGTAGATTAGTCTGGCAGGAGTTTCCTTTCAGGAAACTATACTGGTATTGGCCGATCTTGTCATGTTCCTCCAGGTACGCCGTAATCGCTTCCTTAACAATACCTCCAACAAACTCGAAACCACTGATGTCAGTTCTATAGTTTCCTTTCTGCTTCCTTCCACCCCTGTGAAATAGTGGGGTAACATTTTCAATTTTCCTGTCATCCAGTATAATGTCAGAATCTATCGATTCTTGGAAGATCATTGTTATTGCCTCTGCAATTTCTCCACCTGCTTGCTTCAAAAGCAAAAGGTGCATTCCATCAGGTCTGGTAGTTTTATCCACCCTCAAACCTTTTAAGCTTCCTGAGCACCATCTCAGTCGCAATTTTCTCTGCAGAAGATTCACTTCCCTGACACCCTTGAATGTTCGGAATATTGCAGATGTCTTCCACTGTGAAGGCTTTTGCAAAATACGCTTTCCCTTCCTCTGCCAACACGGCGTTCTTATTGCAATATATTCAGCGTTATTTTCCATTGGACGTAGTTCTAACTACAACTGTCTTTTACCTATTAGATACTTACATTTAGGATCTTCTTTGGTATTAGACGCCTGCTTTTTGTCATAATTCAACGTTTCCTTCGCAATGAGCCTCTTTGTTACATTCCACAAGATTTTGAAAGCTTACAAAACGCGGTTTTGTACTGTACCTGTGGCTTCCTTGCATGCCTCACTTTTGGTTTTACTTTGGCTCTGACTTCATTTGTCATCCACCGTAGTGTCCTACATGCATTCGAAAATTTCACCTTATATGGAATATATCTGTCTTGCACTTCCCTCCTTTTCTGCAGGACCTATCCATTGTTGCTCTGCTGTCCTTCCTGCTAGTGTCCCTTTGCAGTCAACATTGGCATTTCCCATCTTGTGGCATTCAAATTTCCTTTATTGCTCTAACAGTCCAACATATTGGCATTTAGTTTCCCCTTCTCAAATTTCAAAGTGAACTCAAGCGTATTGTGAACATTGTTGCTTAAGGCTTCTTGAACCTTACGCACTATTATCGGATCATTGCTAAACTCCCAGTCCAGGACAGCCTATTCCTTGGTGAGCTCAACAGCAAGTTGTTCAAAGAAGCCATCCCCTGGACGTTGTACAAATACCCTCTCTTGAGGTCCAGTTTCATTTTACAATGCTTATTTCATTTCGAAATGCTCAAGGACTATCATGACATAACTTTCTAGCACTAATTTTCTATCTCCTGCTGTAACTTGTAATCCACATCCCTGCTGCTGTTTGGAGACCTGTATATAACTGCCATTAGGGTACATTTACACTTGCCATTTCTTTTTCAATTCAAAGCGTCTCTGCACGTTCCGATCCTATGTCACACCTTTGTAATAATTAAATGTTATTTATTTTTCACAGAACCACGCCACTATCAGCCTACTAACCATTATTTTCTAGACACCGTGTGTCCTTGGATGTTCAGCTCACAATGACAGGCATCCTTTAGCCAAGTTTCAGAGATTGTCATAAAGTCTACCGGGCAGTCTGTAGCTGAATTTTAAGATCGTCCATTTTATTTCTAATTCTGCGTGCATTAAAAAAAAATAACATGTTGATTCCAGTACTTAATGTGGTTTTCTTTTTTCCCTCTCTGTTTTAACTGCATCACACCGCTATTGCCCTGTAACACATCCCACTGGCTGTGATTATGCCTCATCTTCCGCCTGTCTTTTCAATCATCTTTATTTCTGTTTTCCCCTTCCACAGTCCTATCGCTCCGGATGCCATCCCCCTATCTATTTAGTTTAAAACCTCCATAAAATGTATATTAAACCTGCCTGCTGGGATATTGGATCCCTTTGGGCCCAGGTGCAAATCTGCATTTTGTACAGGTCGTACAAAAGAGGCCCCAATAATCCAGGAATTGGAAGGCCTGCCCCTACACCTGGCTCTCAGCCACGCATTAATATTCCTGATCATGTTATTCTTGCCCTCTTTAGCCCATGAAACAGGAAGTAATTCCTACCGAGATTCCTACTCAGATTCCTCCCCTTGAGTTCCTACTTTTCTGCTCCTGCCTAACACCCTGAATTCTCTCTTCACGATCTCCTCGCTTTTTATACCGATGTCATTGGTACCGACGTGTATCTAGACCTCTGGCTGTTTAACTTCTTCTTTCAGAATTCTCTGTACCCGACACGAGGCAAACCGTAGCCAGGCACCTAGGAGGTAGCACATCCTAGGGGTTTCCCTATCGGGCTGATAAAACCAACTGTCTCTTCCCCTCACTGCGGAATCCTCAATCGCATTGCTCATCTTCTGTCTCTCTTGTACCACAAACCGGGGACCAGATCGCCGTGGGGGTCCTCTGTCAGGTGAATACCCTCAACAGCATCCAAAACGCGATAACAATTACTGAGGAGGATGGCCACAGGGGTGTCTCCGCTTCTCTATTTTAAATGGTCGCTCCTCTTTCTTAGAAGTTCTTGTCGAGTCAGCATGACATGTAAATCTATGTGAAACATCTCCGGATGTGTTATGGAGGATATATTGTCTGGCTGCATTACAGCCACATGTGGGAACACTAATGTCCTGTAACGGAAGCTAAGAAGATGTATTGGATATACCAGTCCCATAGGTCTCCACGAAACACTGCTTGGAAGAAGGTTCACTTCTCCCGCCACAAAGTTTAGGGATGTTTAATAGCCCTCGACCATCGTGATAATGAAACAGAATGAATAACTCCACTCAATTGAATCTGTCCCAATATAAACATTTTCTGACATTCAGGAACTCTCCATCTCATTTTCTGTATATTGCATACTTCTTATTCATTATTTTTGTTACTTCTTCTCTTTGCTTTTGCACAGATTGTTGTGTTCTGCACACCAGTTGTACCACCTAGTTGTGTTCATTGATTCTGTTATGGTTATTATTCTATAAATTTAATGAGTATGCCCTCAAGAAAATGAACCTATTTGTATAAAATGACATAAATGTACCTCGTTAAAAAATATTTTGAAATTGATCATAGCACTTTTTTTTTCGTTTCTTTATAAAATGCTCTTTTTTTTAAGTTTGTGATTTCCGGAATCTGGGCGTTTTACTTTTAACATCATCTGTTCCCGACCGTATATTTTCTGCAAACATGCTCCAGTTACTAATTCACCCATTTATTTTGCAAATTTGCCGAGATATACCATTCAAAGGCACTCTCTATCTTTTCGACCATATACCCTGATTTGCTATAAACTACTTCTGAAATGATTTTAGATTTTTTTTCTTATTATGTATTCATTCGCTCAATATTTCATTACGAAGATGTTATATTTCAGTTGAACTGCAGATGGTCTCGAACTATTATTCCTCATTTGTAGTGGTTTATTTTCATGCTTCGTTTCCAAACAGGAGCGTTTACGGTTGTCGACAGTACAATATTATCTGTATTGCCATTGTTTTCCAGAAATATAATTTGCCGAATCATTCCTGGTAAACTCTTACCGTTCCCAGAGATGATCTCAGAATTTGACTGAATCAATAAAGAGTCCATGCATATCTACGGTTTCCATTTTCTAGACAACCTGTATGCATTCACCCCGTTCTATCCATGTTGTCTTTCAATATGTTTCCAATGGGCACGTCTGATGCAGATGAGCATTTGGAGAATCAAGGAGAAGAGAGTAAAAGGTTTACAGCAGAAGATCCAGAAATCTACGCAGGAAGTAAAGGTGGAAGGGGTAAGTCAAGTTTTTAGAAGAAATTGAATAATTCACAATGAGTCCTTTAAAATATATACTTGGTGGAACTACTTTCACTTTCTTTTCTCAATAAATGAATATGTAAACCGAATCAGATATCTTTGTCTCTGAAGCATTAATCGAAATTCAATCCAGCAAAAATACAGCAGGAAAAAAAATTAAAAAATCAAACTCGCAAAAATCTGAGCAAAACGTACGAAATCACACCCTCAAACCCAGCTATAAGCATATCCATCGTCGTCCATAAGCTGAAATTCACCAGACAGTTGCTGCAGAAATTTTGTCCATAACAAAACAATAAGATATAGGAACAGCAGTAGGTCATTCGGCCCATTGACTCCGCTGCCCTAATTAATCATGGGTTTATTCAATTCTTCCCGTCATTCCAAATCCCCTGCCATATCCCCATGCCTCCTAATGACCTGGTTAATCGAGAACATATCTTGTTCTCCCTTAAATACACTCATTCATTTGGCCTCCACAGCCACTTGTGGCAAAACATTCCACAGTTTTAACACCCTCTGACTAAAGTAATACCTCCGCATATCTTTTCTAAATGAATGTCCTTCAATCATAAAGTCGTGACCTCTTGTGCTGGTTTCCCATACCATGGGATATAACTTTCCCATCTGTAATCTGTTAAGGCCTTTTACCGTTCGGAATATTTCTATGAGATCCCCCCTCATTCTTCTGAACGCAAAGGTATACAGCCCAAGAGCTGCCAGGCGTTTAGACTTGCCATTTCATAAATCAAGCGATAGAGACTCGACACCTTCCAATCCTATGTCATCCTTTCTTAATGATTTAATATTATTTCTTATACACAGGGCTACACCGCTCCTTTTGCCTACTAACATTTTTTTCCGATACACTGTATATCCTTGGACGTTTAGCCAAGTTTCAGAGATTGGCCCAACGTCATATTTGACAATCTGTAGCCCATTTTATTTATTATGCTACGTGCATTAAAATATAACATTTTCTTTCCAGTATTTATTGTTTTCTGATTTAACTGTCCTGTAAGGCATCCCACTGGCTGTCATGGTGCCACATCTCCTGCCTGTCCTTTTTATCATCTCTTGTGCATGTTATATCTGATTTATTTCAGTCGCACTCAATTCTGAGGCTGTGCTCTCTTACCCTGTAATCTTCCCGCATGGGAAACATCATTTCCACATTTATTCTGCCTAGTCATTTCAAAATTGGAAATGGTTCAGTAAGAACTCCACGTGCTTCTAAATTATAGTGAGATTAGTCTCAGAGATTGCAAAACTGCATCGTAGGTAGAACCTTTCATTTCCAGATTCATCCTTCTGAGCCACCTCTGAACTCTCTCCAATGTAAACATATTTTTCTTAAGATGAGTGGCCCAACGTTGTTCACAATACTCAAGGTGAGGCCTCAGGATTACCTTAATAAACACCAGAATCACATACCTGATCTTGTATTCAAGTGCACATTAAATGAATGCAAAATTAGCATTTGCCTTCCTGAACACCGACTCCTCCTGCAAGATAGCCTTTTAGCGTTTTCTGTAGAAGGACTCCCAAGTCACTTGGCATCTCAGATTTTTGAATTTTCTTCCCGTTTAAAAATTAGACTTTGCATTTACTTCTACCAACAAAGAGCATGACCATACACTTTTACCACAGTATATTTCATTTGTCACTCTCTTGCTCATTCCTATAATCTGTTTAAACCCTTCTGCAGCCTATCTGTTTCCTGAAAACTACCTGCCGCTAAACCAATCTTCGTTTAATCTGCAAACTTGGCAATAAAGTCTTCTGTTCTATCATCTAAACCACAAGTATGTAGCATTAAGAAACGGACCCAACAACGACCCCTGACGAACAGCACCAATGAATGGCAGCCAGAAAGAAAGGATCATTTTATTCACATTCCCTGCCTCCTAGTAGTCAGCTGATGCACCAACAATCCTAATAAATTTATTGTAATAATATGGGCTCCTAACTTGGTAGCCGGCCTCATGTAAGGCACTTTGACAACGGTCTTCTGAAAGTCAAAATAGAAAACATCCAGTGCTTCCCTTTATCGACTCTACGTGTAATGTCCACAAAGAAGTCCAAGAGGTTCACCAAGCAAGGCCTGCCGTGCAGAAAACCTTGCTGACCTTGTCATATCATTGTCTGTGTCACCAAATGCTCCGTAACCTCATCGTAACAATCGACTCCAACATTTTTTTCCAAACACTGCAGTAAGGTTAACTGGTCTCTAATTTCTTTTCTGCTGCCTTTCCTTTTTCATAAAAAAAGGTGAGTAACACTTGCAAATTTTCCTGTGTTCTGGCACCATGTCAGGCTTCAATAATGTTTTGAGATATCATTGCTAATGTTTCCCCAGTCATTAACGCTACTTCTTTCAGAACCCGAGGGTGCAGTTCGGCTGTACCCTTATAACTTTATAGTTTGTGAGCACGTTTTTCCTTGTAATAGTATCTGCACTTAATTCTCTTTCCTTACACATTTCAACGACTGGCACACTGCTCGTGTCTTCCACAATGAAAACAGACGCAAAACACTAATTTAGTCCATTTGCCATCTCCTTGTTCCACGTTATTATTTCTCCGGCCTCATTTTCCGTCGGTCCCACATCCAGTGCAATCTGACTTCTTAAAATTTTGTATAATTGAAAAATATTTTACGTATCATTTTGATATCAGCTTGCTTTCATACTTCATCTTAATTCCCCCACCCCCAATAAATCTAGTATTTGTTACCCCTAGGGTTTGAAAAAATCTTCCTAATCCTCTTGTTGTATGTCCTCTCTGTAGCAATTACTGTGGCTTTTTCTTCCAGTGTCAACCTCCGATGTACAATTTTACCATTTTAGTTTTACTTCACGATACTACCCCGCGCATGCAGCAAAACTCACGCCATTGCTGCTCTTCCGTCATCCCTACCAACATCTTTTTCCAATTACTTCGCCAACACCTCGCTCATGCTACTGTAATGTTTTTACTTCATTGAAGTACTTCTACGTAAGACATTCCTTTCTCGCTGCCAAATTTCCAGATGAACTCAATCATATTAGGTTACTGATGGTTATTTACAGCTGTGCCATATTTTCCCATTTCCAGATTACTGACTTTACTCTACTCCAAGAGATTTTTCATTCAGTGACTTGGATGTTTCTGTTTATTGTATCCATCTACTGACTAGTGGTTTTCAATAACCTTTTTTGTAGATTTCCGTGGAGCGTTCTATTGTTTTCGTGATTGTTGCTTTTTGCCAGGATACCGATTCACCAAGGATTGGACCTTGACTATGCAGATTTCCAAAATAAATCACAATTTAGCAAGCAATGAACTTATGAAGCCATTTCGCAGCACCAATAATAATTCGGTTTGCCATATTAAAAAGGGTAGCATACTTGTGCAATGAATTGTTTTGGGTTTTGTATTTGAAATTAATTCAGATCACTTTCTTGAGATCTTTTTTTTTTCAGTTTGAAATTAACGTTTTTCTGTTGTTCCGGGTCAAAAAAGCCAAATTAAATCAAATGTGATTCAATGTTGTAAATCAATAAAACATTAAAACTTCCGGTGCTGGGGGATAAATACTTTCTTACGCACAGAACATTAATATATCAACAACAAACAAATTTGGCAAAGTTACACCTCTCTATTAGCAGAATAAGCAGAATTAACCTTTTCCTGCAAGGTTCTTTATCAGAAATTAAGGTCGAATTCTTTTATAATTGTCTCTACTTCAGATGCCCAGAATTTGCATGTTTGTTTTTATTTTCCTTTGTCTGAGTTTTCTCTTATTTCTCAGAAAATTCTTATCAAAATCTTTGCTTTAGAAATTGACCGTTCCCCTGCACCAATGCATGGACAGTTGTGGGAATGTGTTTAAGAAATGTTTGCATGTTAGGTGAGGTGAGGGACTCCATAGGTCACTGCGGAACATGGAGGTTGCGTCCTCGCTCTGTAAATGCACAAGCCTGAGCACTATGATATGGGGAACAAGCTGTTCCCCAAGTAGCAAGCCTACACTTCCCATGGATCAGATAAAGGAAAGGTATATACTGGTGACTTTTTGGTACTAGACGAGTTGTAAGAGTTGCCAGGCAGCATTGAACCCAACGTAAGACTGCTTAAAGGACTACAGTTCTGCATTTTGCCCTCGGGGTTTACTTCAGCACCCTTCCACACCGGTGGGTAAAACCGAAATGTAGCGGAGGTTTGCGATCAGAGTTTTCTTTCTCCTAGATGAGCTGCTACCCACGGCTGACGAGCCACACCTGCCCGATGCTACTAGCGCCGGTATCCCGAATTTGTCCCTTCTCACGTCAGTTTAAACGGTAACGTCGGGCTTAGTAGCTGAGCTACAAGTGAGGTCCCGGAGCTGGGCTTGGTTGTCAGAAGCCATATGAGGGACATAACGTTGGAAGTATTTAATTGGCAGTGTGACCTTGCACCCATTACCATCAAAGGCTATAACAAATTTAAGAAAAGTTTTCATATCATACGCTGGTCTCATTTCTTCAGATGCCGAATATACTCCTTTATGCATGTTAGAATATTCGCCCTGATGCTTAATTTTGAATCAGAGCCGTTAAAGACGGAAAAATGTATTGATAACTGTGGTGTGTTTTTTTTCAGTTCCTGAAGTTGATTTATCTATTTTTTTATTTATTTGTATTTCATGAGCATTTGTCAATCTGTTCCAAGGGTATCGTTAATCCTTCCACTTCCCGCCATATATAAAATTTCAACCATTACAATTGACAATGTAATAATCAATTCTCGTTTTTTTTTTACAATTGCAGAAACGAGTTCGTTTGGTTTTATGATCCAAAGCTATAGAAACACGGCAGCTGAGGCCAGCAGAAACAATGTGGCTGCAATATTCAGACACCTTGTGGACGACCTACTCGACCTTTGTTTGAGAGAGCTCAGTCTTTTCCCCTTTGAGCAACGGAGGATGAGAGGTGAGCTGATAGAGATGCATAAGCTGATGAGAGGTATTGATCGTGTGGATTGCCAGAGGCTTTTTCCCAGGGCTGAAATGGCTGCCACAAGAGGACACAGGTTTAAGGTGCTGGGGCGTGGGTACAGAGGAGATGTCAGGGGTAATGTTTTTTCTTTCTCAGTGTTGAGTGCGTGGAATGGGCTGCCGGCATCGTTAGTGCAGATGCATACGATAGGCTTATTAAAGAGACTTTCAGATAGGCTGTGTGCAGTCTGTAAATGTACTCTCATATACTCACATCCATCATTATGAAGTGCTTCGAGAGGCTCGTCATGAGGCACAACAGGACACTGCTGCCGCTTCCCCCCCCCCCTTTCACTGGACCCACTATAGTCCGTGTAGCGCCCCAACCTTTCAACAGACGACACCATTACCATCACCCTCCAGTTGACCCTAACCCGCTTGGACAAAAAAGACATGTACGTTCGAATAACCATACAACCATAACCGTATAACAATTACAGCACGGAGGCAGGCCATCTCGGCCTTTCTAGTTCGTGCAGGACGCTTACACCAACCTAGTCCGACTGACCCGCACTCAGACCAGAACCCAACATTCATTCCCTTTCCATATATCTATCCAATTTTATTTTAAATGATAATACTGAACCTGCCTCTACCACCTCTACTGAAAGCACGTTCCACACAGCTACCACTCTTTGAGTAAAGGAATTCCCCCTGGTGTTACCCTGAAACTTTTGACCCCTAATTCTCAACTTATGTCCTCTTGTTTGAATCTCCCCTTCTCTCAATGGAAAAAGCCTATCCACGTCAACTCAATCTATCCCCCTCATAATTTTATATGCCTATATCGTCCCCACTCATCTTTCTACGCCCCAAAGAATAAAGACCTATCTTGTTCAACTTAGGTGCAGAAACCCAAGTAACACTCTCGTAAATCTTCTCTGTACTCTCTCTATATTTTGTTGACATCTTTCCTATAATTCGGTGACCAGAACTGTACGCAATACTCCAAATTGTTGTTCATAGACTTCAGTTCAGCATTCAACACAATCATCTCTCAGAAACTGATTGGAAAGCAGAGCCTACTGGGCCTGAAAACCTCCCTCTGCAACTGGATACGAGACTTCCTGACTGGGAGACCTCAGTTAGTCCAGATCAGAGGCAACATCTCCAACACCATCACACTGAGCACGGGGAACCCCCGGGTTGTGTGCTCTGTCGACTGCTGTTAACTCCACTGACCCATGACTGTGTTGCAGCACACAGCTCGAACCACATTATCAAGTTCTCCAATGACACGACCGTCGTAGTTCTCATCAGCAATAGCGAAAAGCCAGAATACAGAGAGGAGGTGCGGCGGCTAACGGACTGGTGCAGAGCCAACAAACTGTCTCTGAATGTGAAAACACAAAACTAGAGATGGTTGCTGACTTCAGGAGAGCACGGAGCGACGACTCTCCACTGAACATCGAAGGTTCTTCGATAGAGATCGTTAAGAACACCGAATTCCTTGGTGTTCACCTGTTCCCTTATCACCAGCTCCATAGATTAAAAAGCCCAGCACCGTCTCTACTTTCTGAGAAGGCTGGAAAAGTTCATATCCCAACCGGTATCTTCACCACAGTTTGCAGATGTTGCATTGAGAGCATCCTGAGCAGCTGCATCACTGCCTCGTTCGGATATGGCACCATCTCGAATCGCAAGACCGTGCGGCGGATAGTGTGGTCAGCAGGGAAGATCATCGGGTTCACTCTTGCCGCCATTAAAAACATTTACACTACACGCTGCATTCGCAAAGCAAACAGCATTATGAAGGATCCCACGCACACCTCATATAAGTTCTCCCTGTTGCCATCTGGGTAAAGTCAATGAAGCATTCGGGCTCTCACGACCAGACTATGTAACAGTTTCGTCCCCGAAGCCATCAGACTCCTCAATACCCGGAGACTGGACTGACACCAACTTACTGCCCTCCACTCTGCCTATTGTCTTGTTTAATATTATTTGCAGTGCCTGCACTGTTTTGTGTATTTTGTGCAGTCCTGTGTAGGTATGTAATATAGTGCAGCTTATCTTTCTGTGTTGTTTTTACATAGTTTAGTGTAGTTTTGTACTGTTTCGTGCAACTTTCTGAAAAAAGTTATCTCGTTTTTATTGTGCACTGTACCAGCAGTTATGGTCGAAATGACAATAAAAAGTGACCTGACTTGATTTGACTTGACTCCATCTATAGATGTTTGATAAATATTTAGATGCCATGTCGATTTTTTCACAAATAAAATTAAGAAATTGCTGTGTTTTATTCCCAAATGCACTTATTACACTTCCGTGGTGAACCCATGACAGTTCCTCTGAAATGAGCAAACCGAGAAACTTTCAGCCTCCGATGCGGACTGGAACATGCACTTCTGTATATCGATATACTGAAGACAAATTTCAGCTCCATGATCTTGATTACATTTAGCAAGAGGGAGTTGGTATGGCACTGCTCAGCCAGATTTTCAATCTCCTTCCAACCTACGACAGTTGTGTTGTCAACAAACATGAGTTGGGTATTGGATTTGTGCTTAGCCACCACAGTCATAAGTGCAAATCGTGTAAAGCAAGGAGATAATCACACAACCTCGACATGCAACAGGGCTGTGCAGAGTGCATCGGCTGAAATGATTAACAACTGAATAAACATATTGCGTATTTTGCTGATAACGCAGAGACCGTAGGGCTCACTGCCAGGAACGATGTACCGGCCGACAGAGAACAGCTGGTGGAGTTCAAGGTTTGGTCGCATACAAATAATATTTACTTAAATGTCCACGTCACTGGACATGTTTATCGGCTGCAGAAGAACTCGCACCGCTTACACAGTTTTTTTTTTATACCGGCGGCATATTTGAATGAAAACATCAAATCCACAAGGTGTAAAGAGACAAACGAAACAATTTGCGCAAATGCATGTACAACACATCTATTCTCTATTATCTGAGCACACTGCAGGGAGCAGTACTGTGCACATCAACAGTATATTCCTAACATGTTCCATCTGTGCGTGGGACGGAAACTGTACTGCTGCTGACGAGTAGTTGAAACTCATCTGCACATCAGTGTCACCATGAAGGTAATATGTATGCAAAGAAAGTATCATGAATAATACCAGCCATTCATCCTATGGACTGTCTGTGCCACTTCTCAGGTATGAGGCGTTGTGACATACATGCCAGGAATACCAGACTCAAAAGCAGTAACTTTCCCCATGCAGTGAGGATAATGAACACCCTACCCTCAAACCCACAAGTCTGCATCCTCTCCCCTACCAACGCAAGTACTTAACCTTTCCTCGTCAAAGACGCTTTATGCACAGGCACTCAAGAGACCACATTTCTCGACATGCAATCTGTGTACATATGCAAGCTCAAGCATTTATATATATAGAGAGATCCTGAATAATGTATTTTGAGTATACTTTACATTAAAGGAACGGAATGAAATGTGAATGGAAGTGCTACCACCAGTTACTTTATGCGTTATTTGCTATTTCACTGACTCGTTCATTGTTTTTGCAAATACCAGGTTTGCTGCTCGTAGTAAGGTGAATTGGCCGATGCAAATGTTAGATCTGTGACACTGCATATTATTAGGGCGTCGGCGGATGACAACGCAGACCAGAAGCAGAATGATATTCATGTGGGGTTGTTGAACGTGAAGCGAAATTGGTGGAATACAGACACGGTTGCACCAAGCGGAGATGGATAATTCACCGTCACAAACTTCTTCAGCAAAGTTAAGTCAGAGACCTAGGTTCTGGGAGGAGGAAGCCATTACAGTGCTGTCTTGGATGTAAATATTTAAAACAGGCACGCAATGAAGATAAACCAATAAGCTCAGACAATGCTAGATATTTCATCACGTAGAAAATAGAAAATGAAGAGAAAGGTCAGGTGTGAATGTCGACAACCCATTAATAGGTCAAGATCCGAATTTGGAGACAGAGATCAACGTAGGCAAAATTAAAAAAAATCGGGACCGACAAAATGAAAGAGATAACGGGGGTAAGAAACTGTGGGCTATTTCAGAGTATAGACAGCTGCACTAATTCAACCCTCGACGTACTGGCAGGAGCTATGGAGGACTAGCTCCAAATGAAAAAAGAACACACGGCGTCAGCAGAAGACAAGCATAGGTTTCAGTGATGCGAGAATCAATTCAGTTGAAGGAAATGTTGCAGAATGAAAGTCCACGCGCAGCCCGGTAATTGTGCTGCTGGGGATAGCCAGTTCAGGCATCCATACCGATTGGTCCATTCGAGTGTGACGTTCCCTTCATGGGTTGATTATTGGATCGGCTACAGGATGTGCAGTGTCGGCAATAGCAATTGTTGGTTGCTGTGTTGGCTGTGTCTTTTAGTTTTTAAGTCTCCCCTTCCACAGGGTCGCGTAAATCTTTTCGGAACAACGTAAGTCTTTCTTCAGCAAAATTGAATCCTGATTTCCTCATGGCATATCTATTCAGTGAAATTTCCTCCCAGTGCTGAAACACAACGCTGAGTTCATTTAGGATTATATTGATCTTAACGTTGAAGCGTTACTTTGCCTTGCAGGGTTCACAGACCTTCCCTCAAAGCAGCTAAATGATATGTTATTAGTTAAGCATTTGCATGACATGACTCGGATTTGATATTGCTTTATCGCGGTGGCCTGCTCGTGAAGCTGCTGTTAGTGCGTCTGTATTTTCTGTTGATACCTAAACTCTTTCAAAATGATCTTCGGCAGAATTGTTTTAGGACTTCTAGTTTCCTCCTATAGGCCCACCATCCAACTCCATACAATATTGTACGAAGGACGGCTGCTGTATAGCATAGGGATTCTATTCCTGGAAAAAAAAAACATGAATTCCCTCAGAGCTTTCAAAACGGAGGTTTCATGGATATAAGTACAAACTGAATGGCCCAGGTGCGAAAGGATAGTGTCAAACTTGGGGGAAACACACACACACACACAAGAGATCGCAGGGGTAAGTGATCAGTGAGATAGAGGATATTCGTGTACTGTCTTGCTGGTGGAGTTCAATAGGAGGTATCAAGTGGGCTGCCTGGATGAAGATAGCTGAATGGCCGCAGTTGGGGCGTTATCTGACATTGCCTGATGATCAGTGGTACCTATTCATGAGAAGCAGACGGTCAATTAACGATTGGCCTGTGAAATGCAGACAAAATTGGCTTGGAGGTGGAAGAGTGGGTGCATGTGGTACGTTGTGTTAGAGATTTGAAAACTGTTAACTGCATCCGCTTCAGATATCCTCTTTTATGAACATCCATAGTTTAATTGCTATGTCGGTTGCCTGGTCAGCGAAGTTGCGGAAAGACGTAGAGCTCATGCGACAGTGCAGTGTAATGAATATAGAATAAATGTGCCAAGGAATTGGGGGGGGGGGGTCTCTAACAGGTATATATATATTTTCTACTAAAATTCTCGTACAGTCAGTCGTTAAAATACATTTGTAATAATATTAGAAAACGTTTAAAAAAAACTGATGCTTATTTTCACCAGTTGGAGCTCTGGGTTCAGGTGTTAGGGTGTCAGATTGCTCTTGAACAAGTTGTTTCTGTGACAGCATGTGCACTACTAGCCATGTATTGACAACGACGATGATAAGAATCTCTCTCTTTCTCTATTTCTCTCTCTCTCTCTCAACACCCTCCCTCATCCAGGGCCCGATTATACCCTGGTGGATACTCCGAAAGTGTCAGAAGGCAATGGCACGGAAGGCAACATTAACCAACGTAATCAAAGAAAGCAAAGGAAGCGAGCCAATCTCCGGCAAGGTGATCAGACTGAATCTGAAATTGTTGACAAGAAGTCTTCTGGAAATGAAGGTAGGCGACTCAATAGCATGGATAAAGATCGACAACAAATAGGAGTGGATGAAAACGCAGACTCATGCAGGGCCGAGCGAAACGAACAAAATGTTTTTAGATAAACTGCTTTAGTCCATCATAAATTTCTCAAAATATTAAAATACATCACACAACTGTGCAACAATCAACAGGTCAGCATGCGTCTGCAGACGACCGGCTCTCCGTTCAAAAACATTCGTCTGAGGTGTGGATGTCGGGACTAACTCGTTGCTTCAGATTTATTTTGCTCATTGATGCTTTTATATAATTTCCACTATTTTCATTTTAGAGTTCCTTTTTAAGTTTCTGTGTATATCAAAACATTAACAGTCAGTCCACAACACACTTTAAATATACCTCGGCGTCTTCGGCATGACCTTTTTATAGCTCTCTAGCTCCTTCTCTCTCTCTCTCTCTCTCTCTCTCTCTCTCTCTCTCTCTCTCTCTCTCTCTCTCTCTCTCTCTCTCTCTCTCTCTCTCTCTCTCTCTCTCTCTCTCCTCTCTCTCTCTCTCTCCTCTCTACTCTCTCTCTCTCTCTTTCTGTTTTTGGCAGCATTCTGCGATTTCAAAGCTTTTCATTCACTCCATTTAATCCCACATTTACTTATTCCCCATATCCATCCAGGGCCGGATCAAAGAAAGGGAAAAACAAGACCTGACATTCTCCAGCAAGTTGATCACAGTGAACCTAAAATTATTGACAAGGACTCTTCGGGAAAAGAGGGTAGGCGATTTCACAAAATGGATAAAGATGGACAACGTATGGGACAGAATGAAAACGCACACTCATGCAGGGCGAATGAAACGGAAGATTGTGAGTGTATTTTGCTCTATTTCCATTCAATTCAATTTCCAATCACAAGATTGTTTAATAATTTTTCCAGTATATAGTTGAAAATGAGAACGAAATAATTATGTGTCCCGATCTGATGCAGAATGTAAAAGCTTTCTCAATATATAACACAATAAATTTTAATAGAAAATTAAATAAGTTAATAGTTAATTAAAATGCGCAATAATTAAAGGTACATACGTAAGATAGCATGTAAAATGAAAATATATTTACAAAGCGACTCAAGGCACAGGAGGGTATTTATATAAGGCAAGTCTGAGAGGTATGTTGTACTGGGGATGGGAAGTGGTTGGATGGGTATGCTGGATTGGGTCAGTGAGTGGAGATGATAATCAACCTTATGGATTGGAGCGTGTAACAGTACTTCAGGAAGTAACATACTTCATAACAGAATTATGAGTGGAAATCGCCCATTTGGCAGTTTTGGACATAATCGACAATTGTCCGGTGTCATTGATTCCAATCAGAAAATACACACAACAATATGTTTACCGACGGAACCCTTTTAGGACAGATGCCAAAGTATAACAAAGGCGATAAGAACTTTGCTATACCCATAAAAAAACATAGTCTATTACTATAATATGCTGGTCTGAAACCGGTCTGGAAAATTTACAAAAAGAAACGGAACTGAAATCACAAATTTTAGAAAATACTATACACATTTCTACTCACATAGATTAGCCCTAGCTCGGACAGAAAGAGGAAAAGGGACAACAGTCATTCAATAAGTTACAAAAATTTAGAGATACATTCTCAGGATATATTTCCATTAATGGATGCATTGTTTGTCACTCCACTAAGGCGTATACAATTCTGGCAAACAAAGGCAATGATACCAAATAAAAACAAAGTGTATGTAAACTTCTTGCACACTAGAAATGTGATGAAAGGAATAAAAGCTTAAATAAATCGTTATTTCTACTATTATACTAAACATTAACAGTGATCCTAACGGACATGACGGGGAAGGTTTTCTAGCATTAAATGTCAGGAAACGTGAAAACCTGAGTTTAAATGTATTTTTCTGAAGTGTATGAAAACTTCTGAAGTCAACTGTATATCTATCTACAGACACACACACACACACACACACATTTATCGATTATGCCCTCCTGTGATAGCGCACTTTCTAAGGCAACTAGAAAATTTAGAAGAAGGAAAAGAGAATACATATGAGGGCAGACTAGATAACAATATAAACATAATGTCCGTGAAGTTAGAGATCAGCAGTGAGTGACATTGCTATTACAAATGAGAACGTGCTGGGCAAATTCAAAAGTGGATAATCACCAAGGGAAAATGGACTATATCTCAGAGTCCTGAGAGAGTTTTCTGAAGAGCTAACCGATGCTTTGATCATGATCCGTCAAGAATCGCTTGATTCTGTCATGCTGCCAGAAGATAGAAAAATTGCAAACGTAACTCTACTCGTTAATAGGAAGGAAAGGGGAGATTGCGTCTGTCTGTGAATGGAGTAACAGCAGTTTATGTGCTGCTCCGAGTTTTGTTCCTTTCCCTCAGTGTAAACTTGGAATTTAAAAATTTTAGTTGCTGATTCTTGCAAGGAAACAATAAGTCTTTGAGCAGTGGGAAGAAATTGTCTGAACCTAGTGATAAAGGCAACGGAAAAGGAATGATGCAAAAGGAAAGATCTGTTGATATGCCATCGTGGACTGAAGATATGGCTCCGATACTGAATTCAATTAAAGACTAACTGGAAAAGAACATTAACGAAATTATGTCATATCTGGGAAAACTTAAGATCTGGACACTCAAGTCTTTACACATGAAGAGGAATTGAAGATAACTAAGCAAAAATTACTTGAAACTAAAATCTGTTTGGAAAGATATTGAAATAAGAATATAGACCTGGAAACTAGGTCTCTCCGAAGGAATATACGAATTTTTGGTCTACTGGAGCCGGAAATGGAGATGTAACTGTTTAATTTGGTAAGCTTTTTCAAAACTTATTTCCTACTATATTATCACAACCGCCTACTATAGAAAGAGCACACAGATCGTTTACTTCGAGATATCAAGATACAAATAAACCACGATCTGTTTTGGCTTCTTTTCCTCATTTTAAGATGAAAGATCAAGTAATGCGACAGGCAAGAAAGTAGACAGTCTTCAGATTTGAGAAATCTGAGCTCCGTTTTCATGAAGATCATCCGAAGGACTTAATGGAATAAAAAAAAACAGAATTTGCTCTGGTAATGAAACAGGCAAATGTAAAGAAATTGTTTCCTTCCTTGCGTTACCCAATAAGAATTAAAGCTTTTCCTCCTGATTCTCCTCCTCCTACATTTTTTTTATCCTAAGTTGGCGTTTGTTCAAACAAAACCTGCTGCAACCGCTGATTGAACTCTTTGGAAGATTGCATGGATATCTGCACTAGTATTTCGGAAATGATTTATGAAGGCTGTTTTATGAATATTTATTTCATTGAGATATTATTCAATTATATTGAGAGACTATTAAAAGAAGATTAGGGGGACTTGATCATTATTGTAGATCATTGGGTGTTTTTGGAAATAAGATTCATGGTTCAAGAATGACTCTTTAAATTGTCATTCGAACATTCGTCTGAGAGAAATAAGATGAAAGGACTGATTCCTACCTTGAACCTAATATCTCGTTGGATGTGTTATTGTTGTTTCTTTCTTAATTAACTAGCTGGTAGTTTTTCAAGCTAATGGGGCTATTTCCTTCATATATCCTTCATAAATCCTTCATACATGTGCGTGATTGTTTCTACATACACACACACACACACACACACACACACACACACACACACACACACACACATATATATAGCTTCTTTTTAAAATTGTTTTGAGCTGCTACTAAATACTATGCCTGGTTTCTCTAGGTTATAAATTTAGATATTAATAACTGCTTGTTCTTTTTATTCTTTGTTCAAAATATTAGTAAGTTTTCTGTAATTGAATATGATAGCGCCTATATCATAATTTACAGCTTTTTTAGGGTATCTAATGTTAAATTTATTATGGAGCAGGTTTTTCTTTTTAAGAGAGAATATTTTTTTTTCTGTTTGCTCTTAATTAAAAAAAAAATAAAAATTAACATGATGTAGTTTGTTGATACTGCAATGTAAACACTGTCCTTAGTTGAGACTTTGTTGTTTCTCTTGCAATTTTAGTGGATTTCACCATTTTTTAAAACTGTGGGAGGGGCAGAGAACCCGTTTTATACTTTTGTCATGGACCAACAGAGCAGTCCTTGGATTCGTATTCTATCATATGATGCCAGCTATTTTCTGAACTTTGGAGAGGGATGGGGTCAGAGTTAGTGTTGTTTCTTTCTTCCCCATTGGGTGGTTGCTGAACATACGTGTTTTCTATGTGGTTGTTTTCCCCATCGCTGCCATTTTTGATCTTCCCGTATTGGTACGTGCTCTGCGCATGTGTAAATTAATATAAAAATGTTAGTGTGGTATTTAAACGGATTTATGCAATAAGTTGGATTGTACGCCGTTGGAATCATCTTTTCAAACGAAAAACAACCTTTAAAATCATTAATCGATTCCAGCCTGATGCGCGAGAGACGCGTATCAGAGCGGGAGTTCAAGACAGATTTTTTGGATCTTGGAATGTTTTGCAATTTCACTCCACTTCTCAAAAGTACAGCTAAAGTGGTATCTATTTTTATTAAATCCAATATTTTATTCCGTGAATAGGTTATTAAGTCAGATTTTAATGGTAGATGTTTAATTGTTATAGGAGTAATTTGTATTAGAAAAGTTGCTTTGGTCAATTCGTATGGTCCTAACTTCGATGATCCTTCTTTTTTTATGTATTTGCTTTATTGCCTGATTTAAATGTATATATGTTGATACTGGGCGGGAATCCCTTGATTGACAAGAGCTCAACCAAGCAGCGACTTCCAAATCGCTCTGGCTCATGTATTAATTATTTTTGAAACAATTTTGTATTGATTGAATTATGGAGATATTTAAACCCTGATGACAGAGAATATTCTTTTCTTTCACATGTTTATGGAAAGATATTCGAGGATTGATTAAGAATTGTGAATATGACGCTATTGCTGTGTCTGATCATGTGCCTTTCAGTTTGTCTTTCGAATACAAAGATGTCATCCTTGTCCGTCCACATCGGCTCATATCTCAGACAGTATTGCAGAATTCGGACCTTGTTAGCTTTATTGAAACCCAGATAAAAGATTGTGTTTTGTTTTTTTTTTCTTTTTAATGATACAGGGGTTATGTCTAAATTAATTATCTGGGATACATTTTAAAAATTTTTACGTGGTCAGATCATTTCTTTTTTTTACTAATTTGTTTTTTATTGAAGTTCATCATCAAACAAAAATGTCCATAGCATGTATTTCAGACATTGTACATATATATCATATAATCAAATATATCACAAATCTTCACAAAGTATTTATCTGTAGTATACACTTATAGAAAAGAGTGGAAAGAAAAAAAAAACAAGCAAAAAGAAAGAACTATGTACAAGTAGGAAGTGATCTTTTCTTTTTACAACATATTCATTGATTTGTGAGAATAAACTCAGGCCTATGAGGCATTATGTAGTTAAATTTTTTTCCCAGTATGAATCAAATTGTTCCAGCTTATGACTAACAGATGCTGTTTTCTTCTCTATTTTGTAAATGTCCTTTGTAATTTCCATCCAGGTATTTAAAGTTGGGCTCCCCTCTGATAACCATTTCCTACTGAGTCTTTTTTACTAGCCACCAACAGAATATACATATCCCTTTTCTTTTTTTTATTAGTTTTTTATACATTTTACAAATTAAAAAAAAACCCAAATCAAAATGAGGTACGTTAATTCAGTGCAAAATTAAGCATACAATGACAATATGATACAAATAAAGAGAATTTAAAAAAAACACCTAAATTGAAGACAAGTAAACTTAGTATCCTCCCCAAGCCCCACAACAGAAAAAAAAAAATCTCCAGACCAACCACAACACAATATAGAGAATATAAATTAGGACAATCAAACTCCCAGACTGTGAATACACTTAGAAACAGAGGATAATAATGCCTACTACCAGAAAAAATAAAGGGAGCTGAAAGCAAGGGTCCGAAAAGAAAAAAACCCTAGTCGAGATTAAGGTTATGAAAGTACTCAATAAAAGTTCCCCAGACCTTATGGAACTTTAGATCCGAATTAAGAACTGAATAATGATTTTTTTTCGAGGTCCAAGCAGGCCATAATGTCGTTAAGCCATTGAGCATGAGTGGGCGGGGCAACATCTCTCCATCTAAGGAGGATCAAGCGTCTAGCCAGGAGAGAGGCAAAGGATATTATTCGGCATTTGGTCTGACTCAGACGTAAATCTGTCTCGCCCCAGAAACCGAACAAAGCAATTAAGGGATTTGTTTCTGGGTGCTGATTCAGAATATACGATAACGTAGTGAAGACATCTTTCCAAAATTTCTCCAAGCTAGGACAGAATCAGTACATATGAATGAGAGAGGCCTCGCCCCTATTGCATTTATCACAAAGCGGACTAATGTTAGGATAATATCGAGATAGTTTAGATTTAGACATATGAGCTCAATGAATAATCTTAAACTGTAAAAGGCAATGGCGAGCACAAAGAGAGGTTGAGTTAACCAATTTAAGAAACGAGTCCCAAATCTCATCAGATAAGGAGGTATTTAAATCCTGCTCCCATGCCATTGTAATTTTATCCACAGGGGTCCGTCGTAAGGCTGCTAATATATCTCGAATAATTGATATTAAACCTTTACCTAGTGTATTAATGGGAATAAATAAGTCCATAGCATTTTTCGCAGGCATTTCAGGAAAGTTAGGAATTAGAGGAGCAATAAAGTGTCTAATTTGGAGATATCTGAAAAAATGAGCATTGGGCAGATTGAACTTAACAGAGAGCTGCTGAAAAGAAGCGAAGCGATTATCAATGAAAAGTTCTTCAGAATGTCTAATGTCCTTCCTATACCAAACATGGAATGCTGAATCGTGCGTAGTAGGTAAAAAAAGGTGATTATGTACGACAGGGCTGGAAACAGAAAAATCATGGAAACCATAGCATTTCCTAATCTGAGCCCATATACGCAAAGTGGGTCTAACAAGAGGATTAGCTATTAATCTGGACTGACTACTAAGGAGTGCAGAGCCAAGAAGTGCAGAGATAGATAATTCTTTCGTGGAGCTCAACTCCATTGCCACCCAATTAATGCACTCGGGTTGGCCATGGAAGAAATACCAAAAGGTAGCACAACGTATATTAGCTGCCTAATAATATAAACGAAAGTTAGGTAAAGCCATGACAAACTCTTTTTTAGACATTTGGAGATGGATCTTATTAATTCTAGAGCGTTTATTCATCCACAGATATGACAAAATAATAGAGTCTAAGGAATCGAAAAAAGATTTAGGAATAAAAATTGGGATGGATTGAAAAAAGTATAACAATTTGGGGAGAACATACATTTTAACAACATTACTACGACCTACCAAAGACATAGATGGAGGTGACCATTGTATCAGACTCTGTTTTATAGTATATGAAAGATTGGCAACGTTTTCACGAAAGTGATCTTTAAACTTCCTTGTGACTGTAATTCCAAGATAAGTAAATTGATTATGGACTACTTTAAAAGGGAGATCACGAAATGTTAATTCTTCTGCTTCTTTATTAATGGGGAAAAGTTCACTCTTATGTAAATTAAGTTTATAGCCAGAGATCTGGCTAAACTGGTCAAAAACTGAAAACTTTGGAGGTAAGGATGTAGACGGATTTGAGAGAAAGAGTATTAAGTCATCAGCATAAAGAGAAACTTTATGCTCAACACCCCCTCTCCAAATCCCGGTCAATTCAGGACAATTTCGAAATGCTATCGCCAAAGGTTCTACAGCCAAATCAAAGAGAAATGGACTTAAGGGGCATCCCTGACGGGTGCCACGCTTGAGATAAAATGCCTGGAATTTCTGAAAATTAGTTAAAACAGTAGCAGTAGGACGCAGGTACAGCAATTTGATCCAAGAGATGAAACTTTGACCGAGGTCAAATTTTACTAAGACTGCAAAAAGGTAGTTCCACTCTATACGATCAAATGCTTTTTCCTCATCGAGGGAAATAACAGATACATAATCCCAGTTGGAGGTGAGTATAAGATATTAAATAAACGCCGAATGTTAAAAAAAGTGAGACGTTTTTTTTTTCATAAAACCTGATTGGTCATCAGAGATAATGGAGGGATTACGGTTTCTAATCTAGAAACCAAAACTATAGCTAAGATATTTACATCAACATTGAGCAAAAAAATCGGCCTATACGAGGAACACTCTGTTGGGCCTTTACCATTTTTTAATAGAAGAATAATAGATGCCTCTTTGAAAGAGGGTGGCAATTTGCCGTAATTAAACGAGCCAGATAATACTGAAAGTAACTGAGGAGAAAGAAGTGAAGAGAATGATTTATAAAATTCTACAGGGAACCCATCAGTTCCAGGAGATTTCCCTGAGGACAGTGCAGAAATTGCAAAAGATATTTCTTCTGATAATATAGGCGCATTAAGTTTGGCTTTAAAATCAGATGAAATTGAAGGAATATTCAGATTCTTTAAAAATTGATCAACAGTGATATTGTCATTCAAAGATTCAGAGGCATAAAGCCGAGAATAATAATTTTTAAATCCGTTATTAATTTCGAAATGATCCGATGTAAAGTCTCCGTTCTCGATCCGGATCTTTGTAATATGCTGTTTGGCTTTGGAACGCCTCAGCTGATTGGCTAGAAATTTACTAGACTTATCCCCATGAATGTAAAAGCGACTCTTGCTTTCGAGAAGTTGGCGTTCGACAGGTTGAGTAGACAGAAGGTTAAATTTAGTTTCGAGTTCAACACGCTTCTTGTATAGTTCAGGGTTCTTAGTTTGAGCATACAGTTGATCCAATTCTTTATTCTGATTAATGAGGTCTAATCGATCTGCACAGGATCTTCTGTTGAGATTTGCTGTGTAAGAGATTATTTGAACCCTCGGATATGCTATCATGGCATCGCAGACAATCTGGGATGACACTTCAGGTGATGTATTCGTGTTAAAATAAAAGTTTATCTGATCCTTAATAAATTTAAAAAAAAATCATCATCCGATAATAAAGTTGAATCAAACCACCAGTGTTTATTCCTCTGAGGGAGACCAGGAAAGTTCAGAGAGAGAGTAATTGGGGCATGGTCAGAAATCAGTATACTCTGATAATCAAAAGATTAGGCAAATGGAATAATTTGGTTATCGAGTAAGAAATAGTCAATTCCAGTGAAGGTATGGTGAACATGTGGAAAAAAAGAATAATCTCTCTCAGTAGGATGAAAGAAACGCCATATATCAGAGATACCAAAATTAGTGAGAAGCAATTGGATAGCTAAGGCAGATTTAATAGATGATCTGGTAACAGAGGACGATCTATCCAGATTAGGATCTAACCAACAGTTGAAGTCACCACCCAGTATAAGACAGTATGAGTTTAAGGCTGGTAGTGAGGAAGAAAAACGTTCAAAAAAGTTAACATCATCAAAGTTGGGGTCATACTGGTATGCTAGTACAACTTTAGTGTTATATAGTTTACCAGAAACAATAATAAAACGGCCATTTGTAACAGATAATTTATTAAGGAGTTCAAACGGAATATTTGAGTTAATAAGAATGGAGACTACCCTAGCTTTAGCGGGCAAAGGATGAATGAGAATGCTGACCCGTCCACTTTGACAGAAGCCGGGTGTTATCAAAACAACGAATGTGAGTTTCTTGAAGGAAAGCAATGTCAGTTTTCAGATGTTTAATATGTGATAATACCTTGCTCCTTTTAACAGGGTGATTCAATCCCTTTACATTCCAGCTCACGAATTTAAGCGCACTAGCCATTATCAACTACTAATGCATTAAAGGCAGCAGGCATATGAAATGTCAAGCAATACAATAGCAGTCTTGGAGCAGAAATGTAAACATAGATTCGTAAAATCAAAACATAACCATGTTCTGAGCAATAAAGAAAAACAATAAATACTGTGAGCGATTTTGGAACTGGAAAACCCACCCCATCCACACAACCCAAAACTAGACGGCTACCAAAAAAAGCAGCTAGCTCTACCAAAAAAATTAACCCAAATATAACTACCAGATCTGTGTCATTAACAGCAGATCCGTATAAATACTATAGCAAATAGTAACTAGTTTATGCTCTAGAAAACATAACTACAAATTGGAACATCTTCTGCAGAAATATAAAACTTAATACAGAGAAAATCGGAAGAAAACGAAAACTAACCTACCCGCGAAAAATTATGGAAGAATAAAGTAAGAGAAAGGGGAAGAAAAAAGGGAGGAAGGGGAAAATTGTAGATTCGAGAAGAGTACTTATCAACCATTTACAGAGAGGAAAAATAATCAAAGATTTAAAAAAACGTGAAAATTAATTAAAAAAATAAAAAATAATCAGCTGTTAAACTGTGAACCAACAAACAGGGAGGCCTTCAATAAAGACTTCAAACCTTCAAAACAAGTTAGAGTCAAATGTAGAACTCTATAGATAAAGTTATACAAGAATAAAATAGATTACACAAGTACTATTTAAACGTCCATAAGGAAACATTAAGCACCGAATGTTTATTTTAAAAAGACACAACAAATCCAGGGACAGATTGTCAACAGCCTTTAGAGTTTCAATAAATAATGTCTGAGTGATTCAAGTAAAGGCTGAGTCAAGAAAAAGTAATTTTACTACGAGAAGTACTTATCCAACATTTTAGGACGACCGATCGGGTTCCGAAGATGGCTGGATAGCCGGAAGAATTGCAACAAATGCCTCAGCCTCCTTCACTGACTTAAACCACTTATATTTTCCAGTATTAAGCGTGATTCGTAAATCGGCAGGATTGCAAAGAGAGGGTTTAAAACCACGATCAAAAAGCACTTTCATTACGCCTTTAAACTCAGCGCGCATCTTTAAGATCTGGGGTGCAAAATCTTCCACAAAGCGAATGATTGTATTTTGGAAAGTAAAAGTACCTCTGCGACGTGCCTCCTTAATCAGACGGTGTTTTGCCTGGTATTGATGAAAGCAAAAAATTACCGGTCGCGGGCAGGAGCCCAGGATTCCGGGGGGAACGTAGACCCTGTGTGCCATTTCGAGCTCAGGCGGGTTCGGAAGCAAATCTTTCCCGGATATCTCACAGAGAAACACGGCGAAAAACTTCACGGTTGATTCCTATTCGGTGGCCTCTCACAACCCAAGAATTCCAAGGTTACAACGTCTGCTGCGATTTCAGAGATCCACCATTTTGGAAAGGAGTTTGTTATAATTTCCCTCTAGGCTAGAACAGAGAGACTCCAAGTATCGAACACGACTTTCTAAATCTTCAGAAGTCGAATCGATGCGAGATAAGTGTTCAGAATGTTCGGCCACTCTATCGTTGATCCGATCCAGTTTGGCTTCCAGCTGTTTGCAAGCGGATCTAAATTCCTTTAAAATATCGTCTCGGTGTTGTTCCAGCACAGCGAAGGTCTCAGCCGACAGAGCCGGAACTTCCTTTCTCCCGGATTTAGAACTCTTGTTAGACATTGTAAGGTAGATGTGTTCACAGGCAAGTAAAAGAAACCAAATAACGTTCCTAACTAAGGTTTAAAAAATGGAGACATTTAGTGCAAAGATAGCAAAAATAACGGAAAAAAAGTTCGGAGCAGCTAAGCAATCGCCATCTTACCGGAAGTCCCCATATTCCTTTTCAACCATTGTTGAGGTATATATCCGAAATATATGGCTTTACTGTCTAAGAGTATTTCACATTTAAAGATGTCTTTTAGGGCATTGTGTATCCCTCTCCAATAGTTTTTGATAAGCGGGCAGTCCCAAAAAAATATGATAATGATTTGCATTTTGGTTTCCACAATTTCTCTAGCAAACAAGGAAGTTGCTATTATAATGGGATTTCTGAGAGGGTGTAATAAAATATCTTACTATTTTTTTCCATTCGAACTCCCTCCTTTTCTGAGAACTGGTAAACTTCCATTGATACCTCCATATTGTTGTCCATTCTTCCTCAGATATAATTATCCCTCCTTCCTTCTCCCATTTTGTTTTAATGTATGAAGTCGATTGTGTTTAAGATTTGATAGCCCCTTATACATGCTTGAAATTATTCGACTACCATTATCTGAATTATACGCTTTTCTAAATAGCTCGATCAAGCATGTACTTGCCTCGGCTACATTTTTAAGCGTCTTATTAACATATTGCCCTATCTGTAAATACCGATAAAAATCTTGTTTTTCTATTAAGTGTTTCTCTTTAAGAATTTCAAAACTGAACAGTGTTACTTCTTTCATTATGTTGCAAAGAACTGTTATTCATTTAGCGGTCCAGTCCTTAAATCTAGCATCCAATTTATTTGGCGTAAAATCCGAGTCATATATACACCGTTTAAGAATTGCAATATCTCCCTCTAGATTATATACCTTTATAGTATGTTTCCATATTTTAAGAGTCAATTTCACCCATGGGTTATCAATAGTATTTATGTAACTTTGCAGACTGTTATCAGCCAAAATTGCTTGTATGGGGATGGAAACACTACTCAATGTTTCTCCATTGAGCGTCATACGATGGGTTGCAGCAACATATCAAAGCTCTCAACTGTGCTGCAAAATGATAACCTCTAAGAGAAGGTAGGCCCAATCCCCTGTTTTCCGCTGCTTATTGCAAAGATTTGAGACGAACTCTAGGCCTTTTTCCCTGCCAAATATACCCTGAGAGCATCTTGTTGATTTTAATTGAATTGATTTTAATTAATCTCTATTCGTAGGGTCTGAAAGAGATACAATAGTCTAGGCAGAACATTCGTTTTAATAGACTGAATCCTTAAACTGAGACTGAAAAAAGGAATCAGGTTCCATCTTGCCACAACTTTTTTATATATATGTAAAGGTTGATAATTACATTCTGATAATTTTGCCAAATCTTTTGGCATATTGATGCCCAAATATTTGAAAGACTCTGTGTGCAATGTCCAGGGGTATCGAATTTCAATTTCTCTTGTGGGCTTTAGTAATATGAACGTAATTGGAATTCATCTATCTTGATCTTGTATCCTGATAATTGACCATATTGATCATAGGATTGCAACAATTTAGGTAAAGAGTATGTTCGTTGGCCTCGATAGATCAAAATGTCATCCGCGTAACAAGCCAATTTATGCTCTGTCCCTTTAATAGTAACTCCCCTGATATCTTCATTTTGTCTGATGTATTGAGCTAATGGTTCTAGATACAACGTGAAGAGTAGCGGTGACCATGCACAACAGTGTCTCATGCCCCTTTCGAGGGTAAGACTGTTTGATAAATATCCATTGATTTTAACCGTAGCAGTAGGATTGTAATATAGTGTCTGTATAGTTTTAATAATTGTGTTTTGGAAGACAAATCTATGTAAAACTCTGTTACAAAAATTCCAAATAACCTAATCAAATGCTTTTTCTCAGCGTCCACGCTTATCACTATTGCCTAGATTTTATGTTTTTTGTATAAGATACGTAATGTGAAGTGTCCGTCGTATATTGTCTTGTGTCTGGCGTTGTCGTATAAATCCTGTCTGATCGATACGTATCAGTATGCGTGGAAACTCCTCCACTCGTTTGGCCATGATGGAGGTAAATAATATATAATCTACATTAAGAACGGATCTAAATGACCATCATTCTATGTTATCCTTGTATCATTTCTTTTTCAGCTAGGCTTAAAACACAGACTAAAGTAGAATTAGACAATAGACAGTAGGTGCAGGAGTATTTAAGTGTATTTAAGAAATACTTGGACAGGTATATGGATAAGAGGGGTTTGGAGGGAGATGGCTCAGGTGCAGGTCAGTGGGTTGTTGTGTTGTTGTTGTTGTTGTTGTTCGTCCTTCGGAGTCGAAGACGATCACGAATTCTGTCAGGTGGAGGGTTTGTAACTGTGGGACCGGAGGTGATTGCTGAGGCCAATCCGAGCCCTGAAAACTCACCCACATGTGGGACACATGAGGGTTGGTTCTGCAGTGGAAGCGGAGTTAGTTCGCGCGCGGCGTGTTTCCTCTGAGCCTCTGCGGTGCGTCTGATTTCTGCTGCATACACTCGTTTGGTGGTCCTGCTCCATCAGATTGGGCGATCCAGAGCAAGTGATTCCCAGTTACTGGGATTGATGGTGAGTACTTTGAGGGACAATTTGAAGCAGTCTTTGAAACAACTCTGCTGCCCTCCAACTGAGCGCTTGCCCTGGCTCAGCCCTCAATACAGTAGCTGTTCTGGTAGTCCACAGTCAGACATCTTGACGACATGGACAGCCCATCAGGCTTGGGTTTTCTGTAGGAGGGTGTAGACGCTGTGGGTGCTAGCCCGCTCCAGGGCCTCCGTGTCTGCAACTTTGCCCTGCCGTTGCACGTGGAGAAGTCTGCGGAGGCAGCTCAAATGGAAGTTTTTGAGCTGTACACAATCAGTACCACGTTCCTGCCCTCTCCTCATATCCATTGACCCCGCTATCTATAAGAGCTCAATCTAACCCTCTCCTGAAAGCATCCAGAGAATTGGCCTCCACTGCCTTCTGGGGCAGAGCATTCCACATATCCACCACTCTCTGGGTGAAAAGCTTTTTCCACATCTCTGTTCTAAATAGACTACCCCTTATTCTTTATTTAAGGGGTACATGGTATTGTACATGGCAAAATTAGGATACATGGTATTGGGGGCAGAGAGCTGACATGGATTGAAATTGGCTGGCTGACAGGAAACAAAGCGTAGCGATTAACGGATCCCTTTCGAAATAGCAGGCTGTGACTTGTGGGGTACCGCAAGGCTCGGTGCTGGGACCGCAGCTGTTTACAATATACATTAATGATTTAGATGAAGGGATTAAGGGTAACATTAGCAAATTTGCCGATGGCACAAAGTTGGTTGGCAGTGTGAAATGTCAGGAGGATGTTAAGAGAATGCAGGTTGACTTAGACAGGCTAGGGGAGTGGGCGAAGGCATGGCAGATGCAGTTTAATGTGGATAAATGTGAGGTTATCCACTTTGGTGGCAAATGAAGGCAGATTACTATCTAAATGGAGTCAAGTTAGGAAGTACAACGAGATCTAGGTGTCCCTGTACATATCGATGAAAGCAAGTGAAGAAACCTAACGACATGCTGGCTTTTATAAAAAGAGGAACTTAGTAGAGGAGTAAAGCCGTCCTTCTGCAGCACGGAAGCAGGCCATCTCGGCCCTTCTACTTCGTGCCGAACGCTTACATCCACTTAGTACCACTGACCCGCACCCAGCACATAACCTTTCATTCAATTCCTGTCCACATATCTATCCAATTTTAATATAAATGATAATACCGAACCTGCCTCTACGACTTCTACTGGAAGCTCGTTCCACACAGCTACCACTCTTTGAGTACAGAAATTCCCCCTGGTGTTACCCATAAACTTTTGACCCCTAAATCTCACCTTAAGTCCTCTTGTTTGAATCTCCCCTACTCTAAATGGAAAAAGCCTATGCACGTCAACTCTATATGTCCCCCTCATAATTTTAAATGCCTCTATCAAGTTTCCCCTTAAACCACTACGCTCCAAAGAATAAAGACCTAACTTGTTCAACCTTACCCTATAACTTAGGTGCAGAAACCCAGGTAACATTCTAGTAAATCTTCGCTGTGCTCTCTCTATATCTTGTTGACATCTTTCCTATAATTCAGTGACCAGCACTGTACGCAATACTCTAAATTGTTGTTCATAGACTTCAGTTCAGTATTCAACACAATCATCCCTCAGAAACCGATTGGAAAGCTGAGCCTACTGGGCCTGAACACCTCCCTCTGCAACTGAATACGAGACTTCCTGACTGGGAGACCTCAGTCAGTCCAGATCAGAGGCAGCATTTCCAACACCATCACACTGAGCACGGGGAATCCCCGGGTTGTGTGCTCAGTCGACTGCTGTTAACTCCGCTGACCCATGACTGTGTTGCAGCACACTGCTCGAACCACATTATCAAGTTCTACAATGACACGACCAGCTGCTTTGTGCGTTATTTGCTATTTCTCTGACTCGTTCATTGCTTTTGCAAATACCAGGTTTGCAGCTCGTATTAAGGTGAATTGGCCGATGCAAATGTTAGATCTGTAACACTGCATATTATTAGGGTGTAGGCAGATGACAACGGAGACCAGAAGTAGAACGATATTCATGTGGGGTTGCTGACCATGAAGCGAAATTGGTGGAACACAGACACTGTGGCACCAACGAGAGATGACTATGTCACCGTCACAAACATCCTCAGCAAAGTTAAGTAAGAGACCTAGGTTCTGGGATGAGGAAGCCATTACAATGCTGTCTTGGATGCAAATATTTAAAACAGACACAAAATGAAGTTAAACAAATAAGCTGAGACGATGGTAGATATTTCATAACGTAGAAAATGGGAAATGAAGAGGCAGGTAAGGTGTGAATGTCGATAACCCATTAGTAGGCCAAGATCCGAATTTAGAGATAGAGATCCACGTAGGAAAAATAAATAAATACATACATAAATTCGGGACGGACAAAATGAAAGGGATAACGGTGGTAAGAAACTGTGGGCTTTTTAATAGTATAGACAGCTGCACTAATTCAACCCTCGACGTACTGGCAGCAGCTATGGAGGACTAGCTCCAAATGAAAATAGAAAACACTACACTAACAGAAGACAAACATAGGTTTCGGTGATGCGAGAAGCAATTCAGTTGAAGGGAATGTTGCAGAATGAAAGTACACGCGCAGCTCGGTAATTGTGCTGTTGGGGATAGCCAGTTCAGGCATCTAGTCCGATTGCTCCATTTGAGTGTGACGTTCACTTCATGGGTTGTTTATTGGAGCGGCTAAAGGATGTGCAGTGCAGGCAATAGCAATTGTTGGTTGCTGTGTTGGCTGTGCCATTTAGCTGTTAAGTCTCCCCTTCCACAGGGGCGCGTTAATCTTTTTGGAACAACGTAAGTCTTTCTTCAGCAACATTGAACCCTGATTTCCTCATGGCATATCTATGCAGTGCAATTTCCTCCCGTGCTGAAACACAACGCTGAGTTCATATAGGATTATATTGATGTTACCGTTGAAGCTTTTCGTTGCCTACCAGATTCACAGACCTTCCCTCAAAAGAAGCTAAAGGATATGTTAAGGGTTAAGCATTTGCATGACATGACTTGGATTTGGTATTGCTTTGTCGCGGTGGCCTGCTCGTGAAGCTGCTGTTAGTGCGTCTGTATTTTCTGATGATCCCTAAACTCTTTCAAAATGATCTTCGGCGGTATTGGTTTAGGACTTCTTGTTCCCTCCTATAGGCCCATCATCCAGCTCCATACTGTATTGTAAGAAGGACGGCAGCTGTATAGCATCGGGCTACCACTCCTGGAAAAAAAAACATGAAATTCCTCAGATCTTTCAAAACGGAGGTTTCATGGATATAAGTACAAACTGAATGGCCCAGGGGCGAAAAGACAGAGTCAAACTTTGGGGAAACACACATACATAAGATCGCTGTTGTAAGTCATCAGTGAGATAGAGGATATCCGTGTACTGTCTTGCTGGTGGAGCTCAATAGGAGGTATCAAGTGGGCTGACTGGATGAAAATAGCCGACTGACTGCAGTTTGGGTGTCATCTGACATTGTCTGATGATCAGTGGTACCTCTTCATGAGAAGCAGACGGTCAATTATTGATTGGCCTGTGAAATGCAGACAAAATTGGCTTGCAGGCGGAAGTCAGTGGGTGCATGTGGTACGTTGTGTTAGAGACGTGAAAACTGTTATCTGCGATCCGCTTCAGATATCGTCTTTTCTGAACATCCATAGTTTAATTGCTATATCGGTTGCCTGGTCAGTAAATCTGCGGAAAGACGTACAGCTCATTCAAAAGTGTGACGAATGTAGAATTAATGTGGCAAGGAATGGGGGGGGGGTCTCTAATAGGTATATATATTTTTTTCTACTAAAATTCTCGTACAGTCAGTGGTTAAAAAACATTGGTAATAATATTAGAAAACGTTTAACGAAAAAAAAAAACCTGATGCTTATTTTCAACAGTTGGAGCTCTGAGTTCAGGTGATATGGTGTCAGATTGCACTTGAGCAAGTTGTTTCTGTGACAGCATGTGCACTACTAGCCATGTATTGACAACGACGATGACAAGAATCTCTCTCTTCCTCTATTTCTCTCTCTCTCTCAACACACTCCCTCCATCCCTCATCCAGTGCCCGATTACACCCTGGGGGATCCTCCGAAAGTGTCAGAAGGCAATGGCACAGAAGGCAACAATAACCAACGTAATCAAAGAAAGCAAAGGAAGCGAGAAGCAAGACGTGCCAATCTCCGGCAAGGTGATCAGACTGAATCTGACATTGTTGACAAGAAGTCTTCTGGAAATGAAGGTAGGCGACTCAATAGCATGGATAAAGATCGACAACAAATAGGAGTGGATGAAACGCAGACTCATGCAGGCTGAACGAAACGAACGAAAGCTTTTTTAGATAAACTGTTTTAGTCGATCAAAAATTGCTCAAATTATTAAAATACATCACACAACTCTGCAACAAACAACAGGTCAGCATGCGTCTGCAGACGACCGGCTTTCTGTTCAAAAACATTCGTCTGAGGTGTGGATGTCGGAACTAACTCGTTGCTTCAAACTTATTTTTCTCAGATTTGATATAATTTGCACTATTTTCATTTTAGTGTTCATTGCTAAGTTTGTGTGTATATCAAAACATTGACAGTCACTCCACAAACACTTTAAATATACCTCGGCGTCTTCGGCATGATATTTTTATCTCTCTCTAGTTCTCTCTCTCTCTCTCTCTCTCTCTCTCTCTCTCTCTCTCTCTCTCTCTCTCTCTCTCTCTCTCTCTCTGTGTTTTAGTGTTTTTGGCAGCATTCTGTCAATTAAAAGCTTTTCAGTCACTCCATTTAATCCCACATATACTTATTCCCCATATCCATCCAGGGCCCGAACAAAGGAACGGAAAAACAAGACCTGAGATTCTTGTGCAAGTTGATCGCAGTGAATCTAATATTGTTGACAAGAAATCTTCTGGAAATGAGGGTAGGCGACTTCCCTGGTTCGAAGTGTTATATTTGTTTCTTTCTTAATTAACTAACTGGTAGATTTTCAAACTAAAGTGACTATTTCCTTCATATATGTGTATGTGTTTATACACCCACGCATACACACACACACACACACACACACACACACACAAACAAACACACATATATAGCTCTTTTTTAAAATAGTTTTGAGCAGCTACTAAATACTATGCCTGGTTTCTCTATGTTATATATTTTAGACCTTAATAACTGTCTAATCTCTTTAATCTTTCTTCAAAATATTAGTATGCATTTATGTAATAGAATAATAACTGAATTTACAGCTTTTTTTACGGTATCTAATGTAAGCTTATGTTGGAGCAGGTTTTTCTTTTTAAGAGATAATATTTTTTACTGCTTGCACTTTATTTTTAAAAAAATTTTAAATATAAACATGATGTAGTTTGTTGATGCTGGAATGTAAACAGTCATCTGTTGAGACTTCGTCGTTTCTCTTACAAGGTCAGTGGATCTCAATTTTTTTTAAACTGTGGGCTGGGCAGAGACCCTTTTTTACACTTTTTTTTTTAATCATGGACCGACAGGGCAGTCCTTGGATTCGTATTCTATCATATGTTGCCAGCTTTTTTTCTGTGCTCTGGAGAGGGATGGGGTTAGAGTTCGGGTTGTTTTCTTCCCCCCCCCCATTGGGTGGTTGCTGAGCATGAGTGTTTTCCATGTGGTTGTATTCTTCACCGCTGCAATTTTTGATCATCCCGTATTGGTATGTGCTCTGCGCATGTGTAAAGTAGAGTTAAATCATAGTATGGCATTTAAACGGATTAATGCAATAAGGTGCATTGTACGTAGTTGGAATCATCTTATCAAACGAACGAAAAACAACTTTTAAAATCATTAATCGATTCCAGCCTGATGCGCGAGAGACGCATTTCATGGCGGGAGCTCAAGACAGATTTTTTAGATCTTGGAATGGTTTGCAATCTCACTCCACTTCTCAAAGTGGTACTTATTTTTATTAAATCCAATATTTTGTTCCGTGAAGAGGCTATTAAGTCAGATTTTAATGATAGTTGTTTAATTGTTATAGGAGTAATTTGTAATAGAAAAGTTGCTTTGGTCAATTCGTATAGTCCTAACTTAGAAGATCCTTCTTTTTTATGTATTTTCTTTATTGCCTGATTTAAATGAATATATGTAAATACTGGGCGGGAATTTTAAGTGTTGTTTAAAGCCCTTGTTTGATAAGAGCTCAAACAACCAGCGACTTCCAAATCGCTCTGGCTCACGTATTAATTCTTTTTGACCAATTTTGTATTGATTGAATTATGGAGATATTTACACCCTGATGTGAGATAATATTCTTTTCTTTCACATCTTTATAGAAAATATTCGAGGTTTGATTAACAATTGTGAATGTGACGCTATTGATGTGTCTGATCATGTGCCTTTCAGTTTGTCTTTCGAATTCAAAGATGTCATCCTTGTCCGTCCACATTGGCTCATATCTCAGACAGTATTGCAGAATTCTGACTTCGGTAGCTTTACTGAAACCCATATAAAAGATTGTATTTAATTATTATTTTTATGGATACATGGTTTATGTCTAAATTAATAATATGGGATATATTTAAAACATTTTTACGTGGTCAGATCATTTCTTTTTTTTATTAATTTGTTTTTATTGATGTTCATCATCAAATAAAAATGTCCGTAAGATGTATTTCAGACATTGTACATGTATATCATATAATCAAATATATCACAAATCTCCACAAAGTGTTAATCTGAAGTATAAGCTTATAGAAAAGAGTGGAAAGAAAAAAAAATCAAAAATAATGAACTATGTACAAGTAGGGAGTGATCTTTTTTTTTACAACATATTCATTGATTTCTGAGAAAAAAATCAGGCCTATGAGGCATTATGTAGTTAAACGATTTTTCGCTGTATGAATCAAATTGTTCCAGCTTATGACTAACAGATGCTGTTTTATTTTGTAAATGTCCTTTGTAATTTCCATCCATGTATTTAAATTTGGGATCTCCTCTGATAACCCTTTCCTAGTAAGTGTCTTTTTTACCAGCCACCAACAGAATATTCATATCCCTTTTCAACCGTTCTTGAGGTATATATCAGAAATATATGGCCTTACTGTCTCACATTTAAAGATGTCTTCTAGGGCATTGTGTATCCCTCTCCAATAGTTTTTGAAAACAGGGCAGTCCCAAAAAATATGATAATGATTTGCATTTTGATTTCCACAATTTCTCTAGCAAACAGGGAAGTTACTATCATAATGGGATTTCCGTGAGGGTGCAATAAAATATCTTATCAATATTTTCCATTCGGACCCCCTCCATTTCTGCGAACTGGTACACTTCCATTGATTCCTCCATACTGCTGTACATCCTCAGATAAAATTATCCCTCCTTCCTTCTCTTATTTTGTTTTAATGTATGAAGTTAAATGAGATTTAAGAATTGACCGCCCATTATACATGCTTGAAATGATTCTACTACCATTATCTGAATTATACGCTTTTCTAAATAGCTCTATCAAGCATGTACTTGCCGTGGCTACATTTTTAAGCGTCTTGTTAACATATTGTCCCATCTGTAAATACCGATAAAAATATTGATTTTCTATTAAGTGTTTCTCTTTAAGAATTTCAAAATTGAACAGTGTTCCTTCTTTCATTATGTTGCAAAGAACTGTTATTCATATAGATGTCCAGTCCTTAAATCTAGCATCCAATTTATTTTGTGTAAAATCCCAGTCATATGCACACCGTTTAAAAATTGTAATATCTCCCTTTAGTATATTCCTTTATAGTATGTTTCCATATTTTAAGAGTCTATTTCACCCATGGGTTATCAGTAGTATTTATATACCTTTGCAGATCGTTATCAGACAAAATTGCTTGTATGGGGATGGGAAGAACCCGTTCCTCAATGTTTTTCCATTGAGCGTCATATGATGGGTTGCACCAACATATCACAGCTCTCAACTGTGCGGTAAAATCATTAAGTCTAAGAGAAGGTAGGCCCAATTCCCCCTTTTCCTTTGGTAATTGCAAAGTTTAGAGACGAACCCTAGGCCTTTTACCCTGCGAAATATACCCTGAGAGCATCTTGATGATTTTCATTGAATTGATTTTTATTAATCTCTATTAGTAGGGTCTGAAAGGGATACAATAGTCTAGCTAGCATATTCATTTTAATAGACTGAATCCTTGAACTGAGACTGAAAAAAAGGAATCAGGTTCCATCTTGCCACATCTTCCGTATTGTTTTTATATATAAAGGCTGATAATTACATTGTGATAATTTTACCAAATCTTTTGGCATAATGTTGCCCAAATATGTGAAAGACTCTGTGTGCCATGTCCAGGGGTATCGAATTTCAATTTCTCTTGGTGGGCTATAGTACTATGAAAGCAATTGGATTTCATCTATCTTGATCTTATATCCTGATAATTGACCATATTGATCAAAGTATTGCAACAATTTAGGTAAAGAGTATGTTGGTTGCCCTGGATAGATCAAAATGTCATCCGCGTTACAAGCCACTTTATGCTCTGTCCTTTAATAGCAACTCCCCTGAGATCTTTATTTTGTCTGATATATTGAGCTAATGGTTCCAGTTATAACGCGAAGAGTAGCGGTGACCATGCACAACCCTGTCTCGTGCCCCTTTCGAGGGTAAGACTGTTTGATAAATATCCATTGATTTTAATCGTAGCAGTAGGAATGTAATATAGTGTCTGTATAGTTTTAATAATTGTGTACTGGAAAACAAATCTATGTAAAACCCTGTAACGAAAATTCCAACTAACCTAATCAAATGTATTTTTCAGCGTCCACGCTTATCACTATTGCCTAGATTTTAAGTTTTTGTATAAGATACGTAATGTGAAGTGTCCGTCGTATATTGTCTTGGTCTGGCGTTGTCGTATAAAACCTGTCTGATCGATACGTATCAGTATGGGTGGAAACTCCTCTACTCGTTTGGCCATGACAGATGTAAATAATATATAATCTACATTAAGAATGGATCTAAATGACCAGCATTCTATGTTATCCTTGTACTATTTATTTTTCAGCTCGGCTTTAAATACAGACTAAAGTAGAATTAGCCAATAGACAGTAGGTGTAGGAGTATTTAAGTGTATTTAAGAAATACTTGGACAGGATTATGGATAAGAGGGGTTTGGAGGGATATGGCCCAGGTGCAGGTCAGTGGGTTGTTGTGTTGTTGTTGTTTTTGTTGTTCGTCCTTCGGAGTCGAAGACGACCACGACTTCTGTCAGGTGGAGGGTTTGTAACTGTGGGTCCTGAGGTGATTGCTGAGGCTAATCCGAGCCCTGAAAGCTCACCCACATGTGCGATACACGAGGGTAGGTGCTGCTGTGGAAGCGGAGTTAGTTCGCGCGCGGCCTGCTTCCTCTGAGCCTCTGCGTTGCGTCTGATTTTTGCTCCATACGCTCCTTTGGTGGTCCTGCTCCACCAGGTTGGGCGATCCGGAGCAAGCGATTCCCAGTTACTGGGATTGATGGTGAGGACTGTGAGGGACAATTTGAGGCAGTCTTTGAAACAATTCTTCTGCCCTCCAACTGAGCGCTTGCCCTGGCTCAGCTCTCCATACAGTAGCTGTTTTGGTGGTAGACTGTCAGACATCCTGACGACATGGACAGCCCATCTGGCTTGGGTTTTCTGTAGGAGGGTGTAGACGCTGTGGGTGCTGGCCCGCTCCAGGGCCTCCGTGTCTGGGACTTTGCCCTTCCGTTGTCCGTGGAGAACTCTGCGGAGGCAGCTCAAATGTAAGTGGTTGAGCTGTTCACAATCAGTACCACGTTCCTGCCCCCTCCTCATATCCCTTGACCCCGCTATCTATAAGAGCTCAGTCTAACCCTCTCCTGAAAGCATCCAGAGAATTAGCCTCACCTGCCTTCTGGAGCAGAGCATTCCACATATCCACCACTCTCTGGGTCAAAAAGTTTTTCCAGATCTCTGATCTAAATAGACTACCCCTTAATCTAAAACTGTGGCCTCCAGTACTGGACTCACTCGTCAGCGGGAACATGCTTCCTGCCACCAGCATGTCCAATCTCTTAATAATCCAGTATATTTCAATCAGTTCCCCGCTCATCCTTCTAAATTCCAGTGTATACAAACCCGGTCGCTCCAATCTTTCAATATATGACAGTCCCGCCATTCCGGGAATTAACATTGCGAACCTACTCTGCACTCCCTCAATAGCAAGAATGTCCTTCTTCAAATTTGGAGAGCAAAACTGCACACAATACTCCTGGTGGAGTCTCACCATGGTCCTGTACCGCAGCAGATGGACGTCTTTATTCCTCTACTAAGTTCTTCCTGTTATAAAAGCCAACATGTCGTTAACTTTCTTCACTGCTAGCTGTAACTGTATGCTTGCTTTCATAGACATGTACAAGAACACCTATATCTCGTTGTACTTCCCCTTTTCCAAACTTGACTCCATTTAGATAGTAATCTCCTTCCTGTTGCCACCAAAGTGGATAACCTCACATTTAGCCACCTTCCAATCCGCAGGAACTGATCCTGAATCTATAGAACATTGGAAAATGATTACCAATGCGTCCACGATTTCCAGAGCCACCTCCTTACGTACCCTGGGATGCAGACCATCAGGTTCCGGGGACTTATCATCCTTCAGACCCAACAGTCTATCCAACACCTTTTCCTGCCTAATATACATTTCCTTCAGTTCATCCATTACCCTAGTTCCTTTGGCAACTATTACATCTGGGAGATTGTCTGTGCCTTCGCTAGTGATCCTGCACCTTTTGCATCATTCCCAGAAATACCTGTCATTGTTGCTCCACTGTCTTCCCTGCTGGTGTATTGTTCCATTGAACATTGGCCATCTTCTCCCTCATTGCTCCATGGTTCCCTTTGTTGAACTGTATTACTGACACAACCGATTTTCCCTTCTTCTCAAATTGTAGGTTAAAAAATATCATGTTGTGGTCATTACCTCCTAATGGCTCCTTTAGCTCGCGGTCCCTGATCAAATCCGGTTCATTGCACAACACTATATCTAGAATTGCCTTCTCCCTGGTAGGCTTCAGTGCACGTTGTTCTAAGTATCGATCTCGGAGCCACTCCACAAACTCCGTTTCTTGGGGTCCAGTACCATCCTAACACTCCCATCTACCTGCATATTGAAGTCCCCCATGACAACTGTATCATTACATTTGCAACATGCCAGTTTTAACTCTTCATTCAACTGACACCCTACATCCAGCCTACTTTTTTAGGGCCTGTAGATAGCTCCCATTAGGGTCTTTCTATCCTCAGAATTTCTCAGTTCTATCCATGCTGACTCTATATCCTCTGATTCTGTGCCCCCCCCCCCGCAATGGGCTAAAGATCGTACCTCACCAACAGAGCCACTCTGCCCGTCAGTCTGTCCTATCGATAAGTCGTATATCCTTTAATATTCATTTCCCACGCCCTGCACGCTTGAAGCCATGTCTCTGTTATCCCCACAATATCGTACTTGCCAATTTCCAATTGTGCCTCAAGCTCATCTACTTTAATCCTTATACTTCATGCATTCATATATAATAATTTGAATCCGTTACTCCCCTCACCTTTCATATCAATTTCTACTTCACTTGTCCACACTGTATGATACCCCAGTTGTCCAAGAATGCAAATCATTTCTTTCTGTACCAGTTCCTCTGCCACACGTTCATATCCATTATCTCTCAGTTCCTGCCCTCTCCAGCATGAGGAACTGGAAGAAAACCGGAGATAACCACCCTGGAAGTCCTGCTTTTCAGCGTTCTTCCGAGTTCTCTGAAGACCCGCTACAGAATGTCCTTCCTCTTCTTCCAGATATCATTTATGCCGACATGCACTACCACTTCCGGCTGTTCACTTTCACCCTTGAGGATTCCCTGCAATCGGTACATGATGGTCTGGATCCTAGCATCAGGGAGGCAACACACCATCCTTAAATCTCGCCTGTTGCCGCAGAAACCCCCTTCCGTACCACTTACAATGGAGTCCCCTACTACCACGGCTCTTCCTGATATCCGATTTCTCGGCTCTGCTTCTGCACAATTTACGACTCGCAGACCTGTCCACCTCTCGCTGTCGTTGGCATTGTCTACTCTCCTGACTGCTTCCAGGTGGGTGAACCTGTTTACGAGGTGTACACGCCGCTTGGTCACCTGACCTCGATTGCCCAATCAACTGTTTTCTGCTGAGTCTGGGCAATTTAAAGCTTGATTGCCAATCAACTGCCAATCAATTCTTGATTGCACAATCCAACTGCCAGAACTGCCAGAATCTCTCGAGCAAAAGACTAGCACTTCTCACACCAGGCACTTCCCTCGACCAGGCCGCTTCCGGACAGGCTAATTAGATAAGATTTCGAAACAAATGACAGATGATATTTATGCAATTTCCCCTAATAGTGACTTATTTAAACAAAGGGTGGAACTTCAATCACAATATAATTTATTATTAACTCATGCTATTGAAGGGCACTTACTAAAGCGGAAAAGTCAATTTTATATGTTTGGAGGTATAAATAATAAACGACTTGCATCTCAATTAAAAACGGCCAGAGCCAAAAGGAAATTTTTGAAAATCTGTAGGAAAGATGGAAAGACCCTGGATTGGGAATATGAAGAATTTAATAAGATTTTTCAAGATTTTTATACTGAATTTTATAAAGCTCAAGATCCGTTGATTCTTCTAAAAATGAATGCCTCTTTACAAAAGATTGTTTTTTTCTCAATTTTGTGTTGAGGATCAAAAAACTCTCTGCCCAAATTACTGAACCCGAAATTCAAAAAGCTATTTTTTTTCAATGTAATCCGGTAAGGCCCCTGGACTTGATGGCTACCCTGTAGAATCTTATAAACAATTTGGAAAATTGCTCTTTCAGTATATGTGGGAATTGTTTGACTATTTTGTGTAAGGTGATTTACCCTCTTCTTTTTATGACGCTTCTATTTCTTAAAAAGGATAAACATCCTGCTCATTGTGCCTCATATAGACCTATTTCATTAATGAATTTTGATGCTAAGATCCTGTCAAAGATAATTGCCAATCTGTTGGAAAATATTTTGGGTAGAGTTATTTTTAAATATCAAGCGGGGTTTATAAAGTGTTTTTTTTTTCCTTTTTCAATTTTCGGAGATTATGTAACATTTTATACTCAGCTTCATTTAAAAATACCACAATACCTTGTCTGTTTGGATGCTAAAAAAACGTTCGATTGAGTCGAAATATCTATTTAATGTTTTACAGAAATTTGGGTTTGGTGTTAATTTAAGTAATTGGATTATAATGATATATAAAAACTCTGATTACCAATGCTATTACTAATAACTGTAGATCCCCATTTTCTCTCAACTTTCATGAGGGACAAGACAAGGATTCCATTAAGCCCTTTGCTATTTAACTTAATATTAAAACCCCTTGCTATTGCTCTTCGTGAAGCTAATGATATTCATGGGATTCTTGTGAATGAAACTATTCATAACATTTCCCTTTATGCTGAAGATTTACAGATTTATATATCTAATCCCAAGGAATCTATTCCTGTTTTCCTAAAGTTATTTAATCAAATTGGAGATTTTTCAGGTTATAAAATTAATATTAATAAAAGTGAATTGTTTCCTTTAAATTATCTGTTTCTATATATGATAATATTTGTGTTGGTGTTGTAGATAGTGTAGACGATTGTCGAAGATTGCAGAGAGACTTTGATAGGATGCAGAAGTGGGCTGAGAAGTGGCATATGGATTTCAATCCGGAGAAATGTGAGGTGTTACACTTTGGATGGACAAACGCCAAGGCAGAGTACAAAGTAAATGGCAGGATACTTGGTTGTTGCCCCACAGGTGCATAGGGTAGTTAAGAAAGATTATGGGGTATTACCTTTCTTAAATCGAGGGATAGAGTTTAATAGACGCGATGCAATGATGTAACTCTATAGAATTCTAGTTAGACCATACTTGGAGTACTGTGTCCAGTTCTGGTCGCTTCACTATAGGAAGGATGTGGAAGCATTGGAAAGTGTACAGAGGAGATTTGCCAGGATGCTGCCTGGTTTAGATAGTATGGATTATGAACAGAGATTAAGTGAGCTAGGGCGTTACTCTTTAGAGAGAAGGAGGATGATAGAGGTGTATAAGTTATTAAGAGGAACAGATAGAGTGGACAGCCAGCGCCTCTTCAACAGGGCACCACTGCTCAGTACAAGAGGACATGGCTTTAAGGTAAGGGGAGGGAAGTTCAAGGGCGGTATTAGAGGGAGGTTTTTCACTCAGAGAGTTGTTGATGCGTGGAATGCACTGCCTGAGTCAGTGCTGAAGGCAGATACTCTAGTGAAATTTAACAGTCTACTAGACATGGATATGGAGAATTTTAGGTGGGGTTTTTTTGGGAGGCAGGGTTTGAGGGTCAGCACAACATCGTAGGCCGAAGTCCCTGTACCCGCTGTACTATTCTATGTTCTATGTTCTATAATACTTCTATCAAAGTTACGGATTCCTTTAGGTATCCAGGCGTTTTAATCACTAAAAAATGTATACGTATCTTTGTAGGGCTAAATTTATTTCCTTGGCAGATTCTATGAAATATTTATTTAGTAGATGGAACCCACTTACGTTTTCACTTGCTTGCCGCATCCATATAGTCAAAATGATGATTTTACCATAATTTTTATATTTATTTCAGAATATCCGTGTTTTTTGACGAGTAAGTTATTTGATTAAATTGGTTCTATTATCTCATCTTTTATATGGAATGATAAAAGACCAGGAATTAGTAAATTTCGTTACAAAAATTGAAAAAGTTTTGAGTTCTTACTTTGCCTAATTTAAGACTGTATTACTGGGCTGTTAATGTGCGATATATGTTCTTTTGGTTACAGTGGGTTGATAAGAACGAGCGGCCAATTTGGGTAGATTTGGAATTGAAAGCTTTGAAACAGTTTTATTTAACCTCGTTATTGGGAGCTGCTCTACCTATTCAATTAGCTACAGTTGCTAATTTGCATATATAACCTGTGATTAAGTATTATTTACAAATCTGGCTCCAGTTCAGTAATTTTTTAATCGTAAAAAAATTACATTTCGTAGTTTAATTTTTCGAAATTATTTTTAAGCCTTCTTTGAGTGATCCCTATTTTGTATTTTGGAAAAATAAAAGTATTAATTATTTTTGGATCTATTTAAAGAAGATAGACTGATGCCTTTTAAACAAATAGTTGATAAATATTCTCTTTCATGCTCAGACTTATTAACAATGCCTTCAAGTTAGACATTTCTTACAAAAAATATTTATGTAATTATTCTTACATATTGGATCCCGTCCTGCTGGATACTATTACGGTTATGAACCGTTTGATGAAAGGTTCCATTGGAAGAATTAATAATTTATTATTACAATGGGATTAGTGCCCTTTATTTAAGATTGAACAAGTTTAGGAAAACGAACTTAATCTGTCTTTTTGCCGCAAGACTGGATGCGGATTTCGAAGCTGGTTAACTCTTCTTCGATTTGTGGTAGTCATTCACTGATTCAGTTGACAAATGTACATCGTTACTACTTTACGAAGGAGAGATTGTCTGAAATCTTTTCTATGTTGATAGGTATTGTGATAGATGTAAAACTTAGACAGCAACAGTGACACACATGTTTTGTTCTAGTTCTATACCGAAAAATTTTGGAAGTCAGTTTTTTCTGCAATTTCTAAAGAAATTAAGATTAATTTACAACCTAACACATTAACTGTGCTCTTTGGAATAGTTCCTCAAAATATCTGCTGTATTTCTGTGTCCGTCCAACATGTTATTGCGTTTGTTACATTGATAGCTAGGAGGGCCATTCTGTTGACGTGGAAGGACACTTCGGCTCCCATTCTGTCACAATAGTTTTCTCAGATGATGTTATGTTTTTGTTAGGAGAAAATTAGAAGTCGAAGCTTTGAACCTATGTTTGATTTTGAGAAAGGTTGTGGTTCATTTGCTCGCTACTACCATTTGAGTTAATTGGTAGATTTCCTCGACGATCTAATTGTAAATTTTGGTAGAAGTTTTTGCTAGCGGTTTGATGTTTATCTTTAGAAGCTTTTTTCATGACACATGGCTACAGGGTTGAACACTTAATGTTGTTTTTTTTCTCTCTCACTTTGCTTTAGTAGTTGTTTTTTTTTCTTCTGTGTCACCATATTTTTCAACTTTTAAAACATGTTTTTCCCCTTTGAGATATTGTAAGTGTTACCTATCTCGATGTACTCTTGTTATTTTGGATGATGATGATGATGATGATGATGATGATGATGATAATGACGATGATGATGATGATGATAATAATAATAATAATAATAATAATAATAATAATAATAATAATAATAATAATAATAATAATAATAATAATAATAATAATAATAATAATAATAATAATAATAATAATAATAATAATAATAATAATAATAATAATAGAAAAGAAGGGAGGAACGCAAAATAAAGTAGATTTTCGCCTATTTAGCTAATCTCAGTGGTTTGAAAAAGTGTCGGAGTCTATTAAAAAGGATACCGTTCCAAGGGTTTTGGAGAAAAAAGATAAAATATGTCAAAGCCAGCATGGATTCTGTTAGGGGAAATCTTGCCTGACAAACCTGTTAGAGTTCTTCGAGGATGTAACGGGCAGTTTAGACAAAGGACAGGCACTGGATGCAATTTACTTGGATTTTCTGAAGATGTTTGATTAGGTGCCACTCATGAGGCTGTTTAAACAACATAAACTCTTAAGGCATTACATGATAGACACTTGCAAGTATTGCGTAATGGCTGAAAGGCAAGAGAGAATACTTGATTGACTGGCGGTGATACAGTTCCTCAAGAGTCCCTATCGGGAACGCTACATATCACATTGCTTGTCGATGATTTAGACAATAAAATCGGTGGCTTAGAGGCAATCTTTGCCGATGATAGGAACATAGCTGGAGGGGTAGGTAGTGTTGTGGAAACAAAGTGATTGTTGCAGGGCTTACACAAATTGGAAGAATGGGCAAAAGCGTTGCAGACAAAATATAGCTTTGTGAAATGAATGGTAATGCACATTGTTAAAAAAAACAGCACAATAATGCGGAATATTACCTAAATGAACAGTGGGTTCAAACATCAGAGGAGCAGAAGCAGTTAGGTGTCATCGAGCAAGACTCCCAGAAGGCTAATTCGCAGGTTGAATCTGTGGTAAAGTGTCACGTTTTGATTTATTTCAAGGGGATTAGAATATAAAACCAAGAACATAATGTTGACCCTGTTAAGACACCGGTCAGGCCGCACTTAAGAGTATTTTCAAAAGATTGGGCCCGGTATCTGAGAAAGGATGTGTTGTCGTTCGTGTATATTAGTATTTCAATATGTTGTAATAATAACACGTTTTATTTCTCGTTTTTGCTTTGCAATTGACAGACATAGCAACAATGGGAAAATGGACATTGTTTGTTTCCCACGTGATTGTATTCTTAGTAGGGCTGGCTATTGGATATTGTATGTTACGCCTATCAAAGAAACAGCCGAATCAGGAAACCGAAGACGTTGACCCTACGATCATTGTTAAAAATACAGAAGATACTGAAAGGCATAGTAAGTATGAACCCGCAAGTAGAAAGAGAACCTAAGAACTGCAGGTAGACACTGTTTCGCTATCTGCTGAATAATTGTTTCGGACAGATACAATTTCGTTTTAAAACCTCTCTTGCTACATTTAATGCATTTATATTTGACTTAGGTGGGTAAGATTATATAAGGCATCGATACGTTAAATAGACTAGTTTGTTTTCTATATGATTATCAAAAACAAGCGAAGACAAATCTAAGAAAATTATGTGAGAAAGAAAGATGGAGAGAGACAGATACAAGAAAGATTTGCCGGAAAGGTGGAGGACTTAAGTGAAATCGCTGAGATTAAGAGCCACAGGCACGAAGTACTTAACGCATCGGAGGAAACAGTCTCAATTTTGGCAAGTGAGATTAGCGAAATAGAACTGAACAGATTTCAGCATTAGGGTAATGTCTCGCAATATTTTTAATTTAGTATCGGTACCATTTGACACGTTGCTCACGTATCAAGTCGTCCCTCCCCATTGATCCTCGCTCTGGCACTTAAACCTTTAAACTTGAGAGCTGCTCTATCTGTCACTAAATCTCTTCCCCTCCACCCTTCAAAGCCCCAAAAGTTCCGTCCTTAAGAGGTGAACCCGTCAGCACCACTTCTAACTGGGTGAAACATGATGCAGACTTCGGGCCAACTATGTCGATCACTTTCAATTTGTACCCCACAAACACAGGATCTTCCGATGGATATCCAAACTAATTCGACTTCCTTTGCCAACATGGCATGCCACGATCAGGTCAAACACAGCTTAAAGACTCAACACTTCTTACGCCGTCTTGCTTGTCTTCAAACTGATAGAATGGACATCGAATTCTCCAACCTCTGGTAATTCCTACTGCCATCTTCCCATTTTCTTCTTGATTCCGAACTCTGATAGACCTCTCAATTCCTACTCTATTTCTTACTTGCACATTCCTTAGTCTAATTCCTTTTCTGCTTCGCTTTCTTCCACTGTCCTTTGTTCTCACCTGTTTAGCGATTTATCTCTTACAAATATCCCTCGCAGTTCCTTACTTTATTTCCCTCTCCGGGACACATCATACTTCCCTTTCACCAGCACTGAGCTATCACCTGCCAACGTTCATACTTTCCGTTCTGCCCAACGTGTTATTCTGGATTCTGGCCCTTCGTTTCCATCTGAAGGGTCTTGGCCAGAAATATACTGCTTCATTTACGGTCTTCGTACAGCATTTAAAGTGTGTTGCTCAGTTTTTCCAACATCTGCGGAATCTAAGTACACTACCTTCATTAACTTTCAAAGTATTCACTCTATTTCGGAGCTACACTAGGCCAAATCTCCATTGAATCTGGATACAACATAGTCTTTTACACAGATCAATGTGAATAGATGTCAAGCTGGTGTTGCAACTTGCTAACTAAATGTGCAGGTACGAAGAGATGGATAAGCATTCAAAAGCAGGTATTGGGACCTGAGTGGTGACATATTCTGCAGGCAAGTTCTGGCCTAGTTTAAGAGCCAAAATCATAAATGAAAAAATGAAACATAAATGGAGACTATCATGCCCAAGATAGTTCACCATGTAGACTAAAGGGAAAGTCAAGGTTTTATCTGTTTTTATTTTCTCTATTTAAAATTTAAAAAGAGAGAGATCTGCAATAAATATAGGCAGCGTGGTGTAAATGTGCTGCTCGAGGAATATAAAGAATGTAAACAGAATCATAAAAAAGATAATTAGAAAAGCTAAAAGAAGATATGAGGTTTCTTTGGTAAATAAGGTGAAAATGAATCCATATACAGTTATATGAATAGCAAAAGGATAGTGAGAGATTAAAAAATAGTCCCTTATATAATCAGAGTGGGCAGCTATGTGGCAGCCAAAAAGGATGGGGAGATTTTGAACAATTTCTTTTCTACGGTATTCACTAAGAAGGATATTAACTTGTGTAAGGTAAGGGAAACAAGTAGGATAATTTTGGAAACTACGATGATAAAGAAGAGCAAGTACTAAAAGTGGATAAAAAAACATAAAAGTGGATAAGTCTCCGGGCCCTGACAGTATATTCCCTAGGACCTTGGGGGACGTTAGTGTAATAGCAGAGGCTCTGACAGAAATATTTCAAATGCAATTAGAAACATTTTGCTCATGTGGTTCCATTGTTTAAAAAGGGTTCCTAGAGTAAACATGGAATTATCGGCCTGTAAGTTTGACGTCAGTGGTGGGTAAATTAATGTAACGTATTCTCAGAGATGGTATATATAATTACCTGGATAGGCAGGGTCTGATCAGAAACAGTCAACATGGATTTGTGCGTGGAAGGTCATGTTTGACAAACCTTTTTGAATTTTTCGAAGAGTTTACTAGGAAAGTTGACGAGTGTAAAGCAGTTGATGTTGTGTATATGGACTTCAGTAAGTTCTTTGACAAAGTTGCAGACGGATGGTTAGTTAAGATGGTTCAATCCTTAGGTATTAATTAATTAGATAATCGTTAGGTATCAGTTACGGTGTAACTCAATCTCATGTTATTGATTCAGCTGGACGCACCCTTCAATATAACAGAACAAAACAGATGAAACATCGGATATATTCCATTCAATTCCATTGAATCTATCCTTCCTTGCTGCCAAAAGCTACACCAATAAAGATGATTTCTGCAAACTCTATGATTAGCATAGTAAAGTATCAGCCAGAACGTTGAAATAATTGAAAAGGAACAAGAGCCCTTCCTAAAACACGGCACTTGTCTCCAAACGCCAAGTTAATTACACATCTGCTACTGCGTCCTGCCTTCTCCCACGAAGCCACAGTCGAATCTAATTTCCGACCACTTCCCAAATCCCGAACACTGAATCTTCTTGACTATCCTCCCACGCAGAATCTTGTTAAATGCGTTTCTAAAATTCATTTGAACAGCATCCACCGAGCTTCCTTCATCAAGGTTTCTGGTAACCTTCGCGATAAACGTTATAATATTAGAGGATCGGTAATCTCCCCACTCGCCTCCCACAGTAGTCTGCACTATATCTCATTGGTCCTGGAGACTCCAGCACATCCTGTTTCTTAATCTCAATAGGTTGTATGTCATCCCTACAATCGCCAAGATCTTTTTCCGTAGTGAATACTGAAGGAAAGTTTTAATTAAGTTTATTAAGTGTCTCACTATCTCTTCCGGTTCCATACACACTTTTCCACTGTCACACTTGATTGTTTCTATTCTCATACGTCTCATCCTCTTGCTCTTCAGAAACTTATAGAATGTCTTGCGGTTTTCCTTAAACCTGCTCATCAATACCTTCTCATGGCCCCTTCTCTCTCTCCTAATTTCATCCTTAAGTTCTTTACTGCTAGCGTTGTAATATTCTCCATCTCAATCGTTACGTTTTTTTAACATTTCGTAAGTTTTCCTTCACGAGATTTTCAACAGCGTTTTTACAACATGTTATCTGTACCATACCATCCTTTTATTCTCTCTTTGCAATGTAACTATGCAGAATGCTACACAAATATCCCCTGAACATTTGCCACATTTCTGCAGTACATCTCCTTGAGAACATGTAATCCCAATTTATGCTTCCAAGTTTCTGCTTGATAGCTCCAGCTAAACGCTTTACTAACTTGTCAGTTCCTGTACCTCTCTAGTTCTCTGACAAAGGAAATAGAATTGTGATCACTAGCTCCGAAATGTTCTCCCGTTGAGGGACCTGACAACTGACCGAGTTAATTTCTCAATACCAGATCAAGTACAGCCTCTCGTCTTGTAGGCTAATCTAAATATTGTGTCAAGAAATCTTCTTGAATACAACTTACAAACTGCACCACATCTAAACCCCTCACTTTAGGGAGATGCCAATCAATATTGGGGAAATTAAAATCTCCCACCATGACAACCCTGTTATTATTACACCTTTCCAGAATCTGTCTCTCTATCTGCTCCTCGATGTCCCTGTTACTATTGGGTGGTCTATAAAAAACACCCAGTAGAATTATAGACCCTTTCCTGTTCCTAACATCCACCCACAGAGTAGATAATCCCTCCATGACTTCTTGCTTTTCTGTAGCCGTGACATTACCTCGGATCAACAGTGCCATGCCCCCACCTCTTTTACCTCCCTCCCTGTCTTTTCTAAAACATCTAAACCCTGGCACTCGAAGTAACCAATCGTGCCCAGCACCATCCAAGTCTCTGTAATGGCCACAACATCATATTTTCAAGTGCTGATCCACGTTCTAAGCTGATCCACCATAATCGTGATACTCTTTGCATTAAAATAGACACATCTCAAACCATCGGACTGCGCGTGTCCCTAGGGAGATGTCAATCAATATATGGGAAATTAAAATCTCCCACTACGACAACCCTGTTATGGTTACACCTTTTCAGAATATTTCCCCATCTGCTCTTTCATGTCCTTGTTACGATTAGGTGGTCTATAAACACACTCAGTAGAATCATAAAAAAACAGTAGAGTTCTTAAGAAGAGTCCTTTTGTTAGATGTTAGTTTGTACACTATATTTTGTACTTGATCCAAGTGAAATAACCTGGGCAATGTGTCGGTGGTTGTAGCCGTGTTGATTAAGTAACTTCAGTGAATGCTTATCATTCATTTCAAACTGAAAATTCTCTTCAATCTACGCAGCCACAGTGAACAACATTATGCCCTTAGATCTGACAAGAAATTATAATTTCCCCTGCAGCTGATCAAAGAAACGCTGACACATTTGAAGTAATTAGCTGGGAGACGCAAAAAGAAAATCAACAACAGCAGAAAGACCGCAGCCAATCTTACAATGATTCCAAACACAAGCTGGATTGTGGTGAAGACAAGGCCAAATCTCAGACATGGACGGGACAGCAGCCTGCCATCGAAACTGGAAGAACGTTCGCCTATAAAACTGATTACATTCATCCACAGTCAAAATCAGAAGCAGGGATGCAAAAGCCCGAAGAGAACAAAGGTGGAAATGGTAAGGAGCTTTGTTACAATCTGCTACAAAAAATGCGAAAATGATTGTTACTTTATTTGCAGTGTTAGGACTAGCGTTCATATTGCTGCAGACATATTAATGAGGATGAAATAAATATATGCATTTTTTTTCCTTTTGTTGAACGCATTTAGTAATACCATAACATCATAAGTTATAGGAGCACAATTGTGACATTTTGCCCATCGATTCTGTTTCGGGTTTGATCATTGCTGATCCATGCTTCCTCTAAGCCCCAATCTCCTGCTTAACAAAAACAACATTTATAAAACTGGACGTATATAATTGTTTATTTTCAAAACGAGAAGAGATAGTAGCTCTTTTGGTGTCTTATCCGTTTTTCACTGCGTTGAATTTGAGCTGTCTGCATTTCTGTTTGATGTAAGTTTACAGATACGTGCACTCATTAGGCTAAACAACATGCACTTCCCAAAAGAGGAAAGTCAGCGTTTACATTTGATTTGCATCTAAAGAAATAATAATAAATCTCACTGTTGCTGTTCTTTCATTATTGTAAAGTTCAGTCAATGTCCCGCCCTTCCATCATGGTTGGTGCCAGATCCCACTCAACCCCATACACTTGCTTTCTAGCCATATCTTTTGATGCCCTGACCGATCAGGAAAAGATCAAATTCCTCCTTAATATAAGCAAGGGCTTGGCCACTGCAGTCCGTGGAAGAGCATACCAGAGATTCAGAACGCATAGGCTTAAAAAGGGTAATCAGATAATAATAAAACAACATATATGCCTCTGTTCTAAAAGGTCGCCCCTCAATTTTGAGGCTGTTCCCTCTAGTCCTGGAGATACACGCAACAAGAAACAACGTCTTCACCTCCAACATATTATTCCTTTCAACATTTGTTAGTAATCAATGTAATTCCCACACGCTCATGTAGTTTATACAGGCACAACATTTAAATTATTCTTCTGGGTATCTCAGACGAGGACTCCAAAGTCACTCTGCACTTCTGGTCTTTGACCTTCTCCCTATTTCGATAATAGTACGCAGTATTGTCCCTTTAACCAAAAGGCATTATAATACATTTCCCAAATTTCTATTCCATCTGCCGATTTTTTTTTGGACATTTTACCAACAATTCTCTGAAGATCCAGATACAAAAATGCTGTTGGAACTCAGCAGGTCAGACCGCAACTATGGAAAAGAGTAAACACTCTATGTTTCGGGCTGAGATCCCTCTTCAGAGCACGATTCCTAATCTGACACAGTTCAATTGCATGCCCAATGCAAGATCCCGAGAGAGCGAAAACTCCGTGGGTAAACTGAAATCAGCAGTACAGCACACTTCTGCACAGATTGTATATGTCTGCTTGGTTAATCTTCTCGAATGCTCGTAAAAACAGCGAGTTTATGGTCGTAATCTGACGGATAGATGTCAACGGGGACAATATCCCGAGTGATGTTCTCACGTAGATTGCTGGTTGAGTGTGATATATGGGCTAGATTTGTGTGCGTTTTTTGCACATTAACAATTGTTGTCAGTTCAAAATTTACACAGATAGTAAATAGCTGGAAGAGAGGGGACTCGATAGAAAACTACAAGATTACTAGAGGCATAGATGGGGTAGAAAACCAGTACCTGTTTACTAGGGCACGTTTAGCAAACACTAGACGGCATATGTACAAAGTTAAAGGAGGGAAGTTTAGGGGAGACATCAGGGGTAAGTAGATTTATTTTTAGACAGAGGGTTCTGGGTGTCTGAAATGACTTTCCAGGGATGATGTTGGAGCTTAAAATATTAGGAGTATTTATGAGCCTCATAGACAGGCACATGGCTGAAAGAAATATACAGGGTTACGGGGTAGTGTGTGTTTACTACATTTTTAAAGTAATATATGGGTCGGCACAAATCGAGGGCCGAAAGGCCTTTACTATGCTGTAGTATTTTAGTTTCTAGTGTCTAGTAGCAGCCCGATATATTAATCGCGTGAATAATGTGGTCCTGCACAACAGTTTGCCTAAGTGTGTCCGAAGGCCCAATAGACTGTTCATTCGTGTCGATGTCCAGTTGCGCTCTGGAGAATCTAGTTGCATACCTGCTCGCTATATGTTGGATTCTGAAAATGAAAAGATTGATGTTAGGCAGCTTGGATGATTTCACCATTTGCCTGTGCACGATAGGAAATAACTTTGTGGAGATTGAAGAGATGGGGAGTCATCCCCTTCATGGTTCCTAAACAAACGACAGAGAAAGAGGTGTTTGCTGTCTTGAGGCAAATTAGGCTGGATAATTACCTTTACCTGACAAGGTATTCCCTCTAAACCTGCAGAGATTTCCCGGAGCCCTGGTAGAGAAGTATAAATCATTTTTAGCGACATGTGGCGTACCAGATGATTGAAGTTTCTGCAGCAGACAACAACACCCAGCCGATGCATTCCTCACCCTAATTTTGACACACAACTAACCCTCACCGCTGTACAGATTCAGGCTGAAGACCTTACCGCATATCAGACTCCATTTCTGGCCTGTAATTATACCCTCCATAAGGATAATGATCTAAAAACAATAGAGATCTGAGGCACAGCACTGATCACTGATCATAGGGTTGACTATATATATATATATATATATATATATATATATATAAAACACCCAGTAAGGTTATTGAGCCCTTCCTATTCCTAACTTCCACCCACAGAGAACAGCTGTGACACTATCTCTGATGAACAGTGCTAAGTCACCACTTCTTATTTTCCTCCCTGTCCCTTTTGAAACACTAAAGCCTGGCACGCCAGGTAGCCATTTGTACCCGTGCACCATCAAAATCACTGTAATGGCCAGAAAATCACAGCTGCAAGCGATAATCCACGTTCTAAGCTCATCCGCTTCGTCTCTCAAGTAAACACTCAAATTGTTGGCCGGTAAGCCTGATACCGAAGGTGAAAAAGCTAATGGAATCTTTTCTAATGTATCAAAGCGGGAGACAGGACAGGCGGATGATAAAGAAGGGACACACTTAAACCGATAGTTTGAGATGTGTCTATTTTAACGCGAGGAGTATTATGAACAAAATGGATGAGCTTAGAGCGTGGAAGGCTACGCAAATGGCTACTTCGCGTGCCAGGCTTTAGATTTTTCAGAAAGGACAGGGAGGGAGGCATAAAAGGTGGGGACTTAACACTGTTGATCAGAGATAATGTTATGACTGTTAACTGTGGGTGGAAGTTAGTAATAGGAAGGGGTCAATAACCCTACTGGGTGTTATTGTTTTGAACTACACGCTGCATCCGCAAAGGAAACAGCATTATGAAGGACCCCATGCACACTTCATGCAATCTCCTCTCCCTCCTGCCGTATGGGTAAAGGCTGCAAAGCATTCGGGCTCTCACGACCAGACTAGGTAACAGTTTCTTCCCTCAAGCTATCAGACTCCTCAATCCACGAAGCCCGGACTGACACCTTGCTCTACGGTCCTGTTAATTATATATTGTAATGCCTTCACTGTTTTTTGTGCTCTTTATGTAGTCTTGTGTAGGTCTGTATTCTAGTGTAGCTTTCTCTGTGTTTTCTCTTTTTACGTACTTCAGTCAAGTTTTCTGAACTGTGTCATGTAACACCAAGGTCCTGAAAAACTGTTGTCTAATTTTTGCTATGTACTGTACCAGCAGTTATGATCGAAATGACAATAAAAAGTTGACTTGACTTTTTTTTAATATATATATATATATATAGTCCTCCCAATGATCAGTGACCAGGGTTGTGCCTCAGATATCTGTTGTTTTTAGATCATTATCCTTATGGGGGGTATAATTACAGGCCAGAGATTGAGTCTGATATGCGAGAAGCGTCTTCATTGTGAATCTGTACAGAGGTGATGGTTATTTGTGTGCCAAAATTGGGGTATGGACTGCATCGGCTGGATGTCTTTGTCTGCTGCACAAACTGCGTTTATAAACTCACTGACTGATCACTGACTGACAGAGGACTGATCCTCTGATAGGATCCTGCAATTCTTCTAATTTAATTGTGTTTAATTGAATTGACTTAATTAATTTCTTCATATACATGTGGTATAAACAGTTTTATGTTACGTCCCCATCTAACTCTGCAATTTGCAATTCAAGCAACACACACAAAATGCTGGTGGAGCGCAGCAGGTCAGGTAGCCTCTATAGGAAGAGGGACAGTCGAAGTTTCGGTCCTAGTCTCTTCAGGAAGACTAACTGCAGGAATAATTAGTAAAAGATTTGAAGGTAGGAGGAGGAGGGGAGATCCGAAGTGATAGGAGAAGACAAGAGGGTGAGGGATGAAGCTAAAAGCTGGAAAGTTAAATTCACTTCTGCGAAGTCTCTTCCAATGATGCCAACAGTGAAGAAATTTGAATCTTCTCTTCGACGGGAGTTTAGTGAAACCCTTTCTCACTGCTCCCCATCTATAATTTCTTCGGCCCTTCAACTTTTCGACCACACACTGACCCAGACCCGGTATTTCAGCCATATATACTTCCTTGGAAGTATATATGTCTCTGCCGCCGACTTACTCCAGTTAGCTTCAGGATCCGTTTGTGAGCTCCACAATTTGGACCCTCTGAGGATCCCATCTACTCACATTTAATTGACTCCACCTCCCATTGTTTCTTCCGTCGATCTCTGAGGGCGCCACTCTCCGCCATGAGGAGGTACATGGCGTCCCTAACCAAGTTCCTTCGACGCTTCCAGGACACTTTCATTGCCGTTTGAAATGGACCTGCCCGTAATTTCAACCTCCATCGGATCCATGCGTGCAATCGCGTTTCTTTGACTTTGTCATGTGAGGCAAGGATGGCAAAATCTTCCATCTGCGCACCCCAGAGCCTGCTTACTCCGACGTTAGAAGGCACGAGCTTCGGAATACGCCTCCCGCAATCGATCTCTGTGGCTCGACTAACCCAGGGCATATTCAAAGCCCGGACTCCAGCACCACCAATGAGGATTCCAATCTTCAAAGCGATTGCGCAACCCTCAACTGCGTCTCCAGCCTTGAACTCCAGGCCGGGTCTTCGGGTCTTCATGTGTTGCTATTGTGACTCTTCTCTCCCCTTCCACAACCACAACCCTGCAACATTGCCTCCCTCACATTCCATCGTCCGCTCCTGGACCCTCGGAGTCTCCAAGTTCCTCTCACTCCAACACTCCCCTCTCCACTGACAATCCCAACCTCCCACCCCCCCTCTGGTCCCAGCTATCGTCCGTGCCGGGTCTTTACCATTCCTTCAACACTCTGAGGACGAGAGCTCTGTCCTCGGTAATGGGCTTACCTTTGATCCCTTTCGCCCACACCTCAGCGAGATCCGCGTGCGCCATGACACTGAACCCTTCTTCCGCCGGCTCCGTCTTCGAGCCTACTTCTTCGGCAAGGACTATCCCACCCTCTCCAATAACCCCTAATTCCATTTTCAACATTCCTCCTCTTCATGCACACCACACTCTGGTCTTCTGCCTCCTCTGGAACTCTTATTGCTAACTGTCGAATGGACATCTACTTTCACGACTTCAGCACGCACTGTTTGAATTCCTACCTGACTCTTTCCGAGCGCACTGCTCTCCACTCCCTCCGCATCAATCCCAACCTTGCTATAAAACCCGCTGATAAGGGGGCGCTGTTCTACACAATCATAAACATAATCAGCTCTGCGGATCTCCCATCCACTGCCACTGAAACTCTTAGTTCACACACCCCTCACTTTCCGTTTCTACCTCCTACCAAAGATCCACAAACATGCCTGTCCAGTTAGTCCCATTGTCTCAGTTGCTCCGCCCAACCGAACTCATTTCTGCATACCTCGACCCTTTTTGATTCCGTCTTGTTCAATCACTTCCCACCTATGATCGTGACATGTCTCATGCTCTGATTTTTTTCAATGATTTTAAGTTCCCTGCACCTCGCCGTCATATTTCTACCATAGCCGTCCAGTCCTTATATACCTTCATCCCCAACCAGGTGGGTCTCTAAGCTCTCCGCTTCTTTTGGGATTCCAGACCTAAACTCTCCTCTGATTAGCGGCATTAGTCCTTACTCTGAATAATTTCTCCTTTGGCTCCTCCTACGTTCTTCAAACTAAAGGTGTAGTCATGGGCTCACGTATGGATCCCAGCTATGCCTACACTTTTGTTGGTTTTGTGGAACCGTTCATGTTCCAAGCCGTCCTCCTCTTTTCCTTCGTAACATCGACGACTTTATTGGCGCTGCACGCATGCTGAGTCGTTTACTTCATTAACATCGCCTGCAAATTTTATCCTGCCCTCGTTTACCTGGTCCATTTCCGACTCCTCCCTCCCCTTTCTTGATCTTTCTGTCGCTATCACTAGTGACATCTTATCTACTGGTGTCTACTATTAGCCTACAGACTGTCACAGCTACCTGGACTATTTCTCTACCCACCCCGTCTCTTGCAAAAATTTCATCCCCTTCTCGCAATTCCTCTGTCTCCGCCGCATCTGCTCTCATGATGAGTCTTTTCATTCCAAGACGAAGGAGATGTTTTCCCTTTTAAAGAAAGAGGCTTGCGTTCCTCCACCATCAACTGTGCTCGCAAACACATCTCTCCCATTTCACGCACATCTGCTCTCACCCCAGACACCCGCCACACCACTCGGGATAGGGTTCCCCTTATCCTCCACCCTTCCGTGTCCAACATATAATTCTCCGTAACTTCCATCACCTCCAAACGGATCCCACCAGCAAACATATCCCCCCACTTTCTGCTTTTCGCAGGCATCGCTCTCTACGCGACTCCCTTTTCCATTTGAACCCACCTCTATCCCTTCCCTCCGATCTGCTTCCCGGCACTTATGCTTGTAAGCGGAACAAATGCTACTCCTGCCCTTACACTTCCTCCCTCACCGCCATTCAGAGCCCCAGACTGTCTTTCCAGGTGAGGCGACACTTCATCTGTGAGTCGGCTGGTATGGTATACTGCGTCCAATGCTCCCGGTGTGGCCTTTTATATATTGGAGAGACCCGATGCAGACTGGGAGACCGTTTCGCTGAACAACTACGCTCTGTCCGCCAGAGAAAGAAGGATCTTCCTGTGACCAAACAGTTTAATTCCACTTCGCGTTCACATTCTGATATGTGAAATCATGGCCTCCTCTACTCTTAATATGAAGCTACACTCAGGTTGGAGGAACAACACGTTATATTCCATCTGCGTAGTCTCCAACATGATTGCATAAACACTGATTTCTCTAACTTGGTTTAATACTCCCACTCCACTTCTTTACCAGTCCCCTATTTATTTGTTTATTTATTTTTCTTTTTTCTCTCCCTTTTTTCACTCTGTCCTTCTCACAATAACTCTTTGCCTGCTCTCCATCTTCCTCTGGTGCTCCCCTCCCCTTTCCTTCTCCCCAGAAACCTGTCCCATGATCTTTTCCCTTCTCCAGCTGCGTATCGCTTTTACCAAACAACTTTCCAGCTCTTAGCTTCATCCCTGTCTTCTATAATTTCTAATCTCCCACACCCGCCCCCCACGTTCAAATTTCTTACTCTCCCTTTTTTAAAAGTCCTGACGAAGGGTCTCGGCGCAAAACTTCGACTGTGCTTCTTCTTAAAGATGCTGCCTGGCCGTCTGCGTTCCAACAGCATTTTGTGTGTGTTAATTGAATTCCCAGCCTGTGCAGATTTTCTCGTTCTTGCGAATCTGCAATTCATAGCGCTTTATCATACGTGGTATTTATAACAGGAAAGTCAATATAACACAGAAATACAGTTGAGTCAGCATTAATTAATCGTTCTAATAACCTGGTGGAAGAAGCTGTCCCAGTGACTGCTGGTCTTTGATTTTCTGTTGTGGTACCTTTTCCCGGATGGTAGCAGCAGAAACAGTTTTTACTATGAGTGACGAGGGACCCAAAGATCTCTTTGCACACCTGTCTTTCTAAATTTCCTGAAGCTTACACCGACAGATGCGCTCTGCTGTTTTCACCAAGCTCTGCAGGTCATTGCGATTGAGTTAAGTACAGTTCCCATACCAGGCAATCGGGATTGTCTCAATTGTACCCTTATAGAAAGTTTAATGGATTTGGGGGCCCGTACCAGACATGATCAACCGTCTGAGCTGAAGGAGACACTATTGTGCTTTTTTTCACCACATAGCCGATTTGTGCTGACCACGTGTTATCCTAGACGATGTTAATGCCGAGGAACTTCCAGCTGATCACCCTCTCATCCCCTGACCCCAATCGTGTCAACACGGATGAGCCTATCTCCATTCTTCCAGCAGTCTACAGCTGGATTATTTATTTTGGCAACATTGAGAGAAAGGTTGTTTTCTTGACACCACTCTGTCAGGGTTATGACTTTTTTTCTGCCGGCTGCCTCATTCTGTTTGTGATCTTGCCAATCCGTGTAATTTCGTTCACAAATATTATTAGCAGTTTGGTGCTGTGGTTCGTCAAAGAATCATGGCTATACAGAGAGTGGAGGAGGTCTCATGTCCAAATTCAGATCATTAGCCGGCTCTGCTAATAGCTCCGTGACGCAATAGAAGGAAGTGAAAACCATAGAAAGAGTGCGGAAGAGATTTGCAAGGATGTTCCCTGGATTGGGGAGCATGCCCTTCGAGGCTATGTTGAGTGAACTTGGTCCTTCCTCCTTGGACCGACAGAGGATAAGAAGTGACCTGATAGAATTGTATAAGATGATGAGAGGCACTAATCGTGCGAATCGTCAGAGGCTTGTTCTTAAGTCTGAAATAGCTAACACGAGAAAGCGCAGTTTTAAGGTCAATGTTAAGGTAAAGGTTAAGGTAAGCAGGTACAGTGGAGATGTCATCGGTAAGCTATTGCGCAGAGAACGATGAGTGCGTGGAATGGGCAGCAGGCGACGGTGGCAGAGGCGGAAACGATAGGGTCTTTTAAGAGGCTCTTGGATCGCTACCCAGAACTTTGAAAAAATAGAGAGCCAAGGTTAAATATACGTAATTTCTAAAATAAGTATCTACACCAGGAAATCTGCAGAAGCTGAAAATTCAAACAACAACACACACAAAATGCTGCTGGAACACCGCAGGCCAGGCAGCATTTATAGGGAGAAGCACTGTCGACATTTCGGGCCGAGACCTTTCGTCAGGACTAATAAGTGCCTGCTGGGTACAGGCAATATGGGCCGAAGAGCCTGGATAGTGCTCTAGGTTTTCAATGTGTCTATGCAAGCAGAATTCGGTATGCTTCAAAGTTGACATGTCACGGATTAAGTTATTTTGTAGCTTGATTTGGTTGATTTAACATATCTCTTCCAACTTTCAACCCAGTTCTCCAAAGAAATGTTTTATTTCATGATAAATAATCAAATAATCAGCAGAAATAATAAGCAAATAATCAGCAGAATTTTCCCTCCAGAAATTTATAACAATATTACAATATTAACCCATTCCATAAAATTCCTCCAGATTCTCTCGGAGAAAGTGATCGAAGCCAGTTGATCCACAGTGGATCCAAAAGCGATGCAGAACAAAAGACGTGTCCTGCTGAAAGTAAAGCTGAACTTCCCACAGCAGTTGGCCAACAGACTGACAGCAAATCTGAAGATAGCATAACAAATAGACTGTATGAAGATCAACCAGTGACATCAGCAGAATTCGAGTTAAAAGGTTCGGAAAGCATGCTAAGAGAAAATGGTAAGAATTGTTTCCTTATATCCTCCGGCGAATGAAATGACATCCAAACTTATTTAATAGAATTCGTTATCATTCATATCTTGTAATTCTGGAAATGACTCAAAGCTCACAGAAGACATATTGCCATGCTCAAAGTAAACAAATAATCGCAATGTAATTTTCGGGATTCAACGTGCATTCAGAATTAAACTATGTATGTAGCATATAACCCTGACATTTGTCTTCGCACAACAGCAACGAAACAAAGTAAACCAAACTCCAATGCGTAAAAAATATCGCGTAAAAACGGGCAAACAAATCTAGTGCTGTTTATTTAGAAGCAGAAACACACACAGAATGATGGAGGAACTCTGCATGCCAGGCAGCACCTAATGAAAAGAGTAGACTGTATTTTTTTCGGGCCCTGATCCTCCTTCAGTACTCCAGGGGCAGGCACAGGAGAGCAGTGTACAGGAACCATGGTGGACAAAGCCTGCTGAAACTCTAGAGAAGCAGAAAAAAACACCTACGAGACGTTCAAAAATAGATAATGATAGACGCCTAGAAAATGATGCTAGCAGGAAGGACCTGAAGAATGAAATTAGGAGAGAGAATGATCCATACGAATGACTTAGCCAACAGGATTAAGGAAACCTCAAGGCATTTTACAAGTACATGAAGAACAAGAAGACAAGATGTCAGAGTATAGGACCAATTAAGCGTGACAGTGTGCATGGATGTATAAGATGACGAGTGGCAATGATCGTGCGAATCGTCAGAGGCTCTTTCTTAAGACTGAAATAGCTAACACGAGAAAGCGCAGTTTTAAGGTAAATAAGGTAAAGGTTAAGGTAAGCAGGTAGAGTGGAGATGTCATCGGTAAGCTATTGCGTAGAGAATGATGAGTGCGTGGAATGGGCTGCAGGCGTCGGTGGCGGAGGCGGAAACGATAGGGTCTTTTAAGAGGCTCTTGGATCGCTACACAGAATTTGGAAAAATACTGGACCAGGGATAACCATACGTAATTTCTAAAATAAGTACCAGTTGGGTACAGCAATATGGGCCGAAGAGCCTGTATAGTGCTCTAGGTTTTTAACGTTTCTACGCAAGCAGAATTCGGAATGCTTCAAAGTTGACATGTCACGTGTTACTGCAGTGCGGTTTAAGTTAAGTTGTAGCTTGATTTGATTGATTTAACATTTCACTTCCAGTTTCCAATCCAGACTCTAGAGAAATGTTTTATTTCATAATGCAAATAATCAGTAGAATTTTCCCTCCAGAAATTTATGAAAATATTAACACATTCCATAAATTTCCTCCAGATGCTCTCGGAGAAAGTGAACGAGGCCAGTTGATTAACAGTGGATCCAAAAGCGGTGCAGAGCAAAAGATGGGTCCTGCTGAAAGTCAAGCTGAACTCCCCACAGCAGTTGCCAAACAGCCTGTCAGCAAACCTGACGATAGCATAACAAATAAACTGTATGAAGATCAACCAGTGACTTCTCCAGAATTCGAGTTAAAAGGTTCGGAAAGTATGCCAAGAGAAAATGGTATGAATTATTCCTTCTATCCTCCGGCGAATGAAATGTCTACCAAACTTATTTAATAGACATCTTTATCGTTCATGTCTTGTTATTCTGGAAATGACTCAAAGCTCACAGAAGGCATATTGCCATGCTCAAAGTAAACAAATAATCACAATGTAATTTTCGGGATTCAACGTGCATTCAGAATTAAGCTATGTTTGTAACATATAACCCTGACATTTGTCTTTGCACAACAGCAACGAAACAAAGTAAACCAAACTCCAATGCGTAAAAAATATCGCGTAAAAACGGGCAAACTAATCCAGCGAACACAAAGTATAAACATTTTCAAACCGCAGGGCAATGAAATATATTGCCATTCTGAAAACAAAACACTGTTTACCTGGCGGCAGGCAGAAATGTGAGCTTGCAGGTAAAACAATAATTGTAGGAACATTTCGTTATCGTCTATTGCGCATTACATCACATTAATGATTTACTGATAAGTTTTAATTTCCACATGGTGGCAATCACTGGAATTGAAGCAGTAATGTAACATTAGCGAACGCACGCCGGCCGCAATTGAATGCACGTATGCACAAATGAAAATAAGCGCTGGACTGACGGCGTATTGGGTGACATATATTGATACTCCTACATTTAGGAGTTTCCCCCATAGATGCAAAATGGGAAAAAAAGTGCGACGTTCGTGTTTAGATTATTATCCTTATGGACGGTGTATCTACAGCCAGAGATGATCTGATGTGCGGGAAGCGTGTGCAGCGTGAATCTCTACACCAGTGAGAATTGATTCTGAGCCAAAATTAGGGTGAGGACCGCAACGACTAGGGGCAGTTGTGCTCTGCATAAACTGCTTTGACAAACTCACTGCCGAACTGGAGGAATCAACCCTCTCTGAAAAGATCCTGTAACTCTTTAATAGAATTGTACTGAATTGAATCGTTTCATTTCCCAACGTTCTTCACATACATGAGCAGTAACAAAATAAACTTTATGTTACGTCTCTATCTAAACGTGCTATATTTTCCATAGTTATTTATCAAGAATAATATGTACATCAAGATAGTCAATAAAGCAAAGAAATACAGTTGTGTCAGCATTAATTCATCAGTCTAATAACCTGGTGGAGGAGGCTGTTCCAGTGACTGCTGGTCCTGGCTCTTCTGTTACCGTACATTTTCTCGGATGGTAGCAGATGGAATAGTGTGTAGTTGGAGTGACTTCAGTCCCAAATGATCCTTCGGACCTTATTTGCACAACTGTCTTTGTAAAGCTCCTGAATAAACGAAAGCTTACATCTAAAGATGCGCTGAGCCCTCCATACCACACGTTGCAGACAACTGCAATTAAAGGAGGTACAATTCCCATTCCAGGCAGTGAGGCAGCCACTCAGGATATCTCAATAGAACCCCATATGGAACGTTCATTGGAATTTGGGTGGGTCCTGTACCAAACATCAGCAACTGTCTGAGCTGAAAGAGGCACTGTTTTGCCTTTTTTCACCACACAACCGGTTTGTACAGACCTCGTGAGATCCTCGGTGATGGTTTTGCCGTGGAACTTAAACTTGTTCACCTTCTCAATCCCATATCGATTCATGTTAATATGTATGAGCTTGACTTCATTCCTCCTGCAGTCCACAACCAGCTCCTTTACTTTGGCGACGTTGAGGGAGTGGTTATATTCTTGTGTCGGGATGATGACATTTTCTCTGCAGGCTGCCTCATTCCTACTTGTGATTACTCCATTCAGTGTAGTGTCGTTCAGAAATTCAAGTAGCAGTTTGGTGCCGTGGCTCGTGACAGAGCTATGGGTATTCAGAGAGTGAAAGAGGGTTAATTTACAAATTCAGCTCATTAGCCGCCTCTTCTAACAGCTGCTTGACGCAATGGTGCGAAGGCCACCATCATAAACAAATAAGACCATGGTCGTTATGATTTAATGTTCAACAAATCAGGAGCGTGTTATCTAAGAAATGTTCTGAAAATATTGACAATACACAATTATAAGCGGGCAAGAAATAACAGATCGTATAATGAATAAAATTATAAAGTGTGTTTATTAATTTCAGCTTCATGAAATAAGTATAGACAGAAACTGAAGTAAGAGAAGTGTAACTTAAAGACACCATTGCCGTCACTTAAATCTAAATACGAGCATGGCCATTAGTGTTCGTTTCGTCCTAAAGCTCGGTCAAACCATAACTCACGGTGCTGAATTCTCATCACTGTTGACCGGTAGACCTTCCCATCTCGGGATCCTTCATCTCGCAAATCATCGCTTGTACTCGCGCCTTCTTTTCGAATCTCCCGATCTTACCCTTATCGCATCTACCATCTAAAGATGTAGAACGAGACTACTGTCCTTCATAAAACACTTCCCCACACCTCTCTCGAACCTTCTCACAAATCTCAAAATCCTGACTGATTAACTCGCATTCCTACGTTGGACGGTATGTGTCTTTAACTTAACTGAAGCCAAAACATGCTTTCCAGTGTCATGACACACTGCTTTTATAGGAAACTCCTAATATAATTTAGTTCCAAGCACAGTAGAATAAATCCTAATCAGGGCTTCGCATTAAGTAGTGGTACGACAGTTTAGCGACAAATATTTAACAACTATCTAAACAAGCTGACGTTGTTAAGATTTATTTTATCGTACGGGACGCCTCTGGCATTGATTATATCTCAAAATTTTGTATTTAAATATAAAAATTAAATTGAATGCGTAGGATCCCAAATGAACTGAATAAACTGAAATGTTGTAGTACAAATGTATATTAAAATACCAAATATTTGAAGTAAATCCTCAATTTCAGCTCATGTTAGTGAACATAATGCTGTATTTTCCACGCATCCAAGATCACGGTAAACACCAGTTCTATACATGGATCTCAGAACGTGCCGAGTTTAGGTATCCCTGAGCTAAAATATTTCGGAACGATGCTGGTCTGGCATTTTGTATTTGTTGTAAGTGAAACGAAAGGATCATGTGCCATGTGCTGGCGTGTGTGGCCGTGTTGATTAAGTAATTTCAAACTGAAAATACTCCTCAATCTCGCAGCCACAGGGACGAATGAGCAACTTTCTTTCATCATAACAGAACTGAAATTTTAATATTCCTTCCAGAGTTTAAAGGAAACGCTGCCTTGCCTCAAGAAATTATCCAGGAAACACCAAAAGAAAATAAACAACACCAGGAAGACCGCCGTCAATCTGTTAATAATTCCGAGTTTAAACTGGATGCTGATCAGGTCCAGCCGACTTCTCAGCCACGGGCTGGGCAACAACCTGCTATCGAAAGTAAAAAATACATCGTCAAGAAAGCTGATGAAGTTCAAACACTGTCAACACCAGGAGCGGAGATGCAAAGCCACGAGGAGAACGTAGTCGGAAATGGTAAGGGTTTTCGTTATAATTTCCCGCAAAAAATTGCGTATTGAGGACAATACATATAAAATGTGTTAGCCGTGCACTACCGCGCTATGACTAGCGTTCATATTACTGCACATTTATTGATAAGCTCCGAACAATCATAAGCAACTGATCATTCTGTTATATAAGGTTTATTTAGCAGCAGAAACATGCACAGAATGCTGGAGGAACTCTGCAGGCCAGGCAGCACGTAATGAAAAGAGTAATCTGTCTTCTTTGCGGGCCTTTAATCTCCTTCAGGACAGCAGACACAGGAGAGTAGTGTACAGGAACCATGGTGAACAAAGTCTGTTGAACATCTAGAGAAGTAGAAAAGAAAAGCCTACGAGAGGTTCAAAAATAGATAATGATAGACACCTAGAAATTGATAAGGCTGGCAGGAAGGATCTGAAGAATGAAATTAGGAGAGAAAAGGGGACATACGAATGCCTTGGCCGACAGGATTATGGAAACAACAAGGCATTTTACAAGTATATGAACAGCAAGAGGATAAGACGTCAGAAAATCGGACCAATTATGCGTGACAGTGGAAAAGTGTGTATGGAACCGGAGGAGATAGCAAAGGTGCTTAATAAACAATTCACTACGGAAAAGAAGCCCGGTAATTATAGGGATAACTAACAGCAGACTGCAAGCTACACTATTCTGATATTAAGGAAGAGAATGTGCTGGATCTTTTGGAAAGCATCAAGTTGTATAATTCACTGGGACCGGACGTGATGTACCCATGGCTACTGTGAGAAGCGACTGTGGAGATTGCTGAGACTCTGGCAATGATTTTTGCATCGATAACGGAGACGGCAGAGGTTCCGGAGTATTGGAGTTTAGCGGATATGTTTTCCCTTATTTGAAGAAAGGGAGTAGATATAGTTCAGTAAATTATAGACCACTGAGTCTTCAGTGGTTGCAAAGTTAATGGAGAAGATCCTGAGAGGGAGGATTTATGAATACTTAGAGAGGCAATGTATGATCAGGAATATTTAACATTGCTTTATCAAAGGCAGGTCCTGCCTGATGGGCCTAATTGAATTTTTTTGAGGATGTGACTAAACATATTGATGTAGACAAGACAGTAGATGTAGAGTATATGGATTTCAGCAAGGACTTTGATAAGGTACCTCATGCAAGGCTCACTGCAAAAGTAAATAGCGGTGGGATCCAATGGGACATTGCTTAGTGGACCTAGAACTGACGCACACAGAAGCCAAAGGGTGGTTGTATCCACGTCGTATTCGGCATGGAGTTCCGTGACCAGTGGTGTGCCTCAAGGAACTTTTCTGGGACCCCTACTCTGCGTGATTTTTATAAATGACATAGATAAGGAAGTGGAAGGATGGATTAGTAAATTTGCTGATGACACAAAGGTAGCGGTGTTGTGGATAACGTGGGAAATTGATAGAATGCAAATCGGAGCTGAGAAGTGGCAGGTGGAGTTCACACTGACAAGTGCGAGGTGGTTTATTTTGGCAGTTCATATATGATGGCATAATATTGTATTAGTGGTATCACTCTTGATTGTGTGGAGGATCGGAGGGAAGTTGGGGTCTGAGTGAATCGGACACTCCAAGCTACTGTGCAGGTTGGCTGTGGTTAAACAGCAATACGGTGCATTGACCTTCATCAGTCATGGGAATGTGTTTCGGAGCCGAGATGGGATGTTGCAGCTATATAGGACCCTCGTCGGATTCTACTTGGAGCACAGTGCTCAATTCTAGTCGTATCATTGCAGGAAGGATGTAGAAAGGTGAAGAGGCGATTTACAAGAATGTTACCTGGATTAGGGCGCATGCCTTATGAAAAAAGGTTGAATGAACTTGGCCTTTTCTCATTGGAGTGACTGAGGATGAGAGATGACCTGATAGCGGTGTAGTAGAAGATCAGAGGCATTGATCGTGTGGATATTCATAGTCGTTTTACGAAAACTGAAATGGCTAACACGAGAAGTCACTGTTTTTCTGTGCATGGAAGTAGGAACACAAGGGACGTCAGGAGAAACTTATTACGCAGAGTGGTGATTGCGTGAAATGGGCAGCTGACGGCGGTGGTGTAGGCGAATACAGTAGATTCTATTAAGTGGCCCTTGGACCGGTACATGAAGCTCAGAAAAAAAATAAGCATACGTAATTTCTAAAGGAAGTACATGTTCTGCACAGCGCTGTGGACTGAAGAGTCGGTATATTGCTGATTTTTTTTTTATGTTTCTTTGTTTCAATGCGAGCAGAATTTGGTATGATTCAGAGTTAATATACAGCATGTTGCTGCAGTAATGATTAACTTCTGTTGTATTTGAATTTGATTAATTTCGAATTTCCCTTCCAAATTATAGCCTAGATTCCCGCGAAATGTTTCATTACATCTTGCAAGTAATCATTAAAATGTTGACATATTCCATAAAATTGCTTCTGATCTTCTGAAAGATATTGAACAAGGCCAGTTGATCCACAGTGAATCCGAGATCGATGAAGAGGAAAAGGCGGGTGCTGATGATATTCAAGCTGAATTTCTCACAGCACATCTGAAGATGTCACAGCAAATAAACTGTTTGAAGATTAACCTGCAACTTTACCAGAAACAGAGCTGCACGGTTCCGAAAACACGTCAAGAGAAAATATTGAGAATTGTTTCCTTATATCCATCTTCAAATGAAATATCTACCAAGCTTAATTAATACAGAGCTTTTCGTTCATAGCTCACGGATCTGGAAATGACTCAAAGCTCACAGAAGACATATTACTACGTTCAAAATAAGACGATAGACCATACGATTAAAGAGCAAATGTCGGACATTCGGCCCATCGACTGTGCAGCGCCATTTTATCATCAGCTGATCCATTCTCCCATTTAGTCCTACTCCCCCGCCTTCTCACCATAACTTTTGATGCCCTGGCTATTCAGATCCCTGTCAATCTGTGACTTAAATGCACCCAATGTCTTGGCGTCCACTGTCGCCAGTAGCAATAACTTCCAAAGATCACCACCGTCTGACTAAAAAAAAGTCGTCGTATCTCTGTTCTGACTTGGTGCCCTTCAATACTCAAGCCATGCCCTCTCGTACTAGACTCCCGCCCCGTGGGAAACAACTTTACCACATCCACTCTGTTCATGCCTTTTAACGTTCGAAATGTTTCTATGAGGTTCCCTCTCATTCTTCTAAACTCCAAGGAGTACAGTCCAAGATCGTTCAAATATTACTCATATTTTAACCCTCTCATTCCTGGAATCATTCTCGTGAATCTTCTCTGAACCCTGAGAAACGTCAGCACATCCATTCTTAAATAAGGAACCCGAAGTTCCACACAATACTTCAACTGTGTTCTTCCCAGTGCCTTATAGAGTCTCAACATCACAGCCCTGCTCCTATACTTTATTCCTCTAGAAATGAATGCCAACATTGCATTCGCCATCTTCACCAACGACTCAACCTGGATGTTAACCTCAAGGGTATCCTGCACGAGGACTCCCAAGTCCCTTTGCATCTCAGAACTTTGAATTCTCTCCCCATTTAAATAATAGTCTTCCCCTTTATTACTTCTACCAAAGCGCATGACCAGACATTTTCCAACACTGTGTTTTATTTGCTACTTCTTTGCCCATTCTCCCAAGCTATCCAAGTCTCACTGCAGACTCCCTGCTTCCTCAGCCTTTGGAGACCCCTCGAAGTATTTTTTGCATCACGAGCAAACTTAGCCACAAACCCAGCTATTCCATACTTGAAATCGTTGATATACAGCGTAAAATAAGCAGCCCCATCACGGATGCCTGTGGAACACCACTGGTGACCGGCAGCTATCAAAATGGATCCATTTATTCCCACTCTCAGTTGCCTGCCAATCAGCCAACGCTCTATCCACGTATGTAACTTTCCCATAATTTCATGGGCTTTTGTCTTGTTTAGCAGCCTCATTTGCGGCCCCTTGCCAAAGGCCTTCTGACAATCCAAATACACAACATCCTTGTCTAGCCTACTTTGAATTTCCTCAAAAATTGCAATTGGTTTGTCAGGCAGGATTTTCCTTTAAGGAAACCATGATGACTTCGGCCTTTCTTCTCATATGCCTCAGGGTACTCCTTATGCTCATCTTTGACAATCGCCTCCACCGACTTCCGAACCACCAATGTCAAGCTAACAGGTCTATAATTTCCTTTTTGCTTCCCTGCGACTTCTTAAATAGCGGAGTGACATTTTCAGTACTCCTGAACCTTGCCAGAATATATTGACTTTTGAAAGATCATTGCTAATGCCTCTGCGATCTCCACAGCCACTTCCTTCAGTACACGAGTGTGCATTTCATCTGGTCCGGGAAATTTATCTACCCTTTGACTATTCAGCTTACTGAGCACTCCCTCTGTCGTAATTGTGTCTGCACAGTTCTTATCCCTGACACCCTTGAGTGTCCTGTATAATGTTTATGTCTTCCTCAGTAAAGACTGATTAAAAATACTCGTTCTGTTCCATCTCCTTATTTACCATTACAATTTCTCCAGCATCATTTTCTATCGGTCCTATATCTACTCTCACCTGCCTTTTACTCATTATATACTTGAAAACGCTTTAAGCATCCTTTTTGATATTATGTGGTAGCTTATTGTCATAATTCATCTTTTCTCATTATTTCCCTCTAATAACCTTCTTAGCTCCCTTCTGTACGTTTCTGAAAACTTCCCAATCATCTGTCTTCCCACTAAGTTCTGCTTCTTCGTGTGTCCTCTCCATTGCTTTTACTTTGGCTTTGACTTCTCTTGTCAGACACGGTCATCATTTTTCCGTTCGAAAATTTCTTCTTTTTTGGAATATATAGGTCTTGCAACTTCCTCGCTTCTCGCATAAACTCCAACCACCGCTGCTCTGACATCCTTCCCACTAGTGTCCCTTTGCAGTCACCTTTAGCCAGTTCCACTCTCCTGTCACTGTAATTTCCTTTACTCCACTGAAATATTGACACATCGGATTTCGGCTTCTCTTTCTCAAATTTCACAGTGAACTCAATCATGTTATGATCACTGTCCCCTAGGTGTTCAACAACCTCTCCAGTCACCACCGGTTAATTACACAATACCCAATCCAGTACAGCGGAACCCCCTAGTATACTCAATATTCTGCAAATTCTGCAAAATTCTGCAATATTCTGCAGGTATTCTGCAAAGCCATCTCGTAAATATTCTACAAATTTCCTCTCTTGAGATCCAGGGCCAACCTGATGTTCCCAATCCACTCGCGTTTTAAAATCCACCAAGTGATGATAACACTACCCTTCTTGCAAGACTTTTCAATTTCCTGTTGTAATTTGTAGTCCACATCACTGAAGTTGTGTGGGGGCTTGTATATAACTGTAATCAGGGTCCTTTCACCCCTGCGATTTCTTAGCTCAACACATAAAATTTCTGCACCTTTCGATTCTCTATCACCTCTTTCTAATTATTTAATATCATTTCTTATCAATAAACACACGACACCCACTCTGCCTACCTGCCTAACCTTCTGATACGTCGTATATCCTTGGACGTTCAACCCCAAGAGTCGTGCATCCTTTAGCTACGTCTCAGTGATGTACGCAACATCATACCTGCCAATCTGTAGCTGTACGACACGGTATCCAGCGTAGTCCTTATGCTGCGTGTATTTAAATATAACACCTTAAGTACAGTATTTGGTACATTTGCATTGGATGCACTGCATCTGTATTCCACTGGAACTGATCCCAATGGTTGCAAGTTTGCCCCATTACCTGCCTGTCCTGACTGACATTTTACTGCTCACTAGCTTAGATTTATTTTTGTTTTCCCCGTCCTCCGCTCTATCATTTCGGTTCCCATCCCCCTACCAAATTAGTTTAAACCGTCTCTATCTGATCTATTAAACCTTTCCGCCAGGATATTAGTCCTCTTCGGGTTCAGGTGTAAGCCATCCTTTTTAAACAGGGCATAATGCACCCAGCAAAGATCCTCAATGATCGAAGATTCTGAAGCCTGCCCCCTGCACCAATCCCTCAGTCACGCGGTCATCTGCCTGATCCTACTAGTCTTGACCTCGCTAGCACGTGACACAGGTAGCAATCCTGAGATTACTACTCTGCAGGACCTGATTCTCAGCTTCCTTCCTAACTCACGGAAATCTCATTGCAGGACCTCCTCCCTCTTACTATCTATATTATTTGTACCAACATGTAGCAAGGCAGCTGTCTGCTCGTCCGCTCTCTTAAAATATTGTGGACTCGATCCGAGAAATCCCGTACCCTGGCACCTGGGAGACAACACACCATGCCGGTATCTAACAACACACAGAAAATGCTGGTGGAACACAGCAGGCCAAGCAGCATCTATAAGGAGAAGCACTGTCGACGTTTCGGGCCGAGACCCTTCGTCAGGCCTGGCATTTCTATCAGGCTCACCGAATCTCCTGTCTGTTCCCCTGACTATGTAATCCCCTATGACTACCGCATTCCTCTTCCCCTCCTTCCCTCCTGCAAAACAGCGCCGGGCTCAGTGCCAGAGACCCGGTCACCGTGACCGTCCCCTGTCAGGTCATTGCCCTCAACAACATCCAAAACGATATACTTGTAGTTGGGGGGGGGGGGCAGCCACAGGCATTCTCTTCACTATCCAGGCATGGCCTTTCCCTCTCCTGACAGTCATCCAGTTTTCTGTCCTGTAGCCTCGAGATAACTATCTCCCTGTATCTCCTGTCTATCACCTCTTCACTTTCCCTTGTTGACAGTAGGTCATCAAGCTGCAGCTCCTGAAAATGAACAAGACCAGGAAGATCGCAATCAATCTGATATAGATTCCAATCAAAATCAGGATGCTGATCAAAACCCCGTCAAATCTCAGCCATCGGCTGAGCAACGGCACGCTACCGAAAGTGAAGAAGCCATTGCCAATAAAGATGATGAAGTTCAAAGGTCACCAAGCGCGGAGATGCAAATTCCCGAAGAGAACATTGATGGAATTCGTAAGCGCTTTTTTTGTTACAGTATGCAGCAGTTACAAGATACTAGGATGATACATAGAAAATGCGTTAGCCGTGCTCTGCAGCGCTAAGACTACCGTTTATATTACTGCAGATATATTGGAGAGCTCTAAATAATCTTATGTATTTTATTATTATGTTAAGACCTATATTTAGCTGAAGAAACACACACACAATGCTGGAGGAAATCTGCAGGTCAGGCAGCACCTAATGAAACGAGTAAACTGTCTGCGTTTGGGGCCGAGACCCTCCTTCAGGGCACCAGTCTGAATCCTGCTCTCTTTTATGGCATTCCCAATGCAAGTTCACCAGAGTGTGAAGATTCTGAGTATTGCATTGGAAATCAACATTACAGCTCACTTGTGCACAGAGTATAAAGCTGTCCTTGGTTAGAGAGCAGGAATTGATTTACGTGACTACAATGTGTTTATTGTCCTATTCTAGCAGACATGTATAAATCGAAATGATATCCAGTGTGATGTTCTCATGTATGTTCCAAAATGAGGGTGATATATGTGCTAGTTCCATACCTGCTAGGTGTATATCGGATTTATGAATAGCAAATGACACTGCTGATGATCGTCAACATGCCAGGTCTCGCATTTTGCACGTGCTCGGTGGCAAATAATTGCGTGGAGTCTAAAGAGATGGAGGTGACGCGATGTGGCTTTTTAAATCTGTATTTACTCGGGTGACGTAGAGAGAGTCGAAAGAATAAAGGAAAGCGTCATCACATTCATGAATCCCAAACAGATTACAGTCGAGGCGGTAATTTGTTCTAAGAGGAATTAGGCTGCATAAATGACTTGGTCTGACAAGCTGTTCCCTGCGAAATGCAAGTACGGAAGATATTGACGGAGTGCTCATCCTTACAAAAATAAAGCATCCTTACAAAAATGTGGCGTACCAGAGGTTTGAAGGATAGCCAATATTGTTTAAGATAGTATCTGAAATGAAGCCGGAAATTATATGGCGTCGAGCCTGGCATCGGAAGTGAAAAGTTTTTGGAAGGTATTCTCATATACCGAATATATGAGTATTTCGAAATTAATGGACTCATCAGGGAGTGTCAGAATGGCTTTCTGTGAAGGAATGTCGTGATAACCCATCTCATAGCGTTTTCGATGAATTTACCGGGACAGTTGACGAAGGCAAGACAGAGAATGTTTCCTACAAGGACTTTAGTAAGGCATTTACCAGCACCTGCATTAGAGGTTGGTCACAAAGGTTCAGTCGCTCGGTATTCAAAGTGAGGTGGTAAATTGCATAAGACGTTGAATTCGTGGAAGATGGCAGAATGTGGTAGTAGATGGCTGCCTTTCTGACGAGGTCTGTGACTAGTGGTGTGCCGCAGGACTTGCTGCTGAGACTTTTCTAGTTTGTCATCTGCATCAACGATCTGAATGATACCATCGTTAACGTAATAAGCAAATTTGCTGATGAAGCAATATTTGGGTGTAGGGAAGTCTATCATGGCCTGCGGCGTGGTCTGGGCAGCTGGAAATATGGGTTGAAAATTGGCAGAAGGAATTTACTGCAGAAGCAGGGCAGGACTTACAAGGTGAACAGTAGGGCACAGAGAAATAACGTAAAACTAAGTGATCTGTGTAAACAGGGCAATAATTCATTGAAAGTGGCGCCACAAGGAGATATGTTTGTAAAAATAGCTGTTGGAAAATTCGTCTTCATAAATCGAAGTACTGAGTGCAAAAGATGAGGCCTAATGTGTAGTGCTGTGCCCAGACTTGGAAAGATACAAATAAGTTTGAGGAGTGCAGAGAAAAATTACAAGTGTATTGCCGAGTCCGGAGGAGATGAGTTATGAGCAGATTAATCTGTTTGGGACTTCATTGCTTGGGAGGAGATTTTATACAGGAATAGAAGATGATGAAGGCTATATAAAGGATAAATACCAGCAGGCCTTTTTCCATTGAGGACTAAAACTAGCGGTCATTTGCTAAGTGTGAAATATAAAAGCATTAATGGGTATATGAGTAGAAATATGAATGGGCCATGAGAGTGTGGAGACAGCTGCCAACACAACTGGTGCCTGTAGGGTTGATTTCAACTTTCTGCAGATGTTTGGATAGATACAAGGTAGGAAGGAATGCGGAGGGCTATAGTGCCTATGCGGCTGGATGGGAGTAGGAATTTTAAATGGTACGGCACGGAGTTTATAGGCTGAATAAGCTGATCATGTGTTGTACGTGTCAGTGACTCTGTACTCTGTTGAGTTCCACAATATTTTTTATAAAGTTTATCACACAAATTATCCTGTCGTGTGATGCTGCCACAAGCACCAAATAATTTGTTTGCTGAAGTTTTTTTTTTCATAGTTGCAATCCACGAGGCATCTAAATATTTCCTGATGAAGTGTCTCGGCAGAAAATGTTCACTGTTTATTTCTGAGCATAGATGCTGCCTGGATTGATGAAATGCGCCAGCATTTTGTGCTCTGGATGATGTGATGGTGCAGGGGATGGTGCCAGATTTGTGGATTATTGCAATGACTTCTGGGAAAAGTGAGATCTTCAAAACAGAGACAGATGCATATGAACTACCGAGTTTGATATTTAGTGATTCAGATGATTCAAAAGGAATAGGGAGTGGGGAAAATGGAGGGTATATAGGCGTTGCTAAATATATTTAGCTGTAGAAATAGTTGACACCGTGGAGGTAGCGTCAATTTACACAACCGACTGCCAGCGAATCAGTAATTTCCAATAAAGCTGATGAAAAACAATCTACCCAGCTTATTGGTTTTTCATGTTAGCAAATCACAAGTGCTTGACTTATTGATTTCCGGTAAACCATAAAATATAGGAGCAGAATTAAGTCATTTTACCCAACTCATCTGCTCCGCAATTTCATCACAGCTGATTAAATTTACCTCAGCCCCAATCACCTGCGACCTCCCCGTTTGGCTTCATGTCCTGACAAATACAAATTCTCTCAACTTCTGCCTTAGATATAAATAAAAAACCTTCCCTCCACAGCTGCCAGTGGCAAAGAAATCAACAGCTTCTTCACTTTCTGTTGAAAGAAATTCCTCATCGTTTCCGTTCTAAAAGGACAACCCTCTGTTCTAAAGCTGCGTCCGTTGGTCAGATTGTCCCACCATAGGAAATGTCCTCCCCACAGCCATACTACAGAATCATTTTCACCAATCGAAAGATTTCAATGAGGTCGACATTCATTCTTCCCAATTGTAGTGAATATATGCCCAGAACTATCGAACACAGCAGAGCGGTCAATGAATAAGTGGGCCAGTGAAAGAGTGTAGCTTTGAGGCTTTGACTCGAGAGGCTTCGACGGGAAGAGGCGGAGGACGAGCCTGTTCCCAGTTAGTCTTTACAATGCCTCCTGAGATGGTGATGCGCCTCTCCTATGAGAGGTGGCAATTTTCGGGGAATTCCCCTCTCCCGCAGAGTCAGACTCACATCTGCCAGACGTGCATGCGGCTGGGCGATCAGAAAGACCGTCTGAGGAATCTAGAGCAGCAGCTGGATGACATTCCACTCATAAAGGAGGAAGAGGCAGTCATAGATGAGTGCTACAGGGAGGTAGCCACACTTAGGCTACCGGAAGCAGGTCGTTGGGTAAAAGTCAGAGGGTGGAATGCAAAGGTGAGTAAACAGGTAATGCAGAGCACCCCTGTAACCATTCCCCTGGATAATAAGTTTACCGTCCTGGATACTGTTGGTGAGGAGGACAGACCAGTTGTGAGCTACAGTGACAGGGCCTCTGGCATTGTCTCTGGCCCTATGGTACAGAAGGGCGGTCGGAGAAGACGAAAGCTGTCGTCATTGGAGACTCTATAGTCAGGGGAGCAGACAGGAGATTTTGTGGAAATGAGAAGAACATCCGCATCGTTTGTTGCTCCCGGGTGTCCGGGTCCGAGAAATCTCTAATCTGCTGCATGACATCCTGGTACGGGAGGAAAAGCAACCAGAAGTCGTGATACAGGTTGGTGGCAACGAGATAGGCAGGAAGAGGAATGAGGTCCGGCAGTTGGAGTTTCAGGAACTAGGCAGAATGCTGAAGAACAGGACCTCAAGGGTGGCTTTTTCAGGATTACTGCCAGTACTACATGACAGTGATGGTAAGAATTGAAGTAGCTGGTAATTAAATGTGTGGCTGAGGAGTAGGTGCAGGCAACAGTGTTTAGTTTTCGGATCACTGGGATCTCCTCTGGAAAAGCTGGGATCTGTACAGATTGGATGGGTTGCACCTGAAATCGAGGCGGAGCAATATCCTTGCTGGTAAGTTTTCTAGGATGGTTCGGGAGGGTTAAAACTAATTTGCAAGGGGAATGGGAACCGGAGCGATAGAGCAGTGTAAGAGTGCATGTAGTATAGCCAGATCTAACAGATAGAGAGGCTTTGAGGAAAATCAAGCAGAATTAGGGGTATTAAAGTAGAAGAGTAGCGTGTGTGTGCTTCAGTGCAAAAAGCATCAAGAGCAAAGGTAATGAACTGACAGCTTGGATACACACATAGAATTATGCTGTAGTGGCCATTACAGAGACTTGGTTGGCACGAGGGCAGGAGTGAATTCTAAATATTCCTGGAGTTCAGTGCTTTTAAAAGGATAGAGAGGGGAGTGGAATGGGAGGAGGGGTGGCATTACTAGTCAGGGGCACTACCCACACTACAGCAATGGTGGGTAATGTAGCAGGATCCTCTTTTGAGTCGGTATGAATGGAAGTAAGGAACAGGAAGGGAGCAGTTACTCACTGGGGTTATTCTGTAGGCCCACTGTTAGCTACAGAGATACCGGGGCGTAGATTGGGAGGTTGATTTTGGAAAGGTGCAAAAGCAACAGGGTTGTTACCATGGGTGTCTTTAACTTCCGTAATATTGATAGGCACCTGGTTAGTTCAAAGGGTTTTGATGGGGCAGCGTTTGTTAAGCGTGTCCAGGACGGATTCCTGTCACAGTCTGTTGACAGGCCGAATAGAGGGAATGCCATACTACATCTACTATTAGGTAACGAAACGGGTCAGGTCACATATCGCTCATTGGGTGAGCATCTGGGTGGACAATGGCCTCCGCTCCCTGGCCTTTAGCATTATTATGGAAAAGGATAGAATCAGAGAAGACAGTATTTTGCTTTAATAGGAGAAAGGCAACATATAAGGCTATTAGGCTAGATCTAGCGGGTTAGAATTGGGATGAAGATTTTGCAGGGAAACATACTATGAACGTGTGATCGATGTTTAAGGATCTCTTGCAGGATGTTAGGGGTAAATTTGTCCCGGTGAGTAAGATAAGGAATGGTAGGGTGAAATAATCATGGGCGACAAGTGAGGTGGAAAATCAATCAGGTGAAAGAAGGCAGGATACGTGAGGATTAGGAAGCATGGATCATATGGGTCTACTGAGGAATATTGGGTAGCAAGAAAGGAGCTTAAGAAGGGATTGAGAAGAGCAAGAAGTGGGCATGAGAAGGCCTTGGCGAGTAGAGCAAAGGAAAATCCCAAGGCTTTCTTCAATTATGTGAAGAACAAATGAATGACAGGAGTGAAGGTAGGACCGATAAGAGATAAAGGTAGGAAGATGTGCCTGGAGGCTGTGGAAGGGAATGAAATCCTCATTGAATCCTGGTATTTGTTATTCACCAATGAGAGGGAACTTGATGACGGTGAGACCAATATGAGTGAGGTTGATGTTCGGTAGCATGTTGATATTAAGGGAGAGGAAGTGTTGGAGTTGTTAAAATACATTAGCATGGATAAGTCCCTGGGGCATGACGGAATATTCCCCAGGATGCTCGACGAGGCGAGGGAAGAGATTGCCTAGCCTCTGACTAGGATATTTATATCCTCGTTGTCCACGGGAAAGATACCGGAGGTTTGGTGGGAGGCGAATGTTGTCCCCTTTGTTCAAAACTGTTAGTTGGGATTTTCCGGGTAATTATAGGTAGTGAGCCATACGTCTGTGGTGGAAAAACTGTTGAAAAATATTCTTAGAGATAGGATCTATGGGCATTTCGAGAATCATGGTCTGATCAAGGACAGTCAGCATGGCTTTGTGCAGGGCAGATCGTGTCTTACAAGCCTGTTAGAGTTCTTTGAGGATCTAACCAGGTATATAGATGACGGTAGTGCAATGGATGTGATCTATGTGTAATTTAGTAAAGCATTTGACAAGCTTCCACATGGTAGACTTATTCAGAAAGTCAGAAGGCATGGGATCCAGGGAAGCTTGTCTGAAAAAGGCAGACGGTCGTGGTGGAAGGAGTACATTTGGATTGGAGCGTTGTGATTAGTGCAATGATCTGTTCTGGGATTTCTACTCCTCGTGATTTTTATTAAAGACTTTCATGTGGGGATAGAAGGGTGGGTTGGCAATTTTGCAGACGACACAAGGGTTGATTGTGTTGTAGGTAGTGCAGAGGATTGTCGAAGATTGCAGAGAGACATTGATAGGATGCAGAAGTGGGCTGAAAACTGGCAGATAGAGTTCATCCGCGAAAAGTGTGAGGTAGTACACTTTGGAAGGACAAACTCCTAGGCAGAGGACAAAGTAAATGGCAGGATACTTGGTAGTGTGGTGGAGTACAGGAATCTGAGGGTCCATGTCCACAGATCCCTGCCAGTTGCCTCACAGGTAGATAGATCAGTTAAGAAAGCTTATGGGATGTTAGCTTTCAGAAGTCGAGAGATAGAGTTTAACAGTTGCAATGTAAAGATGTAGCTCTGTAAATCTCTGGTTAGGCCACACTATGTACTGTGTCTAGTTCTGGTCGCCTCACAATAGGAAGGACGTGGAAGCATTGGAAAGATTACAGAGGAGATTTACCAGGATGCTGCATGGTTTTGAGAGTATGGATTATGCTCATAGATTAAGGAAGCTTCTTTGCCTATTGTCCTATCTGTCCATATCATTCTGTAGTGTCTTCTCTGCTTCCTCAGAACTACGTTTCCCTCTACCTGACTTCGCATCGTCTGCAAATTTTGCAACAAAGCCATTAATTCTATCCTCTAATTTATTAACCTATAAGATATAAGATTCGGCCACCACTTGTCAGCGGCAGCCACCCAACGAAGTCTCCCTGTCTCTGTAAGTTTCTTCCTCCTGCCAGTCAGCCACTGCCTTATCCAACTTTGAATCTTTCCTGCAATATCATGGGCTCGTAGCCTGTTAAGCAGCCTCATGTGTGCAACCTTGTCAAATGTCTTCTGAAAATCCACGCACACAATATCCACAGATTCTCCTTTGTATAGTCTGTTTGGTATTTCTTCAAAGAATTCCAGCGGATTTATCAGGCAGGATATTCACTTTAGTTAACCATGCTGTCTACGACTTATTTTATCATGTACATCTGGTATCCCAATACCACATCCATAACAATCTACTGCAACATCTTACCAACGCCTGAGGTCAGACTAATCGACGTAAAATTTCCTTCATTCAGCCTCTTTCCCTTTTCGAACAGTGATGTGGCATATGCAATTTCCTAGTCTTCTGGAACCATTCCAGAAATTGGTGATTCTCTAAAGAGGCTTACTGGTGCCTCCCCAGATTTTTAAGCCAACTCTTTCATAACCGTGGAGTGTACACCACTTGGTCCAAGTGATTTAACAATCTTCAGACTTTTTAGCTTCCCAAGAACCCCCTCTCGAGTTTTGCTAACTTTACACACTTCGTTACCGCTCAGATTTTGAAATATTATCTTCCATAGTGAGGACAGACGCAAAATACTTATTTTCGACTTCCCTTTCCTGGTCCCCACATTACAACCTCTTCCGTAATGTTTTCCGACGTTCGCTATCCATTCTTGCGATACTTTAAGACTTAATATATCTGAATAAACTTTCTGGTATCCTCGTTAATATGTTAGGTTAACTTAGTATGTTATTCCACGTTTACCTTCTGGAAGACTCTTTACAAACAGAGTCAGAATACGAATTAAGATTATTCTCATCGTTAAGTGTCGCAAAATTTGTGAACTTACCAGCACAAATTCAATGCGATAAGTAATGTAGAAGAAGAAAATAAAAATACAAAACAAATAAATCAATTACAGTATTCGTGTAAGCACCTATTTCTGCAAAAAAAAGAGAAACCATATATATTTATGAAGTGAGACCGACTTCATGGGTAAAATGTCCATTTAAAAATCATGTGGCAGAGGGGTAGATGTTATTCCTGCATCGCTGAGTGTGTGCCTTCAGGCTTCTGTACTTTCCACCAGATGGTAACAGTGGGTATGCCCTGGTTGCTGGAGGTCTTAAAAATAGACGCTGTATTTCTGAGACACCGCTCCCTGAAGATGTCCTTGGTACTTTGTAAGCCAGTACTTAAAATTAAGCCGACTAAACCTACAACCCTCTGCAGTGTCTTTCGGTCCGGTGCCGTCGTCCCCCAACTCCATACTAGACAGTGATGCAGCCTGTCAGAATGCTCTCCACGCTACATCTATACTTGTTTTTCAGTGTTTTTGTTGACATACCAAATCTCTTTAAACCCTTTATGAAGCATGGTATTTGAAATCTTCTGTTGTTATTCCAAAGCTTTCCTATCCTTTAACTTCCCGATATTTTTGTTCTGATCTGTCTTCCTTTCGGGACATTATGTTTAGGTTGACGTCTCTTGTTATCAGCGGCTGTGTCATTTCGCCTTTGGACTTCCTCTACCTCCTTAATTAATAATGAAATAAATGTATATAGTTGAAGTCAGAACTTCACATACACTTAGTTTAAAGTCATTAAAACTCATTGTTTAATCAATCCACAGATTTCATTTTAGCAATATATAGTTTTGGGAAGATGTTGAGGACATCTACTTTGTGCATGACACGAGTATTCCTTCCAACAATTGCTTACAGAATTATTATTTCTGTTTTAATGGAATATATCACAATTCCAGTCAGAAATTAACATACAAAATGAAAAGAAATAAGCCAATGCCTTAGAAAAAAATAATGTGGACCCAGCAAGTCTGATTCATCTTTGGAAGCAATATCTGCACAAACAATAGTACGCAAGTATATAAACCATGGGACCACGCACCCGTTATACCGCTCAGGAAGGAGACGTATCCTGTTTCCTAAAGATGACAGTACTTTGGCGCGAAAAGTGTAGATCAAACCCAGAAATACCTTGTGAAGATTCTAGAGGAAACAGCCAGACATGTATCCATATCCACAGCAATACGAGTCACATATGAACAGAACCCGAAATGCTGCTCAGCAAGGAAGAGTCCTCTACTCCAAAACCGCCAATCTAAAGTTTGCATGTGCACATGGGGACAAAGATCTAAATTTCTGGAGAAATGTCCTCTGGTCTCAAGAATCAAAAAATTTACTGTTTGGCCAAAATCGAAAAAGTGTGGGGATTGTAAGCCAAAGAACACCATCCCAACCGTGAAGCATGGGGCTGGCAGCGTCATGTTGTGTGTGTGCTTTGCTGCAGGAGGGCCTGGTGCAGTTCACAAAATAGATGGTGTCATATGGAAGGTTAATTATGCGAATATATTGAAGCAACATCGCAAGACATCAGCCAGGGAGTTAAACTTCAGTCACAATTGGCTCTTCCAAATAGACAAAGACTCGAAGCGTAGTGGCAAAATTGCTTAAAAATAACAAAGTCAAGGTATTGGAGTGGTCATCACAAATCCCTGACCTCAATCCGATAAAAAAGAATTGCGGGCAGAACTGTAAAAAAGCGTGAGCGAGCAATGAGGACTACACACCTAATTCAATTACACCAGTTCTATCTGGAAGAATGGAAGAATATTCCAGCAACTTATTGTAAGAGGCTTGTGGAAGGCTACTTAAACCGTTTGACCCAAGTTAAACAAATTAAAGGCAATGCTACCAAATACTAACAAAGTGTATGTATATTTCTATCCCATTGGGTATGTGATGAATGAATTAAAAGCTGAAATAAATCATTCTCTCTATTATTATTCTGAAATTTCGCATTCTTAAAATAAAGTAGTGATTCTAACTGACCTAATACAGGGAATGTTTTCTAGGATTTAATGTGAGTAATTGAGAAATACTAAGTTTAAATTTATTTGGTTAAAGTGTATGTAAACTTCAGAAAAACTCTATATAAACATATCAATCTAATAAATTCTGACTAGTTCCTCTCTCGTGCCTCTCTACGTGCCTTTCCACCTCTGTAATACTGATATATCTGACTTGAGCTACACCTTCTCAAACTTCAACGTCTATCTGATCATATTATGATCACTTGTTTCAAGGGTTATTTTACCTTCAGTTGTCCAGTCAATTGCAGTTCATTACGGAACGTCGAATCCAGAGCAGCTGATCCCCTATTGAGCTCAGGCCCAGGCTGCTGTAAAACACTATCTTGTAATCATTCCACAAATACTCTCTCTTGGAATACAGCATCAACCTGATTTTCCTAATCTACCCACGTGTCTATTGTAACATCGTCCTTTTGGTATGCATTTTCTATCACCCGATGTAATTTGCAGATTGCATCCATACTACTGTTTGGATGCCTGCATATAACACCCATCTGTGTATGTTTAACCTTGCAGTTATTTAGATCTGTCGATAATGTTTCAACACTTTCTAACCTTTTGTCACCTCTTTCGAATGGATTGATGCCATTTTTACTAACAGAGCAACGCCGCCGCCTCTGCTTTCATGCCTGTTCTTTCAATACAATGCGTATGCTTCGACATGAAACTCCCAACTCCAATCCACCTTCGACCTTGATTCAATGATGCAAATCTAACTGTTCATCGACATTCCGTGTTCTGCTTACTTTCAAGTATAACATGTTCAGTCCTGAGTTCATACTTATCGATTCTGTACAACTTTTCATTGCAATTCACCCCGCTGTGAGTGATTTTGCGCAAACATTATCCACTCCCTTGCTAATAGTATCATTTCATATTGCCTCTGTTTATAAAGGAGCTATCACACCGATTCCCGTACCCCTACCAAATTAGTTTAAACCCAGCCGAGCAACATCTGCCGGCCTGCCGTAAAGATATTGGACCCATCCCTTCTGTGCAGTTCATACCTTACCCAGAAGAGAGGCAGAGACAGGGACTGATTGAGACACTCATCACGAATTTCTGCGAAGGGTGAGGAAAGTGCATCTCCCACCAAACAACTCCCCCCTCCCCGTCCCAATCCTCACCACATTCTACAGAGGTTGTATTGAGAGCATCCTGAGCAGCTGCATTACTGTTTGGTTCGGGAATTGCACCATCTCGGATCGCAAGACCCTGCAGCGGATACTGAGGTCAGCTGAGAAGATAATCGGATTCTCTTCCTGCCATTACAGAAACTTACACACCACAGTGTCTCCGCAAATGAATCAGCATTAAGAAGGATCCACGCACTCCTCATACAAACTATTCTCCCTCACGTCATCCGGGAAAAGGCACCGAAACATTCAAGCCTTCACACACAAGACATTGTAACAGTTTCATACCCCAAACCATCAGAATCCTCAACACACAGAGTCCGCTCTGGCACCAACTTATTGCTCACTACTGTGCCTATTGTCTTTTTTATTACTGCATTGTAATACTTAACTGTTTTCTGCATTTTATGCAGTCCTGGGTAGGTCTGTAGTCTAGTGTCACTTTTTTTTTCTTTTTTTTTACTGCTGTTTTACGCAGTTCAGTATTGTTTTCGTATTGTTTCCTGTAGCATTATGTTCATGATAAAAAGTTGTCTCGATTTTACTATGTACTCTACCAGGAATTATGGTCGAAATGACACAAAAAACCTGACTTGACTCTATACGTTGTAAGGCATGTAAAAAAAATCTTACTGAATTTTTTAAGCAGTTGATGAAGCCAAGGCAGTGAATGTTGCCCATACGGACATTAATAAGGTATTTGACCATGTTCCTAATGGAAGGCTGGTCAAGAGGTTTCAATCGCTCAGCATACAACATGATGTAGCTAACTGTATTAGACATTACTTTGTAGGAGAAGACAGACAACCGCAGTAAGCCTTTGCGTCTGTGACTAAGGGACTACAGTCTGTCTCAAATATTAACGTGTTTACTGGATCACCAGATTTTCAGATGATACCAAGATTGCGAAGTGTTGTGCACAGGGAAGAAGACTATCCAATCATGCAGTGGAATCTTTAACAGCTAGAAAAAAAAATGCTAAACATGACAGCTGGAATTTATTGCAGACAAACTGTAGCTGTTACAGCTTGGTAGGATGAACCAGGACAGGGCCCTGAAGAATGCGGTAGAACAAAGTAATACGTGTCCATAATGCAATGAGACTGGCATCTCAGGTGATATAGTGATGAAAACGACGATAATATCATGGTATTCCTCCAGGACCGACATTTCAGTACCGAGTATGAAAATGGATTTTTTTGTAACCAGATGTTGTTTAGACTTCAGACAAATTCAGGTATCAAAAGGTTGATTACTGTGCGACTAATGCCCTGAGTTGTTTATATTTCAATACAAGTAGTATCGCAGGAATAACGATGAGCCCGGGGCATGGATCATCACATGAATTTAAGACATGGGAGACAATGATAAGACAGTGAGAATAGTTTCAGGACTGGTAGGTAAGTATTCTGAGGTTCAGTTGTTTTAAACGTGACAGCAATTAAAGTGGGAGGGGTGGTCTTACTCATAAGGGAAAAAGTAAATGCTTCACTCCTGCAATAAAAGCAGTCCCGTGGAGGGAATACAGCGGTGATCAGAACTGGCTACTCAGAAAGATTAAGGACAAAACTCTAAAACTGTCCAGATCGTCAAGATAGAGTCCGGTATCATCTGGAGATGACACATCTATCAATTGGGGAGAGCACAGTAAATTGATGGAGAAGTCTGCCGACATCAGAAACACTTGCTGCAGTCTCTTAATCTGCCCCTCCAGGTACAGAGATGAGACCCCCAAAGGCTGAGATGATTTTTCAGCCGCACGTCTCACCAACCAAGCAGAGTTGTTCCCATTGTCCGGATAGACGTTATCCCACAAGGGAAATGAATTCTCGATACTGACTCAGTCTTTCGCCCAGAATGGGAAAATTCAATCCTACTATGCTACTGATGTCATATACTGGAGATGTATTATATAATAGACTGCGTATATCGCTGAGTTGTATTCATTATTGAGTTATTTTTTTACATATTCGCAGCGTCGTGTTCGGTGTTAGGTATAACAATAATATTTCAGTAATCTTGTATTTTGTATCTAGATTGCCGTATATTGGCTTTGCACTTATTCTAATGCATGTCGGCAAGCAGAGAAGTGACAACAGTGTGCGCATATCCAGTGCAAGGCCCTCATTCTAATGTGCATGTGAAAACAGTATGTTGTTCCTAAATGCTTAATTGCTTGAGATCCACTGTACCAGGGCTGATCACACGTTTACCAATTTAAATGGACGCACATGTATATAGTTCAAATGTTTTTAAAAGGCGTATTAAGGGGATTGTTTCTTCATGCTGCCAAGGATTTAAAAAAAAATATTTAAATTTTATCATTTACTTGAAAGAGAAAGTCATCATCCGTGGAAACTCTGATATTGCCAAAAAAATTTCCTCCGTTATGCCATCTATGAGGTTACGAATTCCCCCGAGATATTAACAAAACTACCGGCGTATTCTGTACGTTTCCTGCAGATGCAATAAAAGAATCGCAGCAACGCCAGAAGGGCAGTAGTGATTCAGACAGAGATTAGGAGTCAAAGCCCTATGTCGTTCAAATCAAGTGGAATCTCAGTCAGTGAAGGGAATAATTTCTCATGCGGAATGTGATAGGACCACAATTAACAATGAAGATGAATATCGAACCGATGCATTACAGCTGTTTGGGAGAGAAAGCCTCGAAGTGAGCGGAACTGACAATGGTCGTTTTGTGTACTACTCTGTTCCATTAAAATTTTACCAAAAATAACAATCTGTTTTTGTTCACCAAGTCGAACTTTGCTTGAAATTGCCCCAACGTCTACAACAAATATACAGATGCTCTCTTAGAAATTACGGATGCCGCTTCAATTTGCTGTGAATGCTTTATTATTTTTGTGAAATGTTATCCACTCGCTACGTGCGTTCCGTTATACAACCTCAATCAGAAATAGTTTTTGTAAACAATCCGCAGCACTGGCTGCTAAGCTTAGATTGTCATTGGGCGGGAAGGGGGACGGTGGGTCTGGATGCATTAATTGGGTGAGACTGCTGAAAACACGTTGGTAACATTACAAGTGTATAACCCGAACGTACAAGGACGTACGGGATCGAAAAAAGATCGCCCGATATTTAGGTGGTATATAATACACCCCTATAAGTGTCACTATACCTTTCCCATTCCTCAATTCCACCCAAACAGTCTTCCGTAACGAGCCCTCTAATCTATCCTTCCAAAGCACCGCTGTAATATTTACTCGGACTAGCAATGCAATACATTCCTCTCTTGCCCCTTTGATTCTGTCACAACTGAAGCAACGAAATCCAGGAGAATTTACTTGTCAATCACACCCGTCCTGCAATCATGTTTCCCTAATAGCTACATCATCCTAATTCCAGCTATCAATCCATGCTTTAAGCTCATCCACCTTTCTTACAATGCTCATAGCTTTAAATTGGATGTATTTAAGAAACTCTCCACCTGTTCTTCTGTGTTAATCCTTAACGGTGCAAACAGCGTTAATATCTTTTTCTTCATTCTCCCCTACATCTTCATTCTGAGTACTACCCTTCTCTATCACCTGCATATCCTCTCTCACAGACTACTAGCTTTCCCTATTTTTTGAAGTAACTTCCTCTCCCCTGTTCTCTTCAAATTGATTCCCACACCCCCCCCCACCCCCAACCATTCTAGCTTAAAGTCTCCAGGGTAGCCTCAGCAAATCCCCCCGCCAGGTTATTGGCCATCCTAGGATTCAAGTGTAACCCTTCCTTATATTACAGGTCACACCTTCCCCGAAAGAGGTCCCAATGATACTGAACATTGAATCCCTGTCCCATGATCCAATCCTTCAGCCATGCATTTATCCTCAACCTCATTCTATTCCTTCTCTCACTGCCGTGTGGCACAGGCAGTAATCCCCAGATTACAACCATTGCCGTCCTTCTTCTCAATTTCCTTCCTAACTCCCTATATTCTGAGGACCGCTTCCCTTTCCCGACCTATGTCATTGCTACCTCTATGCACGACGACCCCATGGCTCCTCACCGTCCCAGTTCATGGTATCTTGGGCGCTATCAGAAAAATCCCGGAACCTGGCACCAGTGGGGCAAACTACTGCTGTCCGGGTCTCCTGATTGCGTGCACAGAATCGCCTATCCGACCGCCTAACTATCGAGTCCCCTATTACTACATCTTTCTTCTTCCCTTCCTTACCTTTCTGAGCTACAGCGCCGGACTCTGTGCCGTAGCATGGCCACTGTTGATTCCCCCATGTAGGTTGTCCCACCCAACAGTACCCAAAGAGGAGTACATATTGTCAAGGGGTACAGCCACTGAGGTACTCTCTATTAACTGATACTTCCCCTTCTCCCTCCTTTCATTATTGTATTTGTAGTAAGCACATGGTTGTGATTGTGGGATTCTGGGGGATTTTACTTTTCCACACATAGACTGAGAAGCCCATTCCGCATTCTGTAAAAGGGCTGGATGGTTTTGAGTTTGTGAAATATCTGCAGGATATATATTTATTTATCTATCTATCTCCCTATCTATCTATCTATCTATCTATCTATCTATCTATCTATCTATCTATCTATCTATCTATCTATCTATCTATCTATCTATCTATCTATCTATCTATCTATCTATCTATCTATCTATCTATCTACCTATCTATCTATCTATCTATCTATCTATCTATCTATCTATCTATTTATCTATTTATTTGTTTATTTGTTTGTTTGTTTTTTTGCGGCGGGACTATGTGTTGGGAGCACTTCGGGTCCAGTGATGACAATGTCATTAATTTCAATATAATTATGGAGAAGAATAGGACAGGACAAATGATTGAGGTTTATGTTTGGAGAAAGGCTAATTTTGAGGTGATGCGAAAGGATTTAGAAAGAGTGAATTGAGACAATTTGTTTTATGGGAAGGAAGCAAAAGGGAAATGGACGTCATTGAAATGTGAAATTTTGAGGTTAAAGAATCTTTATGTTTCTATTTTGTTGAAAGGAAAGGTTAAAAGTCTGAGAGAGCCACGGTTTTCAAAGTTCAGAAAAAAAGGAAGATCTACAATAAATATAGGCCGCTTGGAGTAAATGAGGCGCTCGATGAATATAAAGAATTTTAAATGAATTTTAGAAAGAAATTAGAAAAGCTAAAAGAAGATACGATGTTGCTTTGGCAGGTAAGGTGAAAATAAATCCAAGGGTTTTCTGCAGGTATATTAATAGCAAAAAGAGACAGTGAAGGATAAAATCGGTCCCTTAGAAAACCAGAGTGGACAGCTATGTGCGGAGCCAAAAGAGATGGGGGAGATTTTGAACAATTTATTTTCTTCGGTAATCAATAAGATTCGGATCTAAGAGTAAACCGAGGAATTATCGGTCTGTCAGGTTGACATCAGTGGTGGGTAAATTAATTGAAAGTATTCTTAGCGATGATACATATAATTATCTGGATAGGCAGGCTCTGATGTCGAACTGTCAGCTTGGAGTTTGCGCTCAAGGTCATGTTTGACAAATCTTATTGAATTTTTGCAGAGCTTACTAGCAAAGTTGATGAGGTTAAAGCAGTGGATGTTGACTCTACGGACTTCAGTAAGGCCTTTGACAAGGTTCCACGCGAAAGTTTGTTAGCAAGGTTTAATCGTTATATATTAATATTGAAGTAGTAAAATGTATTCAATAGTGGCTGGATGGGAGACGCCAGAGAGTAGGTTTGGAGAAGTGTTTGTCAGGTTGGAGGCCGGTGAATAGTAGAGTTGCTCAGGGATCTGTACTGGGTCCAATGTTGTTTGACGTATACGTTATTGATCTGGATGATGGGGTGGTAAATTGGATTAGCGAGTATGCAGATGATACTAAATTTGGTGGCATTCTTTATAATGAAGTAGATTTTCAACGCTTGCAGAGAAATTGAGGCCAGTTAAAAGAGTGGGCTGAAAGATGGCAGATAGAGTTTAATACTGATGTGTGAGGTGTTACATTTTGGTAGGAATAGTCCAAATAGGACATACATGGTAAATGGTAGGGCATTGAGAAATGCAATAGAACAGAATGATCCAAAGTGCACAGTTCCCTGAAGGTGGAACCTATAGTGGATAGGTTGGTGAAGAAACCTTTTGCTATGCTGGCTTTTACAAATCAAGGAATTGAGTATATGAGTTGGGATGTATTTTAAAAAATGTACATGGCATTGTCGAGGCCAAATTTAGAGTATTGTGTACAGTTCTAGTCACCGAATTATAGGAAAAATATCATCAAAAATAGAGAGAGTGCAGAGAGGATTTACCTGAATGTTAGCTGGTTTCAACATCTAAGTTACAGAGAAAGGTTGAACAAGTTAGATTTCTATTCCTTGGAGCGCAAAAGTTAGAGTGGGGACTTGAGAGAGGCATTTAAAATTTTGAGAGGAATAGATAGAGTTGACGCGATTAGGCTTTTTCTATTGAGAGTAGGGGAGATTCAAACAAGAGGACCTGAGTTGAGATTTAAGGGGTAAAAGTTTAGGGGTAACACGAGGAGAAACTTCCTTCCTCATAGAGTAGTTCTTTCCTGATACGTGTGTGGAAAGAGCTTCCAGCAGAAGTGATAGAGCCAGGTTCGATTTTGTCATTTCAGAAAATCATGGATAGGTACATAGCCGATAACCCACCATTTCTTTCCAGTCTAAGTGCTTGTAGTTGCGAATAGGTGTGCGTTCAGCACGGACTAGAACAGCATGTTTCCGTGCTGTATTTTTATATTTTTATATAGTTAGATGGAAAGGGGAAGTGAGTTTCAAATATAAGTAAGTTACGCGTTGTTAACTAATCCAGATAACTACCATCACAGAGCACACAACAAAAGGCTTGAGCTGGGTTTAGACGACTGGATCGTATGTGCACAATTTCTTGGAACGAAATGGTGCGTGGAATAGGGTTGTGCGGGCATTGTCATCTATGTGTCCAACACCACGACAAAGCTGCAAAGATGAAACTGGCACCGTGATTGTAAATGTCAAATTGGTTTGAAATACTGGCAATTGACGTTTTCTTTATTTGGTAACCATACTGTTCTTGTAAAAGTTGATGTGCTCTTTTTCCAGTTATTTAAAATAAAATCCGGACTAATATTGTCAAAACGGTTTTTTTTTCTGTTCTCCAGTAACTGGAGTTTTGAAATCGGAGGGTTTTCCTCTAACTTTCAATAAAGAGATCAGAAAACTATTGATACTTCATTCCATCCTCGGTAAATTAGCACTTTTCCCTCAGGAAATTCAAAACAATGTTGACACTTTTCCTGATATTACTCAGAAAGCTCTGACACAAACGGAGATATCCCAGAAACTTCGCAGCGACTCTGAGAGCATTTTAGAACACAAAGATTAATAAATCTTATTTGATCCACCCCAATCAGAACTTTCGTCAGCAACTGGACATACGTTTGTTACCGAATTTAGGAGAGCTATCGCCAATAAAGCGGAGGTCAATGAACCAGCGGCATTACCACTGTCAGGAAAAATAGGTGTCGAAGCGAATCGAAGTGACAAAGGTGAATTTCATATTTCTCTGTTATATTCTGTGTCATGTATATGTCTACTGACTAATGGAGTAAACGGCAAAAACACAGCTGATACATTTACTACTTGTGCTCTCTACTTACTTACAATCTGTTACACTGGTTGCATTTAGAGCAGCAATAAAGGCTCTCATCTCTCGTGGTGGTTTGAGATTCCTTCGCTGAATCAGCAGTTCAGCTTTCATCACAGTCATGCAAGTTCCGATTGCAGTCTGAGAAAAGCCGTCACACACAGGATTTTTCATTGCTGCTTCCATAGCAATTGCTATTTTCTTTTTACTTGTTAGGCATGGTCAGCCATCTCAAGAGCTATAGGATAAATTCCCAACTCCAGCCAATGTATCTCTATCGGCCTTTTGTCACGTAAGCTTACAAAACACAACAAGGTGGTGTACTCTGCGATAAATTATACGTCCACTTGCCCATTAAAACGTATATTACTGAGTACCTCGTATTTCTGTATTTCACATGATCCAAGCTAAGCTGTTTCACTGCACGCTAAAAGGTGAGCTTGCAGGAAAGGCATGCATTACTGATTGTGCTGGTAAATACTACATTTTACGGTACAATACACATTTGCACTAATTGTCTGTAATTGGACTATTCTGAGAGTAAGCAAGAAAATCACAATAGCTAATAGGGCTAGAGCCAGAATCTGCATTGTTAAAGCATGCGTTGGAGCCGAATTGGATCGGTAGTCATGAAGTAATGTGTATTCTATATTGAACAATGTACACTGACTGGTTTGAAGATTTACTCTGTAAAATTATTTGGATTGTACTGAAACCAGTATGCCTAGAGAGGTAGGAGCAGTCTGATACTCTAGTCTGAAAAGTAGACATCAGGGAAATATGAAACTCATTCGAAAAACAGATAATTATAATATAGATGTGCTAATCCTTTGAATAAGATTCGAATTAAGCGGCCATGCAATGTTTTGCTTAACTTCATACATAATATGGGTATATTGACAGAGAACTGCAAAACGCTTGCAAGGAATTTCAGACTTTTCGTTTTTGCGTTTCGTTGGGTTCAGATATTTAGTTTAATTATTGCATTGTTTCTGTTGCAAAGAAACCGAATAATTGTTTTTTTTTTTTCTCTTCTTGATTCCATATTCAAGTTGTAGAGCAGCTGCACATGCGTCATCTCCAAGATCAAAGTAAGCATTGGAAAGGCACAGAGATTGAAGGAAGCCTATTGACTGAGAAACGTAACATTGATGAATTCTACACTGACTTATGCGTTATTGCCACGTCACCAAAACGGTTATTTATTGAACACGATGAGATGCAGGAAGAGAGCAACAAGCAAGACTTTCAAGTTGATTTTCATCAATTGTTCAAAAGCGGCAAATCTTTGACAAACAATGCGGCCATCACTGTGGTATGCGGGGCTGCTGGGTCTGGCAAAAGCACCATGATACAGAAAATAATCCACGACTGGTCCACGGGGACAATTTATAAAGAGTTTAAGTTTGTCTTGCATTTCACGCTTCGGCAATTAAATGCAATCAAATGTAAAACGAATTTAAATACGCTGATCCTTGATGCTTATCCTCACTTCAAAGGTAGTCTCGATCATCTGTGGAAAGAAACGAATAATATATTGTTCATACTTGAAGATTTCGATCAATTTGAGGGAATAATTTATTATCAGGACGAGATGAAGAAAGAGAACAAACAGCAAGAGTACTTGGAACCGCAATCTCTTTGCTTAGTGTCCGACATTGTGAAATCCCTCTTGCAGGGAGACATGCTCAGGGGATGCTCAGTGCTGATCACAACCCGGCCATGGAACCTCGACACTCTGCGCGAGGCATCGATAGATTCAACATTCCAAATCATCGGGTTCACCGCTGATCAAGTGAAACAATACTTTCTTAGAAATGGGCTACAAGCGAATGTTATCAAACTCATTGAGCAGAGTGACATATTGTGCAGCATGTGCCGTAACCCTTTATTCTGTTCGGCCCTCTGCGCTTCAGTGAATTCACAACAAGGACAAGGAGAGGGAACAACGTATGTGATATACAACTCTCGGGTGTTCTCCGCCTACTATGCAATCCTACTGGACAGGTGCGGTTATAATGTGAAATCCTCCCGAAATAGCTTCCATAAACTTGGCGAGTTAGCCTACACAGGAATTTGTAATAAAAAAGAATCGTTTGAATCGGAAAAATTAAGTGATCTGAATTTATATCTTCCCAATTTTGCCTCTACGGTTATGATTCAAGTTCAGGACAACGATATGACTGCTTCTGTTTATAAATTCACGCACGCCTTTGTTCGGGACTTTGTTGCCGCTGTTAGTAAACGACTATATTCAAAGGGAATTGAATTGCAAAGAATATTGGACCAGTCCTTCACGTCCACCGACGACAGATGGAATATATTTTCACGTTTTCTTTTCGGCCTTTGCTCAGGGCAATCGACTGATCGTCTAGAGGGGCTACTGGGCAAATGTAATGATGATGTATCCCTGTGCATCTCCGATTGGCTCTCAGAAACAATCAAAAGGCGCATCGAAAATTTGGAGGGAAAGTATAACCAGAAGAAGTTCTTAAACATTCTACACTGTTTATCTGAATTTGGAGACGTGCAACTAACGAAAAATACATTGACAGTTAAACCGGCAATAAAATTTAATCAATGCGTTCTCAGACCTTCCGACTGCACCGTGATATGCACTACGTTAACCTGCCCTGAAGCAATTACAGAAATGGATCTCAGTTCATGCCGTTTACAACTGGAAGGAATCCAACAATTGGAAACAGTTCTCCACAAATGTGAAATTCTAAGGTAATATATCAAACTCGGTAAAGTTATTTGTTTGTTTGTTTGCTTGTTTATTTATTTATTAGAGGTAGAGCGTGGAACAGTTCCTTCCACCCAGTAAACTTATACTTGATAACCGACTATTCAAAGACAATTTACTATGACCTAATAACTCCTTCACTGGCCTGTCTTTGTAAAATTTGAAAATGACTCAGCACCTGCAGGACACCCACGTGGTCACAGGGACTATGTGACAAACAAATGCAAATAAAATTGTTTAAACAATGATACTTGGAGAAGTACCTCAAGAACTGTCTATTGAGTCAATGTAAACCTTCGCTGATTCCGTCTATTTCACAAGCCGCTTAATTTCAATATTAACAGACAAGGGATTTTCTTATTTATAAGTATTACAAATTCAATTTACATCTGCGAAATCTTCAAACCTTGAATCTGTGCATCAAAATTCAGTTCTCATGATTTATACAATTACTATTCCAAATAGTTTGCCCATTAACGAAGCTGTGCAATTTACCTGCGTACACTTAGTTTCACATTAAACTACTGTCATAATGCATCTTTATATTAAGTAGCATTGCAATGTTCTCTCTGAAATTGTTTTCCGATATTCATTTCATGTCATTGGCTATATCAGCCTGAGCATCTCACCGAACAGGTAAGATACAGTTTGGGCAAGCGTAAAGCCAAGATGGATTAGTAATCGACTGTCTAGAGTGGAATTTGAAAGCATTTAAACTGCTCTCCTCCAACTATATAATGACTGGTTGATAGCACAAAATTGTTATCAGAATTAGTTTATGTACGCATTCGTTTCATGACTTAAATATATCGCTGAAAACGCCAACATGGTTTTTTGCGTTTTTTAACATTCTTTGAGATAGTTTTGGGGATCCAAATTTGTTAGCTGTGTCTGTCTATCAGGTAATGGGATTCCTGCGTACCCTTCAGGCGATTGTTCCCTGATTTAGAAACATAGAAACTCTGCAGCACACTACAGGCCCTTTGACCCAAAATGCTGACCCGAACATGTACCAACTTTTCAAATTACCTAGGGTTACACACAGTCCTCTGTTTTTCTGGGCTCCATGTACTTCTCCAAGAGTTTCTTAAAATACCTCATTGTATCCTCCTCCACCACCGTCGCCGGCAGCTAATTTCCACATAATATTATGATATATTATTTCCAGATTGAAAATAAATCTTCGTGTAATATGTAGCTCTATATTCCTAAGCAGTGATGTATAGACCGCAAGATATCTGGCTGTCAATGTATAAATGGAAACACGTATTATGTTTGTACATGCATTCACCATTCGGAACCTTGCTGAGGAAAAGACATAAACGGAAAAGCATTGAGAGATGTAGTTCATGCACGCACAGATGGGATCAATTTAGGTTACGTAATGGTCAGTGCGCCACTGACCGCAGTAGAGATATTTTTGCTCGTTATTGAATGTTTAACCCTTACATACTGTTCCTTTAAAAAAGGACAGCAGTAAAAACAACCTAAATGCCATTTTAACCCGAAATTTGATTACTTCCTAAGTGACACAAAATACGCAAAATTGAGATATTTCAAAAAAATACTTTTGTACAGGTGCGACATTTTTTTTTTACATTTAGGTTGCTCCGGGTCAAATTTGATCCGTATCTATTGAAATGGATTTTAGATCTCTGAAACATTAATTAAGGATCAATCACCCATTTGCTAATGTCCGATGGGCTATTTATGCATTCTAAATAGATACGTTGTTCAAAATCTGGGACAGACACTTGTTATGAGGGGATTTTTGTGCCGGTTCAAAATTGACCTGCACCATATTAGAAGACATAGAATATGAACAGGTTGCCTGAGTTGAAACCAATATTGGTGGAAAGTCTCCAATCTTCGTTGCGAAAGCTGGGACAAGGAGCATTAAGCCAGAGCGGTGCTTATGTTGAATTAACAGAGCGACAAGAAAGAAGCATCTATCCTTTGTGTACGACAGCATGCTGAGTGCATTCAGAAGCTAATGAGAGAACTGTCTTTTTCGGGCTATCCGTATAGGTGTGAATTTCCTTAGATCAGAGGTTTAGAGTCACATAGTACGATATAATGGAATCTATACATAGGCCTAACTTAGCTGTGGCAACCAAGATGTTTTGAACTCCGATAGGCTCAATATCACTCAGAAATGTTCCCATGTATCTGAATTCATTTTAAACGTCCGTCTTACAGCTTTCTCAACTGTCCTCATCTTGCAGCTTGAACAGAAACCACCTGAGGACGATGCCCCTCCGACCTTTGTTTCAGTTCTTAAGCTCAGGCTCTCGATTCTCGGCAACATTCTCGCAAAACGCCTTCCCGTTCTTAGAATCAAAATGACCTCTTTAACAGTGTGAACAAAATTATACACAACGTTCAAAAGTTTCAAGGAAATTCATTATCAAAATAAGGATATTACGATGTATTTCTTTCAGATTAATTTTCTTGCAAGCTTTTCTAGGGAAAAAAAAATACAATCGAATTTTATGAATAATTATAGATCGACAGACAAAGGCTGCCAAGTAATCAAGCTGAAAAGGAATAATTGTAATGCAAATAAAAATTATACGGAATGCAGGATGTGTAACAAATAGCAAACAAGCAAAGAAGACCTTGAAAGTAAATCAGTTCAAAATAGTGGTGAAATGGAGTTATCCACGCCTGTTCGGTAGGCTAGTGCTTGTTATGTAATAGCTATTCCCGTACATGACCATCTGATACTTATGGCTCCTGTACATGCTGCATTATGCTAACAGCGAGAAGAGATGGTAGCCTGGAGGATGGAGGTCTCAGAATTTCCATTGTATTCTGCAGATTATTTGGAAGGTATCAGAAAAGAGGAAAGGCTGGAATTGATTTGGTATTGGGAAATGAATCTGGTCAGGTATCAGATCTCTCAGTTGGAGAACATTTTGGAGATATTGTTCATAATTCTGTCTCCTTTACAATAGCATTAGAGAGAGACAAGTTAGAAAAGTCTTTAATTGGAGGAAGGGGAATCATGAGGCTATCAGGTAGGAGTTTGGAGACAAATTGGAAACAGGTGTTATCAGGGATAAGTACGGAAGAAATTTGGCAATATTCAGAGAATATTTGAGTGGAGTTCTGTATAGGTACGTTCCAATGAGAATGTTGATGAGAACCGAAGTGCAGGACATCCGCACGTCGACTGAGTTGGAAATGCTGGCGTAGACGTGAACGTAGAACAACAAATCAGAAGAATGGGAATCCTGACAAGGAGACTCAATTTACAAGTTCTACTTTGGAACTAGAGCTGCTTGTCTCTTCTAATCGGGAAAGGGAACGAAGTATCACACGAGAATAGACCAGCAAGATGGCAACCCGTGATAGTGACACCATCGTACTTATTTCACAGTCTCTGATGAAAAGCAGGTGTACTGTAATTAAGTAAACTAGCAGCAACTAGAAATATAATGACTGAAAGTAGCGCATAATCAAGGCGAAAGGAGTGTTAAAGTGAACCACCAAAAGGCACCATGACGGTATCACTCCCTTAACGGGAGCCTCCAGTTGACACCCCTCCTCCCAGACTTGTCTGGATGATCCCAGTGGAAATCCGGGATGAGAGAATGGTCCAAGATGAATGAGCGGGGAGTCCAGGATCGCTCTTCCGGGCCCTACCCCTCCCAGTCGAACAGGTACTGGATACACCTGCTCCAAAGGTGGGCATCCAGTAACCACCGGACGGAATAGGCCGGATGTTTGTCGATGGCGGCCGGCATTTTTTCGGTTACGGTTGCCTGAGCGAAGCAGGGCCATGTGTGTGTGTCTTCTCAGATTTCGGCAACTGTGTACATGGGCCTGGACTGACGGCACCGCAGTATCCTCTTCCTGGGCGAGAGACAGTGTGGGCTGTTACCCAAGAGAGCATTCAAAAGCAATTTTTTTTCGGTAGCGGTGCTGACCAGAGAGTTGTGGTCGTATTCTAACCATGCGAGATGGTTGCTACAGGTAGACGGGTTTTTGGCTGTTATACAACGTAACGCGCCCCCAACTCCTGGTTGACCCGCTCCGCTTGCCCGTTCATCAGGCCAACTGAGGCACCAAGGGTTCGAAAAAAAGATCTCCAAACTTGCGAAATTATTTGAGATCCCCAGTCAGAGACAATATCAGAAGGCATTCCCTGAAGTTGGAAAACGTAGGCGACGAGAAGGTTTGCGGTCTCCTGCGTGGAAAGTAGTTTAGCGAGGGCTACAAAATGCACCGACTGGAAAAACGGTACACCAAAGTGAGTACGGTAGTGTTTCCATGTAAATGGTGTAGACCGGTGAAGAAGTCTAGAGCGATGTGTGACCATGGACAACCAGGTAGGGGACGAAATAATCCCGCAGTGCGCCGATGGGAGGCTTTTCCACGGGCGCAGACGGAACATGCAGAGACATAAGAATGGGTGTCAGCGTCAATGAAGGGCCACCAGAAATGTCTCTTCTGGAGGGTCAGGTCCCTATCGATTCTGGGATGGCAGGCCCCCACTGGAGAACCTGTGATCGAACAAAATCGGCTACCAAGAGGCGATTGGGAGGATCGATGCCACTGTCAGTTTGAGTCCGTGTCAGTTTGGTGGAAGGATGGTCTCGGGGTTGGAAAGGTCCCCCTCGGAAACGTAATGACATGAGAGGGCATCTGGCTTTCCGTTCCTGATCCCCGGACAATGGGTGAGGGTAAACCTTAACCGGCCAAAAAATAATGCCCAACGGGCCTGGCAGGAATTCAGGAATTTGGCGGTCTGGATATATTCTATGTTCTTATGGTCAGTCCAGACGATGAATAAGTGTTCCGCCCACTCTAACCACTCCATTCTACCAACACCAGTTTGACCGCAAGTAACTCCCGGTTCCCCAAGTTGTAATTTCGTTCAGGCGGATGAAGTCGGCGAGAGAAGAAGTCACAGGGATGTAGTTTCTGATACGGGCCGGAACAGTGGGACACTACCACTCCCACCCCAGAGTCGGATGCGTCAACCTCTACAATGAACTAACAGGATTGGTCCGGTTGATTCAGAACGGCAGCAGACATGAAACGCCTCTTTAGTTCCGCCATGCTGAGTCCGCCTCGGAGTTCCAAAGGAAAAGTGTGGCAGGTGAGGTAACTCGGGTAAGGGGAACCGCCACTTGACTGTAGTTTCTAATGAACCGGCGACAGAAGTTCGCAAACCACAGGAACCGGTGGGGTCCGTGGGTTAGGGCCACTCCGTCACAGCCCGGTTCTTCTCGGGATCAGCTCTTACCTGTCCGCTCTCGATGATATAACCTAGGAAGCTGTCCGAGGGGACGTGGAATTCGCATATCTGCGCCTTTACGAATAATTTATTCTCCCCCAGCCTCTGCAGGACCTGACGGACATGATGAACGTCTTGCTGAGGACTGCTGGGAAAGATTAGGATATCTTCCAGGTGTACAAGCACAAAGCGGTTACTAAAGTCTATTAGTACATCGGTAATTAAGGCTTGAAAAACTGCCGGGGCACTGCTGAGGCCAAAAGGCAGGACCGAGTACTCGAAGTGGCCTAGGGGGTATTGAATGCAGTCCTCCACTCGTCCTGCTCCCTTGTTCGTACCAAATGGTAGGCGCTTCATCGGTTCAACTTCGAGAAGATGATGGCTCTGTGAAGTTGTTCGAATGCAGAACTTATTAGAGGCAGTGGATACTTGTTCTTTATGGTGATTTGATTTAGGCCTCGGTAGTCGATGCAGAGACGGAGAGAACCATCCTTCTTCCCCACAAAGAAGAACCCTGCGCCCACCGGAGAGGACAAGTGCTGGTTAATTCCCGTCGCGAGAGATTCGCTGATGTAACCCCACATTGCTTCTGTCACTGGCTGGGACATGTTATACAGCCGACTGGTGGGTCGAAGAACTCTGGGGAAGTTGATAGCACAATCGTATGGCCGGTGTGGAGGCAGGGAAAGGGCGCGTTGTTTACTAAACACTTGTCCGAGGTCGTGGTACTCCGCTGAAACCCTGGACAAGCCGGGGGGTTCAACGGCAGATGAGGTCATGGTGGTTCTTACAGGGGAAAGGGCCGACTGTAGACAAGTGGAGTGACAAGACGGACTTCATCTGGCCATCGTCACGGTGGACCAATCAATGCAAGGATTATGGCGGCTTAAACAGGTGTACCCAAGAGATATAGGAGCTTGAAGAGAGAAAATTATGTCAAATTATACTTGTTCCCGATGGTTCCCAGAGAAAACCAATGACAGTAGTGGTGACACTGACTCGGGCCAGAAGTCTTCCTTCCAGTGCCCGGGATTCCAGAGGGGTACTCAACGGCTCCCGAGGAATTCCGGACTGGGAAGCTATGTTTTCATCCACAGGTTCCACTCAGCATCCAAGTCGATCAAGGGATCAATGGACTGTTGGCTATAGCTTACAGAAGCTTGGACCTGCATCTGGTTTGGGCGACAGAAGGGAATGTTGTCTGACTCACCAGGGTCCCCCGTTCTACTGGTGAGCCCGCCCTTTTGGCCAAAGGGAACAGGTAGCACGAAAATGACCAGACTGACCGCAATAGAAACAATCTCCTGCTCCGAATCTCTGGAGGCGCTCGGCGGGAGAAAGACGGCTCCGTCCCAGCTGCATTGGTTCCTTTCCCAGGGTGGTGGAAACGGCCGGGCCGGGTGCCATTCTAGGAACGGGTGGAGGAGAGAGGTTAGAGCTGGGAGTAGATGGTAAAGCGTGCAGTGGGTTGGACAAAGGAGTAGGACAACTGGTTCTCTCTCTCTCCGACGTTTTCAAAGTCGGTTGTCCAGCCTGGTGGCTAGGAAGATCACCGAATCCAGGCTGTTAGCGTTATCCCTAGCCGCCAACTCGATCTTTTCCTTATCACAGAGGCCTTGACGGAATATCTCCTGGAGTTCTTCATCATTCCAGCCTCAGTCGGCCGCTAGCTTCCGGAATGTCCACGGAGTATTAGGCAACACTGCGTGAGCCTTGATGGAGGGTGATTGGATGGTCTCAAGATCTTCCTTATTTCGGAGATGAAGATGTGCATGGAAGAGTAGGTCTCTGGTTGATTATCCCAAATCGCGGTAGCTCCATAATGTAAGCTATTTTCGATCTGTCCGTGACGTACGTGGATGGCTATTGCTCCAACACCAAGGAGCATTGCAGTAGAAAGACAGGCACTTCCCCAGATCTCCGGCGTAGGGCTCTGGTTCAGACTACGTGCGGCTCTCTCAGTTGGCACACCGGACGTCGCCACAGCAGGCTGACTGGGCTGGTCAGACAGAGTTCCCGGAGTCGACGGGGTAAGATGCGCGGATTCTCGGTCGACCTGTTCACTGACATATCTTACGTTCACTGATAGGGAACGAAGGCTCTCCATTACATCCCGGAGCAGCAGATCGTGCAAGCCCAGTAGGGAGCACAGGCTGGCGAGGGATTGTTGCAGGGGATTCCTGTCCGCTGGATTAATTCCAGCCAGTTTGTCCTGTTGCACGGGGCGGCTGAAGTGAACCAAAGTGCAGGACAACGGCACGTCGACTGAGTTGGGGAGGCTGCCGTAGAGGCGGATGTAGAACAGCAAATCCGAGGAATCTTGACAAGGAAACGGGATTTACAGGGACATTCTTGAAACTGGAGCTGAATTTAGAACTAACGTTTCTAATCGGACAACTTAGCAACGTATAAAACAAGAATAGAGCAACAAACTTGCCAACTGTGGTAGTGTAATAAATCTATTCAAAAAGAAAACAACAGCTTACGGGAGGTTCAGAGAGCTAGGTAATGTTAGCCATCGAGTAGATTATAAGATTAATAGGAAGGAGCTTATGAAGGAAATTAGCAGAGCCATGTGGGGCCAAGAGGAGGCCTTATCGGGCAGGATTAAGGAAAACCCCAAGGCCTTCTATTGGTATGTGAAGAGCAAGAGGATAAAACGAGAAAGATTATGACTGATCAAGTGTTACAGTGGACTATGAGTACGGAACCGGAGGAAATAGCAGAGGTACTTAATGAATACTTTATCTCAGTATTCACTATAGAAAAGGATTTTGGTGATTATAATCATGACTTGCAGCAGACTGAAATAATTGATGATGTATTGTTAAGAAGGAGGATGTGCTGGATCTTTTGGAAAACATCAAGCTGAATAAGTCGCCGAGACCGAATGCGAAGAACCTCAGGCTACGGTGGGAGTTAAGGGAGGAGATTGTTGAGCCTCTTGTGATGATCTTGGCATCATCAATGGGGATGCAAGAGTTTCCGGAGGGTTTGAGTGTTGCAGTAGTTGTTTCGTTATTCAAGTTATGGACCAGTGAGTCTTACATTAGTGGTAGGTGTTGATGGAGAAGATGCTGAGAGGCAGTATTGATGAACATTTGGGTTAGGAGTAGTCAGCATGGCTTTGTCAATGCAGTTCCTGCCTTACGAGCCTGATTGAAGTTTTTGAGGATATGACAAAACACTTTGATGAAGGAAAAACAGTAGATGTAGTGTATATGTATTTTAGCAAAACATTTGATAAGGTACCCCATGCAAAGATTATTGAGAAAGTAAATAGGCATGGGATCCAAGTGGATGTTGTTTTGATGATCCAGAACTGACCGGCCCACAGAAGGCAAAGAGTGGTTGTGGACAGGTCATATTCTGCATGGAGGTCGATCACCAGTGGAGTGCCTGAGGGATCACTTCTTGGACCCTATCTGTTCTTGATTTATATGAATGTCCTGGATGAGGAAGTGGAGGGATGGATTAGTAAGTCTACTGATGACACATAGGTTAGAGGTGTTGTGGATAGAGTGGAGGGCTGTCAGAGGTAACAGCAGGACATTGATAATATGCAAAACTGGGCTAAGAAGTTGCAGAGGGAGTCAACCCAGATAAGTGTCGTGGTTCATTTTGGCAGTGTGGAGAATCAAAGGGATCTTGGGGTCCGAGTCCGCAGGACACTCAAAGCTGCTACGCAGATTAACTCTGTGGTTAAGAAGGAAAGTGGTGCATTGGCCTTTATCAATCGTGGAATTGGACTTAGAGGTAACTTTGCAGCTATATAGGGCCCTGGTCAGACCCCACTTCGGGTACAGTGATCAGGTCTGGTCGCCGCACTACAGGACTGATGTAAAAGCTATAGAAAGGGTGCAGAGGAGATTTACAAGAATGTTGCCTGGATTGGGTAACATGCCTTATGAGAAAAGTTTGAGTGAACTCGGCTTTTTCTCCTTGGAGCGACGGAGGATGAGAGATGACTCCATGGAGGTGTATACGATGATGAGAGGCATTGATCGTGTGGATGGTCAGAGACTTTTTCCCAAGGCTGAGATGGTTAGCACAAGAGGACACAGGTTTATTGTGCAGGGGGCAGGTACAGAGGATATGTCAGAGATATTTGCTTTTAATTAAAGAGTGGTGAGTGCGTGGAATGGGCTGCCGGCAACGGTGGTGGAGGCGGAAACTATAGGGTCTTTTCAGAGACTTTTAGATAGATGCATGGAGCTTAGTAAACTAGAGGTCTATAGGTAAGTCAATTAATTTCTAAGGTAGGGACATGTTTGGCACAGCTTTGTGGGCCGAAGGACCTGTATTGAGCTGTAGGTTTTCTATGTTTCTATATTTCAATGAAGTTATCGCCAATCATATAAATCCCCGTGTGGGTGGACGACATAGAAGGTTTGCGGATCAATTTTAACTTGTTTTCATACTTGGTATGTGTGTAGAGTATTGTGGTCATTGGTGGTGAAAAGATGCGCAAGTGTTTTCTGAAGAGCTGCATTTAACAGAGGAACAACTTTGGTTGCTTCCATTGTAAGCGCCCATGTGAACTCCTCTCAGTTAACTGGTTCTAATATCTCAGAACTTCCTAATCCCTAAGTGTTTATGTTCAATACTCTATAGAGCTTACACGAATTGGTCAGAGAGAATAAAAAAAACAAAAGAAAAATTCATCCGGTGAGTGGCAGATTTGGTGCGAAAACGGACTGTTAAAGAGAGACATCAGAGCAGAATTGACGGACTCGTTCAAGCTGACAGGAAGGAGCCAGTAGCTCAAGTAATTACACATTACAACGGTGCTTTGCAAAAAGCCATTTCCGAACGCATAACAGGTCGGGTCCTGAAGTGGAAGCGCTACAGCAGCAGATGTCAGCAACGAATTTCCTTCGTCTACCTAACAAAGGGCACTGAGTGAATCTGCATATGTCTACAAGCCTAAACTTCAAAGACAAAATTCAAATTTCAATATATCTCTTTGCTCTTATGCCTGTTTATTTTTATTTTTTTTCTTATCGTCTCTTTCAGGTCTCTATCAATTTTTTTTGAATTTGCTGTCAGCTTAAATGCCGAATAAAATATGGCATCATCGCACTTGTGGTGCTTCTTATTCATTATAGTACAGGGCAGGATGTAGGTCCTTATGAATCCATAAGAAGCACAGATATGGTGAATGCACACAGTACTTTCTCTAAAGAAATATGCGGTGTGCTTCCCCATGCTAAGAACTCGATGACACAGATTTCAGGTGGGATGGGAACGAATTAAAAGTTATCAGAACTTCAACGTAATCGGCTTTAAGGAGGCAACAAGAACAATTGAAATATTTTTCAGTCAGTTCATTGATAAGAATGTACAGAGTGACATGAAACAAGCCGGAACGAATGGTACGATATTGGATGAACACTTTGGTGGGCAGAAAAAATTAACTGGGGGGGGGGGGAGATCACGCTACGTCTCTATGGCATGAACACTGACTGTTCTAACTTCCGTTAATGCTCCCCTCCCCTTCTTACCCCATCCCTGACAATATTTAGCTGTTTGTTTCCCCTCTCTCTCTCTCTCTCTCTCTCTCTCTCTCTCTCTCCACCCCCCCATCACTCTGCCTGTTCTCCGCCTCCCGCTGGTGCTCCGCCCTCCCCCTTTATTTCTCCCGAGGCCTCCAGTCCCGTGATACTTTCCCTTCTCCAGCTCTGTATCACTTTCGCCAATCACCTTTCCAGATCATAGTTTTACCCTACCCACTCGTCTTCTCCTATCATTTCGCATTTCCCCCTCTTCCTACTAGTTTCAAATATCTTAGTATCTTTCCTTTCAGTTAGTCCTGACGAAGGTCTCGGCCCGAAACGTCGACAGTGCATCTCATTATAGATGCTGCCTGGCCTGCTGTGTTCCACCAGCATTTTGTGTGTGTTGTTTGAATTTCCAGGATATGCAGATTTTCTCGTGTTTTCTCTCTGGTCTGCAGCCTTTCACTCAGTATTGGAGAACAAATTCAGGGGCATTTCTGCTCTCGGTAAATCAGGATGCAGCACGTCGCCGAGAGCACGAAGTCTCAGTTCTGATCTTCTGCCTGTATTTCAATACTTGAGATCAAACTGAGCTTCTGATTTAGGGGCATCTCGGCGCTGGTTGAATTATGATGCAACACATCGCTCTCGACACCAAGTAGTTTCTTGCTGTGGAATACTCGAAACATGTTGAAGGAATACAGTCGGCCTGATATATTCTGTGGAAAAGAGGAAGCGGTCGACATTTAGGGTCGAGACAATTCACAGGCCTCGACGAAAAATGAGGAGTTGGAACAAGAATGTAGGGGAGGAGAACAATTATAAAGGCGGTAGGTGATAGGTGAAACCGGGAGCGAGACGAAGTAACAAGAAAAGAAACCGATAGGTGAACGACATAAAGTGCTGGATAATAGGGAATCTCATAGGAGAGCGTAGAAGAACATGCATGAAAGGGCAGGAGCAGAAGCACTAGAGGGAGTTGTTGGCAGGTAAGGAGATGAGATCAGAGAGGGGCACGGGAATGGAAATGGTGAGGGCTGGGCAATTACTGAAGTTCAGGAAGCCATTAGGTTGCAGGTTGCACTGACGGAATATCATTTGCTTGTCCTCCAAACTGAATGTAGTTTCATCATCGTCATAGAGGAAGGCAAGGGCTGACGTGCAGGAATGGGAATTGGAAGTGGCGATCTTATTTACTTTGAAACCCATCCTGATTTGGAAGAATGTGTATAATAAAGTGCATTTCATACTTCATCCTTTATTTACGATTTGCATGGAAAATTGTATTTTTAGCAATTACAAAACATCTACTCAGTCTTATTTTCATATAATTTGAATAATTAAATTGAACGAAAAGCAGAGTTAAATTTTATTTACGTTTCCTGTATTATCACACAGCCAAAATCAAAAGCGGCGATAAATTGTGAAAATTTGCTTTGCATCCATTTGCCTCGATTAATTATTTATTCTGTCAATGCATGTTTAGACTCAGCGGAAATGACCTACAGGATGCTGGGGTGAAGTGTGTCTCTGAAGCTTTGAAGAAAGATGATTGCAAAGTTAAACAACTAGAGTGAGTAGACATCTAAAAGTTTCACAGTAAGCAGTAATTTGTCATTCAACAGTTGTGTTTTCAAATTTAGACATCCCGATTTATACCATGATGTGGACTTAACCATGTGATCTCTCAAAACAAGTCCAGCAAGACGAGGCTTCTATTTGCTAGTATTTTTGTGTGTTTTGCGCGCGCACGTGTGTGTGTGTGAACGTAGAACATTGAATAGTACAGCACAGTACAGACCCTTCGGCCCATAATGTTGTGCCGCCCCTTACACCCTGTCTCCTATATAAATACCCACCTTATATTTCTCCATATACCTGTCTAGTAGTCTCTTAAATTTGACTAGTGTATATGCCTCCACCACTGACTCAGGCAGTGCATTCCAAGCACCAACCACTCCCTGAATAAAAAGCCTTCCTTTATTATCCCACTTGAACTTCCCAACCCTTACCTTAAAGCCATGACCTCTGGTATTGAGTAGTGGTGCCCTGGGGAAGAGGCACTGGCTGCCCGCTCCATCTGTTCCTCTTAATATCTTGTATACCTCTATTATGTCTCCACTCTAAAGGGTAAACCCAAGCTTCATTAATCTCTCATCATAATGCATACTCTGTAAACCAGGCAGCATCCTGGTAAATCTACTGTGAACCTCTTCCCAATGCTTCCACATCCTTCCTATAGTAAGGCGACCAGAACTGGACACATACTCCAAGTGTGGCCTAACAAGAATTTTATTAATCTAAATAATTACTCCGCGACACTTAAACTCTGTCCCTTGACTTATGAAAGCTAGCAGCTAATAAGATTTCTTAACTAACCTATCTACCTGTGAAGCAACTTTCAGGGATCCGTGGACATTTACCACCAGATCCCTCTGCTTCTCCACACTCCACTGCCATTTACTTCGTACTCTGACTCGGAATATGTCCTTCCAAAGTGTACCACCTCGTATTTCTCTGGGTTGAATTCCATCTGCCACTTCTCAGCCCACTTCTGCGTCCAATCCATGCCCCTTTGCAATCTTCGACAATCCTATACACTATCCACAACACCACCAAACTTTGTGTTGTCTGCAAACTTGCCAACCCACCCTTCTACCCTGACATTCAAGTCGCTAATAAAAGTCAGGAAAAGTAGAGGTCGCAGAACAGAGCCTTGTGGGACACCACTAGTCACAGTCCTCCAATCCGAATGTACATCCTCCACCACGACCCTCTGCTTTCTTCAGGCAAGCCAATTCTGAATCCAGCTGCCCGAACTTCCCTGAACCCCATCCCATCTGGCTTTCTGAATAAGCCTACCGTGTTGAACCTTGTCAAGCACATTACTAAAGTACATGAAGATCACATCCACTGCACTACCCTCATGTATATGCATGGTCACCTCCACAAAGAACAATATTGGGCTCGTTAGACACCATCTGCCCTACACAAAGCCATGCTGACTGTCCCTGATAAGATCATGGTTCTCTAAATACCCCTACATCCTATCTCTAAGAATCTTTTCCAACAACTTTCCCACCACAGACTTAAGTCTCACTGTTATATAATTACCCGGACTATCCCTATTACATTTTTTGAACACGGGAACAACATTTGACTCCGTCCACTCCTCCGATATCAATCCCGTGGACAGCGAGGGCACAAGGATGCCAGCCTGATGCTCAGCAATCTCTTTCCTTGTCTCGTGGAGCAGCCTGGGGAATATTCCGTCAGGCACCGGGGACTTACCCGTCCAAAAGCGTGTGTGTTGATATTCACCTGACCTGTGACAATATGTTTTATGTTGAATGTTAGCAAACAATAAATAGGGAAACAGATAAAAGGATTAAGCAGGGTCTGTCGTAAAAAAATTGTTTCAATTCATAGTACTGTTTCATTGGAAACGGATTTATCTGTTTCGACAGTAACAGCGGAAATTCGCTTACGGGTGTTGCAAACATGCCCTTCATCTAAAGGAGAGGAGCGACCACTAGTCCATTTTTTGTCTGCAAGTGGGTAGCTTAATATTTCACGAAGAAGTAGATATTGCTGGCATCAAAAAGGGATGGAAATTGTTTGAATTGTATATTTTCAAACCTAAGGGGAGAACGATTATTTAGATCCAGTCAACAGTAGTGAAGAAGGAATGATAAGAGATCTTGTCTTTGAACATCCCATGACAGGTATTGACTTTAAATATAACAGAATTCATGATGCATAGCTAAGATTGAAATTTCGGTTTCAGATTAAATTCTGCAAATATATTGTTGTATTGATTGAATTAATGAGACCGCTTGCTGAAGCAATCAGGGAGACAGATTAGCACATGGACAGTGGCAGATTAATAGTAATAATCATCATAGATTTCCATTGAAATATGGATAGTCCACTGTAATAACCAGGCAGTGAGAGTATAACATTGCAGTGATTAGAATTTCCTTCAGTTTGAACTTTGATTAAAAGTTTTTGGAAGGGCACCTTGACGATAACACTCTAAAGGAATTGAACTTAAATGGAAGAATTGATTCAATGAGAAAGAAAGCCGCAGGAATGCATAACATATTTATAAGTTTAATGTACAAAGCGCAAAGTTTGTTGGTACTCTAGAGGACATGGAATATTTTAGGATAAATTAGAAAAAAGACTATATGCCTCATTGGAAGACAGGAAATTGTGCGATAGTCTGCCTGCAACAAAAGTAAAATAATCGGAGTTTCTGTAGATATACAAGTAGAAATAAGACAACTCACGTCGTTGCGGGAAATTCAGAGAAGATAATACCAAGAAGGCAAAAAAAAAAAGACAAAATTTCTAGTTCAGTGTAACGTTATTAGCAACATAGGTATTTGTCAACAAATGCTACCCTGCGCTGGATTTTTCTTGCCTGTATTCACAGTAGAGCAAAGAAATGTAACAGGGTCATTGGGAAGAGTACATAAACAATCAAAGCCTTATAAATGTGCAAATAGAGACAAACTGCAAACACAAAAACAATCTGGACACGACTGTTCCACCAATCTTCTCTATGGAGGACACTACAAAGACTCTAAAGATAAGAAGAAGGCTAATTTCAAATAGCAAGGAGGAAACTGTTTAAATCACAGTTTGATGTCCAAATTTTCACATGGCTAAACGAAGGCGCATCATCAGGATCTCATGGTAAAGAAAGGGCTTCGAAGATGGTGGATCCATTGGTTTAACACTTCTTTTCGAGCTTGATCGGATGGCAGAGAGATGTAACAGATATCAGTAGAAATCGTATTGAGGGCTCCAGTAGCCTAAGTCTTCCCGCATTTTCCTTTAATTACGTAATGAGACTCTGAATTGGCACATATTTTAATATTTCACTTGCATTACAGACTGAAATCCAACAAACTTACAGATGACTGTCTGGAAGATCTATTCTGCGCTCTCGCTGGAAATCGTTCACTAATGGTGCTGGACCTGAGCAATTCTACACATGATGAACATCAAGCCAACCGATTCACCGCAGGCAATTTGCAGAATATGGAACAGAGCTGCAATTCTAATAGGGATATCAGGTATTTCGTTCTTTATGTATTTTCTGTTCGTTTATTTACTTAACGATCGTATTTTTCCTGAAAAAAATCTCACAATAATTTCATAACTCCGGAAAAAAAATCTGTTGGTCATGTTATGTCCGTAGAATTGAATAATAATTTGATGGTAAATTTAGCAATATTACCCAGTATTGGTCATAGAAGTCTACTTATTGACATTTGCTGATTAGTTCAATATATTGTTTGCAGACTGATATGCTATCAAGATTTTGAGCAGAACCCTTCAAAGGATGACATCGCCTTGAATGTTTTAACTATAATAACAGATTGATGAATAGACAATTATTCTGGAAAACAGGCAGGTAAATGGACAAGAAACAGAACTGCACTGAGCTGAAACACAAGAGACTCTGCAGATGGAAAGATTTTAGATCAACAAATACAAATAGATGATGGATCTCAGAATCATGCGGCATCTCTGGAGAGGAATAAAGTGTAGACTTTTTTTTTCGGGCAGAGAACCTGCTCCGCGATTAAATATACTATTAACTTTTTTATCTGTTTTATCATAGCGCCTTTTAACCGAATTTAAAATTTTCTTAGGAATTTAAAACTTAATTTAAGATGGCGCTGTTGTTTCTCTTTAAGAGATTATATTAGTTTGGCTCTATTTCTGTTTAATACATGATGGAATGTAAACAGTCTCCTTTGTCGAGACGTTACTGTTTTTCTTGATTGATCATTTTTTTTTGTGTACTGGCGGGTGAGAGGGAGATACGAGACCGACAGAGCGGCTGATGGCTTCGCAACGATCTTACTTCACATGATTTTTTCGCTTTTTTGGGAGGGTTGGTGGGTTTAGAGTTCGTAGTTATTTTTCCCCCATTGGATGGTTCCGGAGCATTCGTGTTTTCTATATGGCTGTATTCTTCATCATCGCCATCTTTGATAATTCCGTATTGGTATGTATTCTGCGCGTGGATAAAGTAAATTGGAATACAAATTAGTGTATGGCAGTTAAAAGGATTAATGTAATAAGCTGGAATATACGTGGCTGGAATCATCCTACTAAACGAAAAAAGATTTTTAAAACTATTAATCGATTCCAACCTGGTCTCATTTTTGCTCAGAAGATGCATATCAGTGCGGGAGATCAAAATAGATTTTTTCGCTGGTGGACTGACATACAGCTCCGTGCTACTTCTCAGTGCAAAACTAAAGGCGTATCTATCTTTACTAAGTTTAACATATTTACACAAGAGGATATTGAATCAGATTCTAATGGCAGATTTTTAATTGCTAAAGGGGTAATTTGTAATAGAAAGTTTGTTTTGGTTAACTTGTATGGTCCTAAATCAGATGATTTTTTAAAAAGAGAAATATTTGCTTTACTGCAGATTTAAATGAGTATATGTTGATAATGGGCGGGAATTATGACTGTTGTTTAAATCCTATGATCCGAACCGTTGTGCGTCAGTTATTAATTCCTTTTTGACCGATTTTGAGTTGATCGAATTATGGGAGCATTTGCACCCTGATAACAGAAAATATTCGTTTTATTCACGTTTATAAAAAAATAGTAGAGGATCGATTATATTAAAATTGATCTCCGACTTTAGCCTAATGATAAAAACGCTAAACATGCCTCAATTGCTATATCTGATCATGCGCCTTTGGGTTTGTCCTTTGAATTTGATTAGGTCATTTTTGGCCGTCCACCATGGGGCTTTCTCAGACTTTATTGCAAAATTCTGAGTTAATCAGTTTTATTGAAAGCCAGATAATAATAAAAAATAATGATATAGAAGTTATGTGTAAATTAATTACATGGGGTACATTCAAAGCATTTTTACGTGGTCAGAATATTTCTTATTCAGCTAAACTTTAAAAAAAAACACAGACCAAAGCAAAATTAGATAAGATTTCAAACCAAATTAAACAGTTATATAATATCTATGCGACTTCCACTAATACTGACATATTTTTTATAAAGGGTGGAACTTCAATCACAATATAACCTATAATTAATTCATCCAATTGAAGTTTATCTACATAAGTTAAAGAGCCAATATTATAAGTTTGGAGATAAAACATAATAAACTACTTGCATCTCAATTAAAATCGGCTGGAGCCAAAAAGCAAATTTTCAGAATTAGTAGAAAGGATGGTGCCCTAGTTCGAGAATATGAAGAAGTTAATAAGATTTTTCAAGATTTTATACTGAACTTTATAAATCTCAATGTCCTGTAGATTCTTCTGAAATGTTTTTTTTTACGAAAGATAGCTTTTCCTAAAATTTCTGCTGAGTATCAAAAATCTCTTGATGCCCGAACTACTGAATCCGAAATTCATAAAGCTATTGTTTCCATGCAGTCTGGTAAGGCCACGGGACTTGATGGATATCCTCTAGAATTTTATTCAAAAAATAGAAAATTGCTCTCTCCATATATGTTGCAGATGTTTAAAGATTATTTTCTGAAAAGTGATTTACCCTCCACTTTTTAAGAAGCTTCTATTTTTTTAATTCTCAAAAATGATAAAGATCCTACTGATTCTGCCTCATACTGAGCTATTTCAGTATCGAAAGTTGATACTAAGATTCTCTGTCAGATAATGGCCAATCGGTTGGAGAGTATTTTGGGTAAAATCATTCTTAAAGATCAAAGAGGTTTTATAAAGTGGTGTTATTCCTTTTCAAATTTTCAGAGATTACTTAACATTATATATTCGCCTTCTTCTAAAACTCCACAATGTGCTGTATATTTTGAAGCTGAAAAAAAAACATTTGATTGAGTCGACTGGAAATATTCATTTAATGTTTTAGAAACATTTGGTTTTCGTATTAATATTAATAATTGGGTTAAATGATATATAAAGCTCCTCTTGCTACTGTTGTCACTAATAACTATAGGTCTCCTTTTTGCCAGCTCTCACGGGGCAAAAGACAAGGTTGTCCATTAAGTCCTTTGTTAATTAATATAATATAAAACCCATTGCTATTGCTCTTAGTTAAGCCAAGAATATTCATGGGATTTTTGTGAATGAGACCATGCACAAGTTCTATCTTTACGCTGATTATTTATTGGTATAATATTCTAAGTATATATATATATATATATCTCTAAGGCTGAAGAATCTATTCCTGTTTTGCTAAAATTATTTGATAAATTTGGAGACTTGTCGGGTTAAAAATAAATCTTAGTAAAAGTGAATTACTTACTTTAAATGAATCTGTCTCTATATATGATAATATTTCTTTTAAACCTACGGATTAGTTTAGATATTTAGGTATTATAATTACTAAAAATGTATAAGGATATTTATAGCCATTTTTCCTCCTTAATGGACTTAATGGCAGATTAATGTATTTTGAACAATTAATCGATAAGTATTCTCTCTCATATTCACATTTTTACAATATCTTCCAGTTAGACATTTTTTACAAAAAATATTTAAGTAATTCTCCTTACATATTGCAGGCTGACTTGTTAAATACTGTAATAAATATGAACCTCTCGATGAAAGATTCTATTGGAAGAATTTAAAATTTATTATTACAATGGGATAAGCGTCCTTTACTTAAGATTAAACAGGATTGGGAGAAGGAACTCATTTTGATTTTTATATTGGAGCATTGGACGCGGATTCTGAAGCTGGTTAACGATTCTCCGATGTGCCCTGGTCATTCACTGATTCAATTTAAAATGGTACATCGTTACCATTTGACGAAGGAGAGACTTTCTAAAATATTTCCCAATGTTGACAAATATTGTGTTAGATGTAAAACTGAGATAGCTACACTGACATATATGTACTGTTCATGTTCTATACAAAATAGTTTTGGAAGTCAGTCTTTTCGACAATTTCTAATGCACTCAGAATCAACTTACAACCTAACAAATGACTGTGCTGTTTGGAATAATTTCTCAAAAAAAACATGGTTTTTCTGTGTTTGACCAACATGTTATTGCGTTTGTTATATTGATAGCTAGGAGGACCACGTTGTTGAAATGGAAAGGTATATCAGCTTGTACTTTTTCACAATGTTTCTCGCAAATGATGCTGTGCCTTAGCTTGGAGAAAATTAGAAGTCGAACCTTCGAATCTTTATTTTACTTTGAGAAGAGATGGGGCTCATTAGCCCGTTATTATCCACGAGCTTAATGTAATTTTTAATATGTCTTTATTTTTCTTGTTGGAGGTGTGATGCTTATTTTTAGTAGCTTTTTGTATGACGCATGGCTACGGGGTTGTACCTCCAACGGGTCTCTTTTTTTCCTCACTTTTCTGCTTCGTAGGGTTTATTTATCGGCAAAAGTTTTTTTGCCTCCTTTTTGAGACATTGTACGTGTTGTAAATTCAAGGTACTGGTGTTATTCTTAATAATAATAATAATAATAATAATAATAATAATAATAATAATAATAATAATAATAATAAAGAAAACAGATTATGGTTATATCATTATTTTGCGCACAAAGGAAGGGCATATAAGTGACTCTGCGGACGTGACGTCAGTGTAAATATTTACTTTTTCCTTCATATCAACGCTGAACGATCAACGACATATTTTGATTTTTTTTTTCGATATGCAGTCGATGAATCCTGATGCCTATTCAAAGTCACAAAGAAGAAAAATAGGTCGATTTAAAATTCCATTCCAAAATAAGGAAAATGGCAATGTGTAAATATTGTGAAGTAGATTTCCTGTCAGTGTTCCTCAACCTTCAAAGTTAAATTGCCTTAGGACGTCTTCATTTCTGAGATATTTCTATTCTGTAGGAAAGATGACGAAAATTTAGAAAAGATATAGGAAGAAAATTCTGAAAAAATGTTTATGTTACTTTAGAACATAGATCTTGGAGTCTCTTAAATTTCACTAGTGCATCTGCCTCAAACAATGACTTAGGCTGTACTTTCCATGCACCAACCACACTTGGAGTAAAAAACCTTCCTTTAATACTCTCCTTGAACTTCCCAACCCTTACCTTAAAACCATGTCCTCTGGTATTGAGCAGTGGTGCCCTGGTGCCCTGCCCGCTCTATCTGTTCCTCTTGATATTTTGTATAACTCTATTATGTCTCCACTCATCCGCCTTCTCTCGAAAGAGTAAACCCAAGCTCCATTAATCTCTCATCATAATGCATACTCTCTAAACCAGGCAGCAGCCTGGTAAATTTCTTGTGTACCCTTTCCAGTGCTTCCACATCCTTCCTATAGTAAGGCGACCAGAACAGGACACAGTACTCCAAGTGTGGCCTAACCAGAATTTTATAAAGTTGCATCATTAACCCGCGACTGTTAAACTCTATCCCTCGACTTATGAAAGCTAACACTCTATAAGCTTTCTGAACTACCTTATTTACCTGTGAGGCAACTTTCAGCGATCTGTTGACGTGTAGCACCAGATCCCTCTGCTCCTCCACACTTCAATGTATCCTGGTTTTTATTTTGTTCTCAGCCTTGGAGTTTCTCCTTCCTCGGAGTTTCTCCTTCCTCGGAGTACCACCTTCCACTTCTCAGCTCACTTCTTCAACCTATCAATGTCTCCATACTATGCACAACCCCAGAAAACTTTCTGTCTGAAAACTTGCCAACCCACACGTCTATCCCCACACCCAGGTCGTTTATAAAAATGACGAAATGTAGAGGACACAGAACGAATCCTCGTTGGGAGACACTAGTCACAACCCTCCAATACGAATGTAATCCCTCCACCGCGACCCTCTGCTTTCTGCAGGTCTTACTAAAATCCATGTAAATCACATCCATTGCACTATCCTCATCTATATACCTGGTCACCTACTGAAAGAACACTGTCAGACTTATTAGAGAGGATCTGCCCTTCACAAAGCCATTCTGACTTGCCCTGATCAGACCGTGATTCTTTAAATGCCCATAGATCCTATCTCTAAGAAAGTTTTCCAGTAGTTTTCCCACCCCAGGCGTAAGGCTCACTTGTCTATAATTACCCGGACTATCACTACTTCCTTTTTTGAACAAGGGGACAATATCCGCTCCCTCCAATCCTCTGGTACCATTCCCGTGGACAACGAGGACGTAAGGATCCTAGCCATCGAATCAGCAATTTCTTCCCTCGCCTTGTGCAGCAGCATGGTGAATATTCCGTCAGGCCGCGGGAACTTATCCGTCTTAATGTATTTTAACATCTCCAACAACTCCTCTCCCTTAATATCAACATGCTCCAAAACATTAACCTCACTCATATTGTCTTGGCCGTCATCAAGTTCTCTCTCATTGGTGAATACCGAAGAGAAGTATTCATTCAGGACCTCGCTCACTTCCACAGCCTCCAGGCACATCTTCCCACCTTTCTGACATTTTAGTTTTAATTGGTGTTTACTGTATGAAATTTTGATGACATTTAAATTAATTTTATTTTATAAATCATAGTGTACTCTGCTTTCTAGTCATGTTATGCATGTCGGGTTTCTCTCGCTAACAAATACTTGAATAATGTTTTCATGAATTGTGTCGCAAGGTTCTCTTCAAAGACGGCCAGATTGAACTGCAGGAAGACAGTCTGCACAGCCTGAATGTTGCATATATAAAAATATGTGTTCCACAAAAGCTTAGGCTGTATACGTCTCTGTTTTGTCCCTTTGCTCAAGCTACGGAGCAGATGCGATTGCGAGGAAGTTTGATATTGGCCATTCGTTCATTCTTGTGCAGAAAATTATGTATCGTCAACGAGGAATCGGATAATTGCCATGTTAAAAATGTAATGGTTTCTATGTTGTGTTAACTGCTGAGTTAATGGTTTCTCTGTAGCAGCTATGTTTCAGTTATAACTACAGATAACGGGGGACTAACCAATGGGAGAAATGTTATTCTTTCTTGTATGTCTGGGAGCGGAGTTTTCGCTGACTGTTGGACGAGGGGCGAGAAGAAGAAAGACGACTGTAGAGAGCGCTCAGTGATCACCGGTGGTCGTATACGGGAATTGGAGGGTTCGGACGTCGGGGACGTCTCGGCAGAGTTCGTTTACGGAGGAATACCTGAGGCGTGAGCTCCAGCGATTGTTGTGCACGAATTATTTAATAAAGTTGCGTTTTTTTCTTTTATATTTTGTTTACCTGCTAACCACATAGAAAAAGAAGATTTATAAACTGTAACCATTTCAACACATGTTGTGTACTCTGATATGTTGCGTGTGGGTTTCACTGGGGAACAGTACACAGCACCCACCCAAACTGGAATGCCCTGTTTGGAGGGGCCGAAAGCTAATTGCCTTAGACGAACGTGAGTGGCAAGTTCATTGGGCTACACTAACGTTTCCGTTCCCTATAGAATAGACCAAGTGCTTTCTCGAATTCGGATGCTGTTTTACCAACTACACATATTTCCACTGTAAGATCCCCAGGGGAAACATGACAACAATTCGGCCGTCATCAGGATTGCAGTGAATATGATGTATTCGATGTTTTCGTTAAATATTTGAATTTGTGTAATCGATGTCTGCTATCAAGACTTTATCTAAAGCTCATAAAGTACTGAATCTGGCATTGTTCTAAAATCTAGATTAAATTATAGCTTTTAAGACTCTTTTACATTGTCCCTCTCTGTTCCGAAGAAACAGAATATTTGCATGTCTCCACGAAGAACTTCTCCTTCATTTCGGGCCTAGCAAATTGACGAACACTCCCAAATAAACATTTGTACATTTTTCTAACATTCCAATGTACAGTTGCTGTAGAACAACACATTTCCCGACTTCCGCCAATGATTTTAAATTGCTGATTCTAATTAACAAAACGTTTTTGGCATAATTCACCATGATTATTAATGTTACTTACGGAATTTTCATTCTGCGTTTTTCTGCTAGAAATACCTGATAGTGGTGTCGGAGCAAACTAAAAGGTCAGGCGAGAGTTTCTTTGAAAGAATGGGCGAGTTATGCTCCTGGAGACAAGTCAATGTTCAACTACCAGCGCATGAAATAACAGAGATCTTGCGTCTCAATTCATGAAATCAGCAGCAAAACTATTTTTGATAACAGAATTGTGTTTCTAAGAATATTTAATTATGTCGCGTACGAGATCCTAATTACAGAGTAAAAGATCAATCTGTCTAACAGCAAACGCAATTTTCTCTATACCCGAATTAACGAAAATCCTGAAGGTGGAACTGCATCAATTTTGCCTGCCTGCCTCTACATCAAGGCTCTGCCTGCGGGTCCTTTTACAATAATTATCAGTTTCAACTAAATTCTTCACTCTTCTCCATGGTGTACTGTATACGCTCTCATGAGGAGGTCAGATAATATCGCCTTGTCCAAGTTACATGAAAACTACTCCAATTGCATATCTACTGCCTGTAAAGATGTCCACCCACTGCCCCGTACCTATTTTATCGGAGTCTCGTGTCGCTTTTATTATTGTAACTTATTTTGATCGTAGCCGGGTGTTTCCTTCCTGTTAACTTCCCCACTTTATCCACAACAAGCAACCCTGCTCGTGGACTTCCATCATGTTACCTATCTTCAAAAATGTCAACGTATCACTTCATATTAAGGGCTATTCTGCTGTGATTAACTCCTCGTCATCTTTCATGAATTAGCTCTAAGATGTCCAGTGGGTTTCCACTCCGTTCTTTGAAACTGCCTGACTATCCCTTATTGTCTGTACGGTTTTGTCAGCAGGTAACTACACGGTGGCCCATTTCGCTCGACGTCTGTCGCACAGCACCTGTAGTTTTCTTGCCTCTAGGTGAGAATCCATTCTATGGTGTGTGTGATAGAATACCTGAATCATCAGAGTAATCGTTTCCGACGCTCCATTTGTCAAACTCGCACATTCTGTTGCTTCAACACTTCAATGTATTCCAGCTGCTACAGGCCCAAGGTTTAACAAACAAGTAGTATGCAATAACTTGTCACCATGTTCTAGAGATACAACGGCTGCATCGAATTCGCTCTGGGTCTCAGTAAAAAATATATATATTCTACAGGTCCAGATACTGTCGCTGCACCTGGGTTGGTTTCAGACGCGATACGCCCTGGTATATGTTCGACGTACATTGCAACTGTCCTTTACATTGTGTACATCATCTTACGTGAGGTCGAAGAGGTTTTGCGAGAATAATGCAATTCCCTGGAAATCTTTGAGAGTAATTTGGGTTTGCTAAATACTGTAGGGTTACGTTCTTGTGAACGGGAATGGTATCTAAGAATTGATTTCTCACATTCCTTCGGTTCTATTTCCTTGCCTTATGTAAGATGGTGTCGCTGTGACACTAACTCAGTGTGTCCAAATTGCATCTTGAACGGTTTATTTTTAGTCCTGCATTTTCGATAATCTGTAAGGTTTCAGAAACCACCCGGATGTGCTCTGTCCACTGTGGAGGTGTTTATAGAATATTATCTAGTTTTTTGCAGAATACTGGTACTGGATTCTACGAAGGGAGGAAGGGGGATTGTGTTAAGGAGACATCGAAGGAAAATGGCGAGGTTGTTATGGAAACCCTGAGTCAGCCTTCTCCAAGTATGCTGCTCACACTGAACATGAAAGCTGTCTTATCCTTACTAGCGGGATGCACTAGAATGAGCTATATATATATTTGCAATATCCAAGTGTGAAAGTGTCCTGTTCTTGCTTCAGGCTATTCAAAACGTTAGATGGATTCGCCAAACTTGGACACACCGACTGACATATTTGGTTAGACAGTTATAATCAGTGTTTAACTGTTAGGTGCCGTCTGGCATAAATAGTGGACAGATCGTGGATTTCATATGGGAAATCCCGTGGCCTTTTGGCAGCCTTCAATACAGACCCCACGCATAACAGTGTAGCTACTCCCAAGATGGTGCAATCGTGATTGTGCAAAACCAAACCAGTACAGTAGTAGTTCAGTCTTTGTTCTTTATCGACACGGGTTCAGTTAGCTGATCGAGCCTCTACCTGAGGCCATCACCATTGTAGTTGTTATCTGCAGTGGGCGATTGAGGTTAAATATCGATATTGCGGCCCGGGTGTCTTCCGATTTGTTTTATTTTCACATCCTCGTCACCGACGGCAAGTACATTTCGTCAGAAGACATTACAACTCCTATTCAGAGATCTCGAAAACTGGTCCCGTTGCCTTACTGCTCGAAGTGTGATCACCCGCTCTTTATGTCCAAGGTTGTTGTTCTGATTCTCCTTAGCATTTCAATCGACACTTGCCCTGATTATGCTTAATCTACCCATAGCAGATGCATTTACTGTCGTTTTCCCCTGTCCCTCCAATACTGGACCATTTACCCTTTTCTACGGACCTGAAATTGTCCACTTCCCTTTGTATATCCTGTCTTACGTCTCCTTGCATAGCCCACTATGGCTGGACATTATACTGTGTTACTCCTCTCTGACTATATTATAATTGTCCCGTAAATATCTAGTTAAATGCGTGACCAGCTTGTAGTACCGTTGTGTATTGTTAGCCCAGTCAATGTACGCGCGCAACATATTTCAATTTTTTTAGAACGACGCCTTTGTCCCGTTTAGCCCCTTTTAGGATACTGTATTACTAATATGCTGGATACTTTCTCTCAATATGATACTGCACTTTCAGTTTTGGCTTACGATTAATTAAAGTTATATTTATCCAATTGGGTTGTCTTTTGCACATAGCATATTGAATCATATCGTTGAAGCCTCCCTTTTTGTACACGAGGATGCTACTTAACACTTCAAAACAATTTTTGAAAATCATTTGCTGTATGGTTGAGCAATGTGGACCATATCGCCTGGGTGTTTTAGCCTTTATGATGTTGTGTCTATCCTCAAGATTCAGATGCTAAGCCTTTCTTAGTTTTTACAATTTTTGTCAAAAACGTTGTTATCATTCCGTTTGACAGCGGATTATCCATTTCGAACCATCAGTTCCGCTGTTATTGCAAATGGTTCTTAAACATTCGACATTGTATTGCCAATACGTACTCCAGACTATCCGGATAAATGTTATGCCACCTCGTTCCAGGATGGATAGTGTGAATCATTATTACGAGTCCCATATTCATTGTCTCAATGAGCGTGGAGATAAAACAGACTACATGTTATTCGTCCTGAAAGTGGAGTGTTAAAACTTGTTAGATGAACACTACCGAAATATTTAACCAGCACCCAAAATCCCTGGCATTACAGTTTTTGCGTGCAAAACATCATCATTTCTATCCGTAAGTATCACAGGATTGTTCTAATTCTGGGTCCTGAAAATCCGTGTAACTGAATTCTATTGGTTCAATTGTGTTGGAAAAGGCAATGGCTTCAGTCCCTGAGACATTCATAAACATTCAGTTAGCTTCATCCGAACAGGCATTATTATGACGCATTAATTCAGCTCAACAAGTGTTCTTGAGGTGCACAGTTTTAAAGAACGATTCGATCCAATATTAAAACAGGACATACAAAATACTGGTGGAGCACAGCAGGCCAGGACGAAGGGTCTCGGCCCGAAACGTCGACAGTACCTCGCCTTATAGTTGCTGCCGAGCCTGCTGTGTTCCACCACCATTTTGTTTGTGATGTTTGAGTTTCCAACATCTGCAGATTTCCTCGTGTCTGCTCAATACTTCAGCGGTTTGAACGGGACCCGACTGCGCATACGCGTGGAGGTTGGCCAGTGAGAACAGCGGGAAGATTTTTAAAGGAAAACATATTTACCGAGCGGACTTCGGAAAAGCGGGCGATCACTAATGGGAGACGTAGTCGTAAGGCTTTAGTTCAATGGGGTGTAGGTGATAAGCGGTCGAAGCTAGGTAGGTTATCTGTTCAAAATAAAGAGAGTGGGTATCTGTGTGAGACAGTTTTCAGTTCTCGGTGTCAGATATGGGAGGTCCTGGAGACTCCCAGCCACCCAGGCGACGACATCTGCACCAGGTGCAGCGAGCTGCACCTCCTTATAAATCGCGTTATGTACCTGGAGATGCAGCTCGATAACCTTCATCTGGTCAGTGAGAGTGAGGAAGTGATTGAGAGTTGCTATATGCATGTAGTTCCAACGGAACCACATGAGACGGAGAAGTCGGTCACAGTAGGTAGAAAGAAATACAAGAAGCAGGTACCAGAGAGAGCCACAGTGGCTGGCTCTGTTTACAAAATGTAATCCTGCTTGAGTACTGTTGCCGAGGGTAGGGGCGGGACGGCTTTCCTGGTAGAAGCAAAATGGAGGAGTTCCTGACAGCATACTACAGTGAATTAGGGAAGAAGTTGGGAAGCAGAACTTCGAAGTTAGTAATCTCTGAATTACTGCCTGTACCACGTGACCGGGATTACAGAAACAGAATGAGGTGGCGAATGAATGTGTGGCTGAGGCATTGGTGCAGGGTGTAGGGATGCTGATTTCCGGATCATTGGGATCTCTTCTTGGGTACAAAAAGTACTGATTGCCCTTGAATCCGAGAGGGAACAATACCCTGGCGCGGAAGTTTGCTGAGGCTATTGGGGAGAGTTTAAACTAGAATTGCTGGGGGATGCGAACCAAATTGAAGTGACGGACCGAAGGTAAGTTGGCTCACAATTAGACAAAGCTTGGGTACAGTGCAAAAAGGAGGATAGGCAGGTGATAGGGAACGGACGCGCTCACAGCGATGGTATGAGGTGTGTCTATTTTAATGCGAGAGGTATTTTGAGTAAAGCGGATGTGCTTAGAGCGTGAATCAGCACTTAGAAATAAAATGTTGTGAATATTACAAAAAATTGGATGGTGCAGGGGCAGGAATGGCTACCTCAAGTGCCAGGCTATAAATGTTTAAGGAAGGACGGAGAGAGAGGCAAAACAGGTGGGGTGTGGCATTGTTGAGCAGAGATAGTGTCACGTCCGCAGAAAGGGTGGAAGTTATGGTGGGATATCTACGGAGTCTCTGTGGGTTAAGGTTAGGGACAGGAGAGGGTCCATAAATCTACTGGATGTTTCTTTTAAAGCATCTTACTCTAACAGGGACATCGAAGAGAAGATGGTGAGACAGATTCTGGAAAGGATTAGTAATAACCGGATTGTTGTGTTGGGAGATTTTAATTTACCAAATATTCAGATTTAGATTCGGATTCGGATCCAGTTTATTGTCATTTAGTAACCATAAATACAATGCAGTTAAAAAATGAGACAACGTTCCTCCAGAATGATATCACAAAAGCATATGACAAAACAGACTACACTAGAAAATTCACATAAAGTTTGGCAATCCCCAATCCAATGTCCGGAAAGGCTGTTGCGTATTAATATCGCGCTACCGTCTTAGTCCGTTCCCCAGAAAGGAGCTCCAAATCCACCAGACAAACAAGACCAAAAACTAAAGGCACAAGACCTGCACAAAACCATATAGTTACAACATATAGTTACAACTGTGCAAACAATAGCATAATTGATAAAAAAAACAGAGTATGGGCACATAAACAATAGTCCAAAAATGTTAAAGGACTATAAGTTCAAAAGAAATCACGACACAGTTCCCACAAGTTCCTAGGGTCCCGAGAGACTCGCTATCCCACGCCGGCGGGAGAAGGGAATGACCCCGCTATGGACTTCCACGGAGCCGCCCGACTCAGCCTCGCAGACGCAGCACACAAGGAAAGCTCCGTCGAACCCAGCCTCGCAGACGCAGCACACACCGAAGGCCCGGAACGCGGCCGGTGGGAACCGCCGATGCTACTGGCCCGGAGCACGGCCGGTGGGAACCGCCGATGCTACTGGCCCGGAGCACGGCCGTCGAACCTCCGAGCCGACGACCATCCCCTCCAACACAGCTTCTCCGAGCACCATCCTCTGCCGAGCTTATAAGACGGCCCCGCTAACGGCCATCGTCAACGCGACCCCGAGGACTGGGGGCCTGTTCTTCCCAGCAGAATCCTGGACCTCACAGCAACAGCAGCAACGAAAAACGTCTTCCTGGAGATTTCCCGATATTCTTCCGTGCTCCCACGTCCGTTTTCTATCGATTATGATTGCGCACGGCACCCCACTTCACAAATAACAGATAATCAGCTCCAGAGTGGCCTCTGCAAGCTGCGTCGCGTTGTTGTCCTGGAATACTTCTTGGAATATTGATTGACATCTCCTTAGACTGAGCAGTTTAGGTGGGGTAGAGTTTGTTAGCAGTATTAAGGAAGGTTTCTTGACACAATATGTAGATAACTCGTCAAGAGGAAATCCTATACTTGATCTGGTATTGGGAAATCAACCTGATCAGTTGTCAAGTATTTCACTGGGAGAGCAGTTTGGAGATAGTGTTCACAATGTTATCTCTTTACAATAGCTTTGGAGAGGGATAGCTACAGTCAAGATAGGGGATATGTGAGGCTATCAGGCAGGAGTCGTTGCAGAAGTCGTTCTACTACCGAAGGACTGATTTAGAGACTAAAATTTTGCATCAGGTTCATAGTGACATTACGAAGGTCAGGTCATAAGCCATTTGTTTAGCCTTATTATATTTTCGCTTTAGTAATTCGTTTGTAATTATTTTCTAGTGTTACGTACTCGTGACACATGACAGTGGTGCCCTTGTCACTTGACTGGGGTTGAAGCTATAAAGGACTTGAGGTGATGGTCTTGTTATGGTGGAGTGACGACATTTTCCCGCCAGTAGAGATCATGTGACAGGTTTGTTTTGCAGGTTATAAAAGGTAGACCCCACCTTGTGAGGAGGGGCAGTTCGTGGCTGGATTTGCCGAGTTGACTTCATGCCACTGCGTGTTTTAAGTGATGACGCAGTTTAGTTGAAGGATGAAGTTTTTATCCAATGCCTAAAGTTTAAAAGGTCATTGCCAGCAGGTTCTTTACGATTCTGCTAGTTCGAAATTAGTGGAGAGTGAAGATCGGAGATCGGAAGTTAAAGATCGAGGAAAATCGCTTTCTACGATGAAACAGGTTTCGACCTTTGTTTGATCCTTATTTGGAAGGATTTCGTTGACTATCTTCGTGTTAATCCCTGGGTTTATCCAGAAAGGATTGAAGGTATTGAGGAAGGAAAGGTCAGTGCCTTTAAGCCGTTTCGTTTCGTAAATTCTCCGTGGGAAGTTCGACGTCGGGGATCGAAGCCAAGCGACGTGCAAGAGAATTTAAATCGTCTTATGAAGTCTCTCCTTCTAATTGGACTGTGAGCATATCGAACTTTTGGCAATACCACTTTAAATAACTGTTTTTGCAATATCGCTTTAAGAACTCTTTGGGCTGCCGCACCGCAGTTGGTTTCCGGTTACGTTAGTGTTTGTTTACTTTTTGGGGGTTTGTTTTCTGTGTTTAATAAACGTGTTGTTTGTTATATAAAACCCTTGCCGAACTCATGTATTTATTGTTGCCTGAATACGTAACATTAAATATGGGGGCTGCGTCTGGATTGGATCATTTGAGTTTAAATGCTTGCTAACTTTTGAATCGGCGGTTTGGAAAAGGGGATTACTCGGTTCTTTTGTTTGGCTTGTGGTATTCGATACCAATGAATATTGATGAGTTTCTGGCTTCGCCAGCTGACGAGGTGTTAGCGAAGGCGAAGAAAATCTGAGGTGTTTGAGATAGCTAGTAGATTGCAACTTAAAGGTATTTTGCAGACTACATCTAAGGCTGTTATACAGAGAAAAATCGCCTCACACTATGTGGTCTCGGGTGTTTTTGATGATTCGGTTTTAGAGTCGTTTCCAATAAGTAATCTGGAGATGCAGTTGCAAATCGAACAAATGAAATTGGAGCGTTGTAAATTGGAGGCGGAACAAAAGCAGAGATAATTTGCATATGCAATGGAGGAATAAAGGTCTGGGAATCAGTCTTCTGGTTCTAAAACACCGTTTGTTACTAGTCAAGAAATTAAATTGGTCCCTCCATTTAGTGAAACAGAAGAGGAAAGATATTTTCAACATTTTGACACTCGGATGTCAGAGTGGCCGAAAGATAAATGGTCAGTGTCGTTACAGAGTGTAATTAAAGGCAACGCACAACAAGTTTACACAGCTTTAATAGCTGCGCAAGCACTTGATTATGATATTGTAAAGATGCATATCGTAAACGCATATGAATTAGTACCAGAAGCTTATAGGGAAAGTTTCAGAAGTTTGAAAAAGTCTGTGGAAAAAACTTATGTGCAATTTGCCTATGATAAAGCTATGTGATTTGAGAGGTGGGTTTCTTGTAAAAATGTAAATGGGGACTATGATACATTGAGAGAGTTGATTTTAATGGAGGAATTTAAAAGAAGCATTCCTGTTGAAGTAAGGACCTACTTAAATGAGAAGGATACTGATAAATTGCAGGACTATGCTAGATTGGCTGATGAGTATGTTTTATTCCATAAGAATAAATTTCCTCAGGGCAGAAATTTTAAGAGGAAAAATAACATGGAGATTCAAGGTAAATCAGAAATTTAATCAGAGGTTAAGGAGAAAGTTGATGAGAAAGGAAGGCCTGTGAAGGAAAGACAGTTTGGTCTTATTTGTAACTATTGCAGGAAGCCTGGCCATGCAATAGCTAACTGTTTCAAATTGAAAAAGAAAGAGAAGGAAGCAGCTCCAGATGCTTGTGTGCAACATACTGAAGCACCTGTAAAGTTACGGGGTTTGATAAACACAAATGAGGCTTTGTTAGAGTCTGAGCAAGTTAAAAAAGGATATAATCATTTTATAACAGAAGAGTTTGAATCCTTGAAAGAAGGATCTACTTTGGTCCAATAAGAATCCTTAGGGATACTGGTGCTTCTCAATCTCTGATGTTAGACTCTGTGTTGAAGTTTAATGAAAAGTCTGATACTGGTGAGGTAAATTCCATAAGAGGTGTTGGAAGTGATTTTATGCCTGTATATTTACATAAAGTAAATTTAAAGTCAGGGTTAGTTACAGGATTTGTTAAAGTAGGATTACAGCTTAGCTTACCTGTGAAGGGTATTTCTTTATTTTTAGGTAATGACTTGGCAGGTGGACAAGTTTTTCCTGAAGTGCATTTGACAATGGAGTCAGAGGAACCAGAGTTGAATTCTAACACAGATTCTTCCTGTGTTGTGACGAGAGCTATGGCTAAAAAAGATTGATGCGCAGAATGAGGTTGCTACTCAAGACTGTTCAAATCAGGATTCGAGTTTTGAGGATGTGTCAGAGACTTCCTTATCTTCGTTGTTTGAACAAGATTCTTGGAGTAAGTCTGACTATAAAGATTTATCTCTGTCTCGGAAGGAGATGATAGCAGAGCAGAATAGAGACTCTGAGATTATAAAATTAAGAGAGCAGGCTTTACTAGATAGTGAAATTGTGAAGGTGCCAGTAGGATATTACTTGGAAAAAGGAGTGTTGATGAGGAAGTGGAGATCGCCTACAATTCCTGCAAGTGCGGATTGGAATGTTATTTACCAGGTAGTTGTCCCGAAAGTTTATCGAAATGAGATTTTGACTTCAGCTCATAGTGTGCCTTTAGGTGGACATCAAGGGGTAAGGAAAACTGTGGACAAGATTTTCAAACATTTTTACTGGCCTGGTCTAAGAAAAGATGTGGCGATGTTTTGCAAAACGTGCCATACTTGTCAAATTGTGGGTAAACCAAATCAGGTTACACCAGTAGCTCCATTACAACCTTTCGCAGCATTTGGTGAACCGTTTTCTAAAGTTATTGTAGATTGTGTTGGTCCATTACCAAAGACAAAAACTGGTTATCAGTAGTTGTTGACTATCATGTGTACTTCGTCTAGGTTTCCAGAGGCGGTACCACTTAGGAATATAAAAGCAAAATCTGTGACAAAGTCACTTATTTTTTTTTTTTTTACTTATTTTGGATTACCTAAGGAGATACAAACTGATCAAGGCAGTAATTTTATGTCTGGATTGCTTCAACAGATAGTTTATAAATTAGGAGCTAAGCAAATCACTTCGTCTGCATACCATCCAGAATCGCAGGGTGCCTTGGAGAGGTTTCATTCTACCCTCAAGAATATGATTAGGACATTTTGTGTGGAAAATGAAAGTGACTGGAATGAGGGTATAAACTTACTTTTATTTGCAGTAAGGGAATCGGTACAGGAATCTTTAGGTTTTAGTCCATTTGAACTTGTGTTTGGGCATAGAGTTAGAGGACCTTTAGCTTTATTGAAAGAACTGTGGATTAGTAAGGATGTACACACTAATTTATTGGACTATGTTTTGAAATTTAAGGACAGGTTACATAGAGCTTGTAGCTTAGCTAAGGAAAACTTAAAGTTGGCTCAGGAGAAAATTAAGACTTGGTATGATAAAGAAGCTAGGATGAGGATGTTTAAGCCTGGAGATAAGGTGTTGTTTTTTTTTTCAGTGCAGACAAATCCTTTACAAGCTAGATTTCATGGTCCTTATGAAATTCTGTCTAAAATCAGTCATGTGGATTGCGTGGTAAAAACTCCAGATCGTAGAAGGTCAACACAACTTTGCCATATAAATATGTTGAAACCATATTTTGAGAAACCATCTTATACTGTGACTGTTGTGGTTAGTGAGAGTGAGTTTGATTTAACTAGGAACATGATGCATGATTCATCTGGCTTTCATTCTAAATCCAACATTGTTTCTGCTAGGTTAACAAATTCAACCATTCTGGAAAATATTGATGAAAAATTAGCACATTTACGGTTAGAGCAGAGACAACAGATGAAGGCGTTAATTTTTAAATATAAGGAGTTGTTTCCAGATGTTCCGAGAAGGACTACTATAGCTTCAGATGATGTAGATGTTGGAGATGCCAAACCTATTAAACAACATCCATATAGGATGAAAATGGAAAAATGTGAACTTGCTGAGAAAGAAATTGAATATAAGTTAGAGAATAACTTATTCTAACTCGAATTGGAGTTCGCCATGTGTTATGGTGCCAAATTCAGATGGTAGTATTAGGTTTTGTACGGATTATAGGAAGGTGAATGCTGTAACGAAAACAGATGCATATCCAATTCCTAGAGTAGATGATTGCGCAGATAAAGTTGGAAAAGCAAGGTTCCTTACAAAGATTGATTTGTTGAAAGGGTATTGGGGTGTTCCATTAACGGACAGAGGTAGAGAGATTTCTGCATTTGTAACTCCATCTGGGTTATATGAGTATAATGTTCTTCCATTTGGGATGAAGAATGCCCCAGGTACATTCCAGAGGATGATTAACTTTGTGATTCAGGGATTGAAAGATCCTCATGCTCACATTGATGATTTAGTGACAGGAAATGATACTTGGGAAGCACACATTATTGCGATGGAGAAATTGATTGAAAGGCTTTCAAAAGCTAACTTAACTATTAATTTAGCTAAGAGTGAATTTGGACATGCCACTGTGACTTACCTTGGTTATGTTATGCGTCAAGGTAAGGTAGCTCCTGTTCAGGCAAAAGTTCAGGCAATTTTAGAGATTCCCACTCCAACGGGGAATAAAACCCTCAGAAGGTTTTTGGGAAAGGTAGGATATTATCGAAATTTTTGTAAAAATTTTGCTAATGTTGCCCTTCCATTAACTAACCTTCTGCAGAAGAATGAGAAGTTTGTATGGACGGTGCCTTGTCAAGAAGCATTTACAAAATTGAAAACAATGATATGTCAACAATCTGTGCTTAAGGCACCTGACTTTGAAAGACCTTTTTCATTGGCTGTGGATGCTTGTAATGAGGCTGCAGGAGCAGTATTAATGCAAAGGAATGAGGTTGATCATCCAGTAGCTTACTTTTCTAAGAAATTTAATAAGCAGCAAAGAACCTATTCGACAATAGAGAAAGGATTTTTATCTCTTGTTTTAGCTTTGGAATATTTTGAGGTATATGTTGGCACAACTCAAAAACCACTTATTGTTTACACGGATCATAATCCGTTAGTTTTTCTGAGTAAGATGAAAAACAAAAACAGTGATTATTAAATTGGAGTTTGATGTTACAAGAGTACAATATTGTGATAACTCATATTAAAGGTAAAGATAAGGTGGTTGCTGATTGTCCATCTCGATGTTGAATGTACACTGTAATTTTTTTTATGGAGTGTTTTTTTTTCAATTGTAACACTCCTACTGTATTGTGAGTTATAAGTTGTTATATGATGGTATTGTATATTGTGTATGTTATAAAATTTATACCTTTGTTTTTCTTGTAAGCAATTGTTAAAAATTTCTGTTCTTGTCAGACCAAAAATGCTTTTTTGGAGGGAGGTGTTATGTACTCGTGACACATGACAGTGGTGCCCTTGTCACGTGACTGGGGTTGAAGCTATAATGGACTTGAGGTGATGGTCTTGTGATGCTGGAGTGACGTCATTTTCCCGCCAGTAGAGATCATGTGACAGGTTTTTTTTTACAGGTTATAAAAGGTAGACCCCACCTTGTGAGGAGTGGCAGTTCGTGGCTGGATTTGCCAAGTTGACTTTATGCCACTGCGTGTTTTAAGTGATGACGCAGTTTATTTGAAGCATGAAGTTTTTATCTAATGCCTAAAGTTTAAAAGGTCATTGCCAGCAGGTTCTTTACGATTCTGCTAGTTCGAAATTAGTGGAGAGTGAAGATCGGATTTCGGAATTTAAATATCGAGGAAAATCGCTTTCTACGTTGAAACAGGTTTCGACCTTTGTTTGATCCTAATTTGGAAGGATTTCGTTGACTATCTTCTTGTTAATCCTTGGGTTTAACCAGAAAGTATTGAAGGTAGTGAGGAAGGAAATGTCAGTGCCTTTAAGCCGTTTCGTTTCGTAAATTCTCCGTGGGAAGTTCGACGTCGGGGATCGAAGCCAAGCGACGTGAAAGAGAATTTAAATCGTCTTATGAAGTCTCTCCTTTTAAATGGACTGTGAGCATATCGAACTTTTGGCAATACCACTTTAAAGAACTGTTTTTGCAATATCGCTTTAAGAGCTGTTTGGGCTGCCGCACCGCAGTTGGTTTCTGGTTACGTTAATGTCTGTTTACTTTTTGGGGGTTTGTTTTCTGTGTTTAATAAACTTGTTGTTTGTTATATAAAACCCTTGCCGAACTATTGTATTTATTGTTGCCTGAATACGTAACACTAGTTAAGGTTAAGGTTGTTGAAAGTAAATTCGTTGTCTGTGTTGTAACGCGACATGCGATGACGTCACACCCGCTTTCGCTACGTTTTATGGGTAAATAACGGCTTGGAGAAACCGAAAGGATGGGGCTTGTGTGTGCAGCATCAGCGCGAGAGAAGTTTTCATTTTTCACACTAAGAAACATCAACGAAGTAACGCCGTAAACTCCTATGATAATCGATATAATGAAGTAAAAATGTTAACGCTGATTCTGTTAAAAATAATGACGGTTGATAAAGTTTATTTTCTTATGCTACTGAGAACGTTACTGGGTAGTTTGTGTGAAGTGTTTTTAATGCCAGTTCATGGCGTACGTAGATTCTGTTCTATATATGCTGTTCTTTAATGTAATATAGTTTGTTGTAGTTTTACTTTTACAAATATTTATGATGTAAATTTGATGCCAACAAGGAAACTAATACTGTATATAGTATGTATAGCTTTATCAACAGTTTTCACCATACGTTAATGTGGAAGAGTGAACAGTAAACGATTAATATTCCGGCGATCCTGTTTTCATTGACAACGGTTTACCTCGGTGTTTAGTTCTGTGTTCCTACACTTGTACGAGAACAGAACAGGCAGTTCTGTGGATAGTGTGGAGTGCTGTCAGAGGTTACAACAGGAAATGAAAGGTTGGAAAACTGGGCTGAGAAGTGGCAGATGGATTTCAACACCGATCAGTGTGAGGTGGTTCATTTTTGTAAGTCAAATATGATGGTAAAGTATAGTATTAATGGTAAGACTCTTGGAAGTGAGGAAGATCAGTGGGAGCTTTGGGTCCGAGTCCATAGGGCTGTCAGAGCTGCTACGTAGGCTGACTCTATGGTTAAGAAGGCATACGGTATTTTGGCCTTCATCAATCGTGTGATTCCTTGTAAGAGCCAGGAGGTAAATTTGTAGCTATGTAGCTATACAGGATCAAGATCACACAGGAACGATGTGGAAACCAGAGCAAGGGTGCAGAAGAGATTTACAAGGATGACGAGCATGCCTAATGAGATTAGGTTGAGTGAACTCGGCCTTTTTTCCTTGGAGCGAAGAAGAGGTGAGGGGACAGAATCGAAGTGTTCAAAAAATTGAGACGCATTCATCGTGTGGCTAGTCAGAGGCTTTTCCCCAGGGCTGAAATACCTAGCATAGGAAGGCATAGTTTTAACGTGATTTGAACCAGGTACAACGGGGATGTCAAGGTGTCAAGTGCTGAGTGCGTGGAATGGGTTGCCGGCGGCTATGGTGGAGGCGGAAACGATTTATTGTTTTAAGATAAACCTAGATGGTTACATGCAGCTTAGGAAAATAGAGGGCTATGAGTAAAGCCTAAATAGTTTTAGTGTAGAGAACTGTTCGGCACAGCTATGTTAGCCGAAAAGCCTGTTTTATGCTGTAGGATTTCTTTCTTTTCAAATCTTTTTATTGCATTATCAACAATTAAATGAACATATCAATAATAACAATATCAACAGAATAGTGTTACGATACGGCAGCAATTAATATAGAATTTAGACAGGTTTTTATAACAAATAAAACATCTGTTAAACACTGCTCAGAAAAAAATCTCAAAAGTAAACAAACGACTAACTTAAACGGAAGTCGGCTGCTATACGGCAGCTCCAACAGCTCTTGAAACTAGAAATCCGAATACAGTTCTTAGATGTAGAATATGGAAAAGTCCAAATGATTTACACAGTCACTTAGGAGAGATTTTCCTAGAAATAGGGAATTCCTCGACGTTACTAGAAATTCCAGGTGAAATATGCCTTGCCTGAAGGATTTACGACGAGCGAAATAAAACGGCTTAAATGGGCTGACCTTTTCCTTTTAGCGAATGACTCACTGCCCCAGTTTTTTCCGCTCTTCCAGCAAGGACCATCGTGGGTGCAGATTACCACCTTCTGAATGTGGATTAAATAAGTTCGATACTGTATTGCCGTCAACAACACCAACTTTCCTCGATCCTTCAGCTTCCCAAATTTCGATAATTCTTCACTCTGCGACTGGACTTTAACTGGGTGCGATTTTCATAAATGCTGGGACAATGATTCTTACAGGACAAAGTTAAACCCCATTTTAAAACAAGACTGCGTCATGAAATCAAATACGCAGAAGAACGGAATTACCGACGAATTAAGCCAGTAACTGATCTGCGCCAAGGGGAGGGGTTTTCCTTTTTTACCTGTTGATCGAGGCCGTCGCATGACCTCTCACTGGCGGGAAAATTACATCACTCCACCTTCACAAGGCCATGACATCATGCCCAGCAGAGCCTCAATTACATCACGGTCATGTGACAGTCAAAAGACACCATGGGTACGTAACACGTTCCTCCAAAAAAATTATCTGTCAAGAACAAAATTGTAACAATTAACTATTTATAGAAGCAAAATACAAATGCATACAATTTACAACGTGAAGGGTATACATAGTATTATTATACAACACTTTATAAATTATTATACAGCAGGAGTGTTACTAATGTTAAAACATCACTCCATTAAAAAATTACATTGTATTTTCAACATCGAAATAGACAATCAATAATCACATTATCTTTGCTTTTAATATGAGTTATCAAAATATTGTACTCCTGTAACATCAAACTTCAATTGAAAAACCTTCTATTTTTGTTTTTCATCTTACTCTGAAACACTGAAATATTATAGCCGGTGTAGACTATGATTGGCTTTTGATCTATTCCAGCATATACATCAACAGGTTCTAAGGCCAAAACAAGAGATAACAATTTATTTCATATGGTCGAATACTTTTTGATGCTTATTAAATTTCTTAGAAAAGGAAGCTACCGGATGATCAACCGCATCACTCTCATTTCTTTGCAGTAGTACTGCTCCTGCAGCCTCATCGCAAACATCTACAGCTCATGGTAAAAGTTTTCCAAAGTCATTTGCTTTGAGCACAGTTTGATGACATATCGTAGTTTTCGAGTTTTCGGCTGCTTATTGACAAAGCACTGTCCAGAAAAAACATTTCATTGTTCTTCAAGAGGTTAGTTAATCAAAGGGCAGTATTAGCAAAGTTCTTAAAAATTTTCGGTAATATCCTACCATTCCCAGGAAACTTCTGAGAGCTTTTTCTCCCCCCCATTTGGAGTGGGGATCTCTGAAATTGTCCTAACTTCTGCTTGAAGGGGAGCTACCTTAACTTGACCCACAACATAACCGGAGGTAAGTCACGGTGGTATGACAGAATTCACTATAAGCTAAGATAATAGTTAAGTTATCTGTTTAAAGCCTTTCAGAAGTATTAAAAGCCTGCTTTCCAAGTATCATTTTCTGTACCTAAATCGTCACTATAAGCATCTGTATCCCTTAATCCTTGAATCACAGTGTTAATCAACAGCTGGAAAGTACACGGGACATTCTTCATCCCAAATAATTGAACCATTATGTTGAATAGCCCAGATGGAGTTACAAACGCAGAATTCTCTCTACCTCTATACGTTAATGGAACACACAATACCCTTTCAATAAATCGATCTTGGTAAGGAACTTTGTTCTTCCCATTTTACACAATGATCTACTCCAGGAAACCAAAATAAGTCAAGAATTTTATAAGAGCCTTTATTATAGTTTTAGTTGTTATATTCCTAAGTGGCACTGCCTCTGGAAACCAAGACGCAGTGCACATGTTAGTCAGCAAGTACTGATAGGCAGTTTTTGCTTTTGGTAATTGTCCTTCACAATCTAAATAATTTTGGAAAACGTTCACCGAATGCGGGAATAAGTTGCAGTGGGGACACTAGCGTAACTTGATTAGGTTTACCCACAATTTGGCAAGCATGACACGTTCTGCAAAACATCGCCACATCTTTTCTCAAACTAGGCCAGTAAAAATGATTTAAAATCTTGCCCACAGTTTTCCTCACCCCTTGATGTCCACCCAACGGCACACCATGGGCTAAAGTTAAAATCTCATTTCGATAAACTTTAGGATCAACTACTTGGTGAACAATATTCCATTCATCACTTGCAAGAATTGTAGGTGATCTGCACTTCCTCATCAATACTCCTTTCTCAAAATAATATCCAACTGGCACCTTAACCATTTCACTGTCCGGAAGAGCTTGTTCTTTTAATTTGATAATCTCTGGGTCTCTACTCTGCTCTGCTATTATCTCTTTCCGAGACAGACAAAACTCTTCATGGTAAGACTTACTCCAGGAGTCTTGGTCAAGCAATGAAGGTAGGATAGTTCCTGACCCATCCTCAAATCTCGAAACCCGAGTTTAACAGTCATGGGTAACAACCTCCTTCTGCACAGACACATTAAGCCTTTTAGCCGTAGTTCGAGTTACAACATAGGAGACGACCGTGTAAGAAGCCATAAGTGGTTCCTCTGACTTTATTGTCAAATGCATTTCAGGGAAAACTTGTCCAGTTGCCAAGTCATTTCCTAACAATAAAGAAATATCCTTCACGGGTAAACTCGGTTGCAGTCCTACGTTAACAGATCCTGTAACTAACCCTGACATTAAATTTACTCTGTGCAAATGTACAGGCATAAGGGCACTCTCAAAACCTTCTATATAATTTACCTCACCAGTGTCAGACTCATTAATAAACTATAGCACACTGTATATCATCGGTGATTGAGAAGCTCCAGTATCCCGAAGTATTGTTATTGGCAACGGAGTGGATCCGTCTTTCATGATACAAATCCTTCAGTTATAAAATGATCATATCCCTGCTTAACTTGGTCAGACTCTAACAAAGCTTCACTTGTATTTATCGAACCCTGTGGATTTACAAGTGTTTCAGTATTCTGCACAAAAGCATCGGAGACTGCTTCCTTCTACTTCTTCTTCAATCGGAAACAGTTGGCTATTACGTGACCTGGTTTCCAACAATAATTATAAATGGGAGCAAACTGTCTTTCCTTCACACCTTTCTTACTAATCATTTAATTTCTGGTTTACCTTTATTTTCTGAGTTATTTTCCTTTTTCAAGTTCTGCCCTGAGGAAATTTATTCCTGTGGATTAAAGCATACTCATCAGTAAATTTAGCAGAGTCCTGCAATGTAGCAGTGTCCCTCTCATTTAAGTATGTCTTTACTTCAACAGGGATGCTCCTTTTAAATTCCTCTGCTAAAATCAGTTCTTTCAAGAGATTATAGTCCCCATTTACATCTCTAGTGGAAACCCATCTCGCAAAACATGCAGCTTTATCGTAGACGAATTACATATGATTATTTTCAACAGATTTCTTCAAATTTATCTTTCACGGTATGCATCCAGACTAGGTCATACGCCTTTAACATATTCATTTTCACAATATGATAATCAAGTGCTTGCTCAGCAGTTAAAGGTGTATAAACGTTGTGCGTTGCCTTTAATTACAGTCTGTAGCAACACTGGCCATTTCTATTTCGGCCACTCTGAAATCAGAGAAAGAGTTTCAAAATGTTGAAAATATTTCTCTACTATTTCATTAAAGGAAGGGACGGATTTAATTTTCTGACTAATAACAAACGTTTTTCTAGAATCAGAAGACTGATTCCATGACGTTAATTCCGCCAACGCAAGTTCAAATTCTTTCAATTTGCTTTCAGCTTCAAACCGACAAGCTAGCTTCCAATTGCTTCAGTTTTAATTCAGGTTCTATTCTAAGCGGTTTTAACTCAAATTGTTCCAGGTGTAACTGGATTGCTGCTTTACCCACAGAGGTGTCTAAAATCACCTCATCAAAAAAACGCGAATCTTGGCAATGTTCCGCGATTTTCCTCTGAATTACAGACTTTATTGTAACCTTCGAAATACCATTAAGTTCCAACCTGCTAGCAATCTCAAATATATCAGTGTTTTTCGCCTTCGCTCATAGCACTGGATCTGGCGATACCAGGAAGTCGATAATATTCGTTGTTGCCGAATACCACTCACAAACTAATCAAACAAAAGAATCGGGTATTCCCCTTTACGAAAACACTGATCGACAGTGAAACAAACAGTTAAACACAAAAATAGTACATATCCCGGACGATAGCCGCTAGTTGTTACGATATGGCAAATATGAATATAGAATTCAGATGATTTTTATATCAATTAAAACATCTATTAAACACTGCTCAGAAAAAAAAAATAGTAAACAAATTACTAACTTAACCGGAAGTCAGTTGCTATTCGGCAGCCTGAACAGTTTTCAAAATGAGAAATGCGAATAGTGTTCTTAAAGTAGTAAATGTAAAAGTCAAAATGACTTATGCAATCACTTTCGAGAGATTTTGCTAGAAATAGGGAATTCCTCGACGTCACGCTGTTACTGCTGATCCAAGCCTAAATATGTCTTGTCCAAAGGATTTACGACGAAGGAAATAAAACGGCTTAAATGGACTGACTTTTTCCTTTTAGCGAATAATTCACCACCACAGTCCTTTCTGCTC